>NC_080569.1:10499000-10816000 GCF_030253575.1 Rhododendron vialii
AAAAATGATATTTGTAAGTGTTTGTATAGGATAAACTGGATTAAAAAAATCTGGTTAGTATAGTATAAATATTAAAAGGTGTATGATTTTACACAAGTTATGGGCTAGCACAGTTGGTTCACGCACACACGAGGTCGACGGTTCGATTCTCAAGACAAGCAAAGATTATTTCACTGCCACGTGAGTGCCACATCAGCGCCATGCGGGCTGCCACGTCAATGCCACGTGGAGACTAGTTGGTTATAAAAAGAACGAAAATTGCCTTTAGCAACGGTTATATGAACCATTAGTAAAAAAAAGAAAAAAAAGAAAATTGCCTTTAGCAATGGTTATATGAACCGTTAGTAAAAAAAATTTGTATCAACGCTCGTCAAAACTGTTGCTATGCCTCTACAGCAACAGATATATTGCAACGGTTCTCCAACCGTTGGTATAGCCTAAACGGGTCTCTACCAACGGTTTTTGGATTTTTTGGCGACGCTTTCGACTGTTGCTATAGAACAATTTTCCTGTAGTGCTTATTTGCCTTGGATTGAAATTCTTAACTTGGTAATTCTTGCATCTCCTACTTGATTCTATATTTGTATGCTAAATTTCATGCCCTAGTTGATTAATTTCAAGTTTAATTGGATTCGAAGCTGGGTTTTGACGTGGAGTTGAATGAATTCTCTCTTGAATGTTTTGAATTTGTGTAGTTTAAGTGCTTAGAACATGAATTGCATGGCTTAGAAATCTGCAGGATTGGAAACCTTGTATCTGTTCTGATTTTGGGGATTTTTGTTGAGCCAGTTCCTAAACTCCAAAAATTATGAGATTTTTATTGAGAGTTCCTCTATGAGTCCTTTATCTATGGTAAAAATTTCGGGATCATATTCAAAGTATTAAATTCTGTAGAAATTCGTAACCTAGCAGCGCGCAGTTTCGGACTATGCTGACTACACAGACACGTGTTGGGGAAACGGCTATAATTTTGAGCTCGAGCGACGAAATAGCGAGCTATTTTCTGATTTTGAAACTAGACTCATAGACCTAAAAAGTGCATGAAGATTGTGTCTTAGTTATTCCCGTGAAAAGTTAGATTTTAGGTTAAAGGTTATGGAACTGCAGATTCTGTGACTAATTTCTTAAGGCTAGCTATCTAATTTCATATTCTTACCATAGGACCTTATGTTCATTAAAAATAGGCTTGTTTGACATCCTCTAATCATGTTTTGTTGCCTAATTGTATTAGGAGGTTCGGTGACACTTGGATACGAGGTGAGTGATTAATACCCAAAACACATGGTTTGTTATAAGCTTTTCACTTCAAGTATGTTTTATACTTTGATATGAACTCCATGGAATATTAATGAAAGGTAGACATGTTTTATATCTATTAATGGCATCCTCCCACGTCCCAACTTGCTAGGGGACACGTGCTAAAAGGCTAGCAAGACATGACTATTACAACGGATAACGAAAGACGTCTTAACTTATTCACTACCGGGGACGCCTGGTAGACATGAAATGAATAGAGGATGTGCATTACTATGCTATGTTGCTATGAGAAATGATTCTTTTTTAAATGGTTTTATCATTGTCTATGGAAAGCATGTGAATTGCGTATTAATCATTCATACGAGCTTTGGCTTATGAATTTTTCCACCTTTCAGGCAACAGGAAATAGAGTGGTGACGTGCAGTCTTCTTTTGGTCTTGCTAAGTAGATGTGAACTTGTAGATAGGAAGTTATTCTTGGTGATCATTTTTGCATGTAAATATGCACAGCTCTGGGTGGTTTGCAATGTAGAGATCCTTGTAAAGACTTCTAGTTTTGGCATATGTAATAAAATGGAATTTGCTTCCGCTTGTCGTTAATTGAGTCCCTTTAGTAATTTGCTAATGAGATGTTTAACTTTGATATGGCCTTAGTGATCGAATCACTGGCGCTTTATTGTGACTAGAGCCTTTAGGGGCGAGCTAAGGTTGTGACACTCCCAGGCTAATTTGTTCTATCCAAAAGCACTGATTCCGCAAACCGTCTCTTTCAGATTCCATCGGACTCTCAATCTTATTTATTTCATTGGCTTTTTCACCATTTTCACACGACACTAGTTCCGCTAACCATCATTTCAGATTCCATCGGCTCCTAGGTCACACACACCCGAGCCATGATTCCGCTAACCATTTCAAATTCGATCGGGCTCTCATGCTCACACAAGCACACCTAAACCATGATTCCGCTAACCATTCTTTCAGACTCCATCAGGCTCTCATGCTTACACAATTATTAATTTTTCACATTTAAATTTCTCGTTTCTTTTCGCCAACCATCAATCTCTCGTTTCTCGCGTCTCACAAACATGCATCATTTTCTCACGTTCACTTTATTCTTTTAAAACTTGCAAAAACATGCGGTATTAAATAAATCTTAATTTTCATGCTTTTCTACCTGATCAATCAAAATTCATAACGACACATAATCTATGAGCAACACTTCTAATCGACAATCATACTTTACAACTAACCATTTATCATGTTATAACAACTAATCCAATTTCAGTAATTAATCAAATCATGCTTTTCGAAATCTAAAAAAATAACTGAACGCTTCCGATTTCCAGGAGGTTACACCTCCATTATTAATATGTTTTGTCATGCATTTATGTCTATACTTTTTAAAATCAATGAACATGTAGTGCTACTATATTTAGGTGAGTAGATAGGAGATTTCTACCTTGCGATCGATAATAACGGTATTCATCATTTAATTTCTAACATCAATATACTAATCTTTAACATGCGACATTGTTGTGATAAATTTTACTGTACTCGCAAGTGCACGAATCGTACCAAAGTATAATTTAGTTTAGCAAGTGCGAGGTCGAACCCACAGAGATTATTACGGATGGAACGCAATTGAATAGCTCTTGTAATCCAAAATTAAATTTTCTAATCTAGTTCAACAATATTTTGTTTGGGTTGAGAAAAATAAGCTTACAAGAATTAAAAGCACTTAAAGTGACGATAAAAACACTAGGGCATTGGAATCCATTACATACATCATATCTATAATATTTATTTTTCTCCAATTTCTCTACATAATAAGTTGGCGGCAAAGCTCTTTTATTGTGGAAAATATACAAGACAACTCTTTTTTTTTAGCTTTTACTATTTTACTTATTCTTTTGCCAAACAGATGTATAAAATCAAAACATTCATTGAATCCATCAAAACACAATTTATATCAATTTTTCAAAAATCATAAATTGATTCCAATAAAACACAATGAAAATCCAATTTTAATTGTTCGATGAAAAATAGGCAAGTGAACAAGAAGGACTCTTAACGATTTAAACCATGCTTTTGTTAGGAGAAATTAAGTCACATAAATAAAATAGATGTTTAAGCATGTAATTTCATCCTAGTCCTAGCAACAAATTTAGCTACTCATAATTGAAATGAAAGACAATAATTGAAAGCAACTTTATTAAAATGCATAAAATCAACTTACAAGCAATTGCCCTCCTTGATTTCTTTGATCACAACGTATCAAAGAATAAGAAAAGCAAAAACAAAATTTAAAATAGAAAATGGAGTGGGATTTTTCTCTGGTCTCTTAGCTCACTCCTTCTTCACTGCCGAAGCTTTCCTCCTTTTAAAGATGTTATAATGTTGCCTTCTATGAAGAGTCAATGTAGTTGATAGAAATAAATCAGAGGGATAAGGAAATTGGGAAGAGGAAAACAAATATGGGACATCTGGATGTCTTGAACTCTAGACCTTTTGCTCCTTCTACACCAATCTTTGCCAATGAGTTACAAGAATACTTGTTCCAATATGCTCCAATTTTATTACTTATTCTTCCTCTCTAGATTTCAATTATTAAGCAATCTTATTTGATACCTGCAAACAGAAAAATAACTAAAAATAACATTATTAGAATATAAAACAGGTCTAACAAAGTACTAATTTAAGAATTTTAATATACACTAAAACGTGTATATCAAATACCCCCAAACTTAAACTTTGCTAGTCCTCTAGCAAAAATAAATTAAGACGACAAAGATTTTATTGAACAAATTTTTTATTTTTATTTTTTTGTTGTTGTTGGACTCACAAACATCAATTTTATTTATTTTATTTTATTAAACTAAAGTTTTCAATTATTCATTGATAAAGAGTAGAGCCAACAATCTTATTTTCTCAACAAAAGAACTATCAAAGTTTAAAATGCTATTAGCAATTAAAAACATCACCAGTCTTCATAACTCAATTTGCTTTTCTTATTCATTGATACGTTGTGATCAAAGAAATCAAGGAGGACAATTGCTTGTAAGTTGATTTATGCATTTTAATAAAATTGCTTTCAATTATTGTCTTTCATTTCTATTATGAGTAGCTAAATTTGTTGCTAGGGCTAGGATGAAATTACATGCTTAAATATCTATTTTATGTATGTGACTTAATTTCTCCAAACAAAAGCATGGTTTAAATCATTAACAGTCCTTCTTGTTCACTTGCCTATTTTTCATCGAACAATTAAAATTGGATTTTCATTGTGTTTTGTTGGATTTAATTTATGATTTGTGAAAAACGGATATAAATTGTGTTTTGATGGATTCAATGAATATTTTGATTTTATACATCTGTTTGGCAAAAGAATAACTAAAATAGTAAAAGCTAAGAAAAAATAGTTGTCTTGCATATTTTCCACAATAGAAGAGCTTTGTCGCCAACTTATTGTGTAGAGAAATTGGAGAATTGAGAAACATAAATATTATAGATATGATGCATGTAATGGATTTCAATGCCCTAATGTTTTTATCATCACTTTAAGTACTTTTAATTCTTTCTTTTTTTTCTCGGCAAAAGAAAGAGTTATATTAAGGCTCGAAAGGATACATCGAGGTCTTAATCAAAGTAAGCATAGAAAATCTTACACGATCAAGCAGAAAACAGAAAAAAGAGGAACCACCAAACATCGTCCTCCAACAAAACATTGGAAGATCACACCTCAACTAGACTAAGATCTCGACTTACAGTTTTAGAAGCCTAATTCCATCCAAAAAAACCTTAAATTCCTCAACCGTGTACAGCTTGATGTCAAACTTTGCCTTTACCCACATAGCAACTCTAGTTTTTACCTTGTCAACTACGGCCCCAATAGATACTGAAGCGTTGTTAAAAACGAACTCGTTACATACTAACCACAGCGACCACAACGTTGCAAAAAAAGACGCTTCCCACAAACTTTTTTCAAGGTTCCTGAATCTATTATCCATCCACCACTTGAGATGATCTTGCAAAGATTCGGAGCACACCCATTGTACATGCCACCATTCCAAAATCCACGACCAAACCTCCCACGAAAATTTGCAGTGTAGAAACAAGTGGTGCGGAGTTTCCAAAAATAGAGAACAAAGAGGGCACAAAATAGATTGGCCTTCGAAAATCAAGTTTCTGTCCAACAATACCGATCTCGTCGCCACCTTGGATTGAACAGCCATCCAAGCAAATATTTCTACCTTTAGGGGGCTAATTAATGTTCTTCCACAAGCCTTCACTCCCCAAACTTCCGGACTGCCCACTATTTTTCCACTGATTGTACACCGATTTTACCGAGAAACGATTATCAGAGGACCATCTCCAATTCAAGGAATCACAACTGGACGAATCCAGAAAAATTGGTTGTAGCCTCTGCTTTAGTTCCTCCATTTGGTTAGATTCCTAGTCTCGTAGCATTCGGCTAAAGGACAGGTTCCAATTGTCGACTCCCGTTCCACTCCAGAATGCATTGACAACCGCTTCTTTTAATTCTTATATAAGCTTAGTTTTCTCAACCCAAACAAAATATTGTTAAACTAGATTAGAAAATTTAATTTTGGATTACAAGAGCTATTCAACTGCGTTCCATTCGTAATAATCTCTGTGGGTTCAACTTTGCTCTTGCGAAACTATACTTTGGTACGATTCGTGCACTTACGAGTATAGTAAAATTTATCACAACAAGTTTTTGGGATTTTTCTCTGGTCTCCTAGCTCACTCCTTCACTGCCGAAGCTTTCCTCCTTTTAAAGATGTATAATGTTGCCTTCTAGGAAGAGTCAATGTAGTTTATAGAAATAAATGAAAGGAGTAGCGAGGGATGGGGAAAGAAATTGGGAAAAGGAAAATATGGGACATCTGGATTTGTGCGTACCTAGACCATGGCAGGTATGGAAATTATTCCATGCCTTTTATGATGGTGCAATCGGATAAAATTATTTGGTGCTTTGCGCTCTTGCTTTTTACATCAAATGCATAAAAGGCTTCACTTAATTACAATTCTTGAACTCTAGACCTTTTGCTTCTTCTACACCAATCTTTGTCATTTGAGCTACAATAATACTTGTTCCTATTTGCTTCAATTTTATTACTTATTCTTCCTCTCTAGATTTCAATTTATTAAGCAATCTTATTTGATACTTGCAAACATAAAAATAATTAAAAATAACATTATTAGAATATAAAATAGGTCTAACAAAGTACTAATTTAAGGGTTGTAATATACACTAAAACATGTATATCAGACATCATAAAAATTTTAATTTCAATATTTAATCGTATAGCACATCCACGTTATACTTAGGTGAGTAGGTATGAGGTTTCTACCGTTCTTCTTGGCGGTAGCAGTTACGAATTCATCGGGTCGAAAAATGAACAGAGTGACGTCGCCTCGGTTGAAATTTGATAAAAAGAAAAGTATTTTTCTTTTATACTACAAACCCGAACAACTTCTAGGTTTTGGAATTGAAAGATCGAATGGTGGTTTTATTTTTGAGTGGTGGTGGAAAGGTACCGTGGCAATGTGGTGGTGGGCTTTGAACTAATTTTTCCTTCTCTCTCCCTCCCTCACCGAACCCTCCCTCTCTCACTTTCTCTCTTTAAAAACTCAAACAAATGCAAGAAAAAGAAGAAGAAATGAAGAGGTGAGGTGTGAAAGAAATGTGAGGAGGATGGAGGTATTTACAGGGAACCAAGGCCTCTCCCTCTCTCTCCCCAAATCGGTTCTCCTGTCTCTCTTTGATTTTCTTGCTCACCACTCTTACTCATAACTACCCTAGGTGAATATATAGGTCATGATGATGGTGCATGTGGGACGGAAATCTAGTGAAAATCTTCTCTCTCTCTCTCTCTCTCTCTCTCTCTCTCTCTCTCTCTCTCCTTCCTCCATGATTTAAGGGATTAATTGGGTTGTACAATCTTAACTGAAAAAAAATCTTCAAGAAATCTCCATAGCTTTGCATGGCTATATTTTAGGTTTTATTGGTGGAAATATTTGTGTGTCTAATGGGTATAAGATTTGGGGCACAAGTCTAGCTAGCTCCCTTGCTAAAAAAATCGGCACACACACATTTGTGTACATCTCAAAATTTAACTCCCTAATTTGAGGGATTTTAAGTACTAAAAATAAATTCATAGGTGAATCCATAGAATTCGGGTTGGTTCTAAATGAAGATCCATAGGATTTTTTTTAGTAAAAACCATCAATTCGTTTATTAAAAAAAATTACTAAATTGACATCTAAAAAGAATTCTAAAAAAATGTTTAATTTTATTCAAAAAAAAATTTGGCCGAAATTTTGGGTTGTTACAGTTATTGTCAAAAGATTGCTAATTTTGGTTATCCAAAATCTCACATTTGATTATTTCTAAGGAGATTGTTAAGTTTGATTATGGCATTGTGAGCCATATTTTGCACTAATATTGTTAGCTTTAAAAAAAAATTTACTTTTGATTATAGCATTGTGGATACTCTTAGCTTGGAGCCTTTTGGCATCATCACAAACCAAGGTAATATTCTTTTTCTTTCTTTCCAATAGATAACAGATATTTTGTTCATCAATATTAATGCTCAAAAGCCAGCGAGCAACAAAGGTTATATTCTAAGTAGGAATTTTAAATTGATATTCGCACTCTATTTTTTTATGCAGGCGCTCCACTTTGTTCTTGAAGTTACTAGTAACTTCACGTTGAAAGTAAAGCGTCTGCATCAAAAAATGGAGTGCGAATATCAATTCCCTTTTTTTAAGGGGTAGTTATGTCAAGATTGGCTCAGGAAAATTATTACTCGCTCCTAGCTAGAGTACTGTCATGTAGTACTTTAGGGGCGTTTTTCACCGGACATTATGTAGGCTTTAGATAGTGTTCCATTAACTAAATAAGTATTTATTTTTTACATAAGTACTTATTTTTGAATTAAATGTAATGTATTGTGATAGAATGATCTATCTCGTAAAGCGAAAAATAAGTATTTAAAAAATAAAAATCTTAGCAGAACAAGGCACAGGGGTGGCTTCCAAGGGGTTCAAGCGAACCCCCTAGGTTCAAAAAATGTACTAAAAAAATATATTTTTGTGTATAATTTGATATTTCTTTTCTATTGTCGACACTGAATCAGTCGTGTAAAGCATAGTAAATAGAAATTTACTGAAATTTGTGAGTAAATAGATCATATAATTCAACAAAATAAAATGAATTAGGCTTGATAAATCTTCAAGTAAAGTAATATAGTTATCTTACATAGTGTTTTGTATGCAAAATTTGTTGTATACATTTTTGTTACAGCTGAGTTAAAATCCTACCGCCGCCACTAACGGAGCATAAGTGTTTGGTCCTCATACACATGTGGAAGGCCCCCGGAGTATCGTCATGTGATACTCTAGGAGCACTGAATAATCACTCCTCATGCTAAAGGTGCTTGAGGCAGAGTGCTGATTTGAATGAAGGAACTACCCCATTATGTTATTTTAATTAACAGAAGTTGTTGGGACCCCTCTCGGTCTTTCTTTCTTCTTTTATTTTTTTGAACAGAACACCTCTCGGTCTTAATCTGTAAATTAAGTTAATTTTGTTTTTATACCTTAAATTATTCACATTTTGTCTATTTCATCCCTAAATTATGTAAACAACAATTTTGTCCCTCAACTTTCTGATTGCAATCTATTTCGTCCAATTTGTTGGTAAAATTTCGTCCAATTTCAAACAATTTTGGACGAAATAGATCGTAAATCAGACAGTTGAGGGGACAAATTTTTTATTTACATAATTTAAGGACGAAGTAGATAAAATGTAGATTATTTAGGGGATAAGAAAAAAAATGAACTCCGGCAAATATTGAGGCATGAATTTGGGATGATTGGCCCCCTCATTTGCATTTTGAATTATGGAGTTTCAGATTTTGAGTGTTTGACAGCGAATTATGGAATTTTCTATGCTTAAACGCATTAAAAAAAATCAATTGGACAATGCAGAATCTAAAAATCACCTTCATACTTCTTTTTTTTTATGTTGATTATATTTTCATATACAAAACTCTCCTTTAAAACTTATTTTATGGGTGTGCAAAAAATCGCAACCTCACCAAACTGACCCAACCTACATCGACTACGAAAATCATGGGTTGATATCATGAGTAGGCTGAGTTGGCGGGTGAAACAAAAAATTTAAGCGGGTCGGTTAATTTGGATGCATGTAAAATTTCTCTAATTTGTCTATAACCCCACTCACCCCAGTATATTTACATCTGTAAAATAATAGCCAAACAGTATATTATCCTACCAATGCTAAGGTGCACCACATTTCGCTTTATTACCCCCACCTATTTATGAAGAAAAATCTAAACATACCCCCTATTTTGTTAAAAAAAAAAAGAGGAAGGCCTAAGCCTTAAACACTTAAAGCCACTACTACTAGCTAGTCCATATATCTTAATCTGTCGAGGCCCCGTTTGATAAAAGTATTAGAGAGGTGGGATTCGTAAAGAGATGATATTAGAATTGGGATTCGTAATAAGAAGAGATTCGTAAGGAGATGGGATTGATAATGAGTATGTTTGTTTGAGGTGGGATTAGATGATGAGATTATTAATATTATGTTTGTTTTACATGGGATAGGATTTGATTAGTAGTATACATTTACATTTTTGCCCTTATGCAAAACTGATTTAATTTATGGATGAATATTTTTTGGATCAAACTTATTTTCCAAAATACAATTAGAACATCAAAAAAATACTTTTGAAGAAAATTTACTACCCAGATGATTTCAAGAAAAGTTATCACCAAATTGTGCAAGAAAATCACTGAGAAGAAGAGACGAAATGTGGCATTTTGGTCAATGCAAAAAAATGGGTTGGGAATGGATTGTCAATACCACCTCCCATGGGGGATTCCTAATACCCCCATTTTGGGGAATTCCTACTCCCATCAGCTTACTAGTCCTCCCCAACATTGTGAAACCAAACATAGAATTAGGAATCCCAACTCCTTCATAATCCAATCCCATCTCCCATACCTCTTAACAAACGGGGCCTCAATGCCATCAAAATTGTTCTGCTGATGCTCCAGAACCTCCCAAGGGTTTTGCTTGTGTATTAACTCTCTCTGTTCCAACTTCAAGTCTATCTTCCTTTTTTTTTGGTCAATAACTTATGAGCACACCCATTAGTTTCCCTCCACACAAAAGTTAGACTGCCATTCCTAAACAAACCCATCTCTTGTTACTAAAACCTACCTCGGGCTCATTCTTGTAAACTTGTTTTTCTTTTTCGTTATGTATGTTTTGTTTGTTAAGGAAATGAATTCCACGTTGTTTGGGAGTAGAATGGGTGATCATTTAATAACATCTGGAACCTCTTCATTCATTGCCAATTAGTTTTGAGATGGATATAAAGTTTCTACTTGATATCAGAGCGGGGCCCGTTTCACCTCACATTTTAAAAATTTACAATCCACACCCCACGATGACAGACCAGCAAAAAAGCTGCACGATGATAAGACCCAAAAAGTGGTCAAACGTGACAGACCTCAAAAGCGGCTACACTGGAGGGGAGATATTAAGGAAATAAATCCTACATTGCTTGGGAGTGGAATATGTGATCATTTAATAACATTTGGGACCTCTTCACTCATTGCCAATTGGTTTTTAGATGAATATAAAGTTTCTACAGTGTTTGTCTTTTCAGAATTTTTGTTAGATTCGCATTATTTTTTTGGATTAATCATCCGTCTCGACGAAAGGAGTCTAAAAGTACAAAATTGTGACTGAAAGCAAAAAAAAAAAAAAATAGTATCAAACAGCTATCTTATTTATCTAAAATACCATCTTATTTGAATTTTTTCAACATCTGTCCATAATTTTATACTTTTTCAATTCGTCTTGTTGAGAAGAACGATTAACTCCAAAAATTACAACAAAATCCTAAACAAAAAGTTACGACAAATAAAAATATGCAAATAAATTTTAGATTTATATAAGTTTACAAGAACGCAACCTTAGTAACCGCGTGGTTCCTACGGCCCTACCGGCTCCCCGTTCCATTCTTCGATCTTTTTATTAGGGCAAGGAGTAAACGACGGTGGTGCATCTTGTGGCCCTCCGACTTTTCAGCCAACGCCCTCCCGAAACTGTCGCAACTCCACGATTTCAGTTGCCGTTGGTCGACAGCCTTTGTCTAAGATCACATGGAATTGTTAAGTTACATCATGATTTGCAATTTTCCGTCCAGGTTTAAAACTAGTTTTGATTTTTGATCGATAAGCTGATATTAAATAGTAAGTTGTTTTAAAAGGAAAAAAAAAAAAGGATTTTCTAAAAAGGCTCAAATAGAGAAGTTTATTCAACCCGCCTAACTTGCTGAGTTGAAACGGTCGAAAAAATCAACCAACTCGCTGGTTTTATAGGTCGTTGTATTGACAACGAATTTTAAAAATGGGGAATTTTTAAGCCGGCCCCGTTTTCTAGGTTCGGACTTCAAATAGTACGTCCTGACAAAAATATTTCTTCTTTATTTTAGTCTTTTATCTTGATTTTTCATGCATTTTTACTACTATTTTGCCCATTCTTCTTAACTTTTTGTCTACGTGTCCATTTTTAGTAAAATTTATATTTTTAGGATCAATTTCTTATCCATATTATTTCAGACAAAAATATCCTTGGCTTTGTGAACTGGACTGCCAATTCTCATAATCAGTTCTATGAGAACTATGTGAACTGAAAAATACACAGTTCAAAAAGCCTCGCTACACACTAAAATACATAATTCTCATAGAAAAATACAAAGTTCTCATAGACAATCATCATGGACAATAACAGTTCTCATAGACAGTTCTCATGTGAAATGGCCATGTGAACTAAAAAATACACAGTTTAAATAGCATCACTACACACTAAAATACACAGTTCTCATAGAAAATACATAGTTCTCATAGAAAAATACACAGTTCTCATAGACAATCATCATGGATAATAACAGTTCTCATAGAAAAAATATAGTTTTCATAGACAGTTCTCATATAAAATATATAGTTCTTTATAAAATACACATTTCTCATAGGGAGTTTTCATAGAAAATACACAATTCTCATAGAAAATACACAGTTCTCATAGACAATAACAATTCTTATAGAAAAAAACACAATTTTCATAGAAAAAACACAGTTCTCATATATAGTTTTTATGTGAAATGGCTATGTGAACTAAAAAATACACTGTTCAAATAGCCTCGCCACACACTAAAATACACAGTTCTCATAGACAATCATCATGGACAATAACAGTTCTCATAGGATAAAAATACAGTTTTCATAGAAAAAACAGAGTTCTCATAAAAAATATACAGTTTTTATACAAAATACATAGTTCTCATAGGGAGTTCTCATAGAAAATATACAATTCTCATAGAAAATACGCAATTCTTATAGAAAAATACGCAGTTCTCATAGAAAATACACAGTTTTCATGGACAATACACGGTTTTCATAGACAGTTCTCACAGAAAAATACACAGTTCTCATAGAAAATACACAGTTCACATAGCCTCATCACACATTAAAATACACACTTCTTATAGAAAATACACAGTTCTCATAGAAAAATATATAGTTCTAAGAGAAAATACACAATTCTTATAGACAGTTCTCATAAACAATACACAGTTCTCATCGAAAATGTACCGTTCTCTTAAAAAAAATACACACAAAAATATACAAAAATAGCTCATCACACAATTCACATAATCATAACACATCCAATTTGAAAGTATTATCAATTAGAAATTATAGATAATTTTTGCAAAAATATACGAAAATACAGGTACAAAAATTCTCACATCATCTAAGAAACCTCAACATTTGCATTTAAACATTCACCTAATCGAACCGATCTAGTAATCTGAACTTTTCCGGCACTAAGATGTCCAATAATCGTCCAAAACAAAACAAACAATGAAATTGAGGACCTGTTCTAGTTTGGGAACAAATTTAAAAGTCTGTGATCACAACAACAGCTCCACTCCGGTCGGCGGCATCATCATCTTCTGCTTTTTTTAATTTCTAATTCGAAATCCACAGAGACCTCGCTAGAACTACTCGACGACGAACTTCGTCCACGATCACGGTCGGTTTCACATGGTGGAGAACGCAGATCCAAAACGATCGGATATCGTCGACATCATCATCGGCGGCGCCAGTGGTGGCGGTGATTGAAGGCATGGGACAGATGAACAACACTAAAACCGAATCAATCTGTGATGCAATGTCGAACTCGTCCTCAAATATTTGTTGGAATTCTTGGCGACGCTCAATTTGCGCCGTAGAGGACGGAGGTGGGGTGGAGGAGAAGGAGGATGACGGCGTTGCCGAGGCGGAGGTAGTGGTGGACGGCCCAGCACACTTGACGGCAAAAGCGGACTCCTCATGAGGAGGACGACGATGACGATGACGATACGACGCTGGGAATTGGCAGGGGGATGAGAAGAAGTCGGAGGAATTTATGGGAGAGGCGGAGGGAGGCATTTGGATTTTTGGAGTTAAGATGTCATAACATACTATTACCGAGCCTACAGCTTTGGAGGAAAAAAATTTAGGATTGGAATAGAACCGAACCTAAAAAACGGGGCCGGCTTCTAATTTTCTATTTAAAAATTTATCAACCCTCCAAGTACGCCACTAACTTATTTTGCACGTATCTTCCACCTTTTACAAATTCTGATTACTATTATTCAGAAATCTATAATCTCAATTCACTATCCAAAATCTTTAAAAGTTAATCCCGCAAACAAATTAAGATTAGGCAATAATAACGATGACGTATAAATGTTGACCGCCGTGATCTTTGCCGTTGAATTTATCATGACACCATCACCACAACTTTAAATATTGCTTTTACCTACTCATGCATGCCCTATTTTCAATAAGCATTTGGTGTTGACCTTATCAAATTAATTAATCTCTGGTGAGTAGGTAAGTAGTGATTAGTGGAATCGTTAACCTCATTAACTAGCAAATTGGTTGGATTGACGCGCGCGCGTTTTATTAGTGCAAGCGTTGCCTTAATATGCGTCCAAGAATTGAAAGAGTTAAAAAAATACTAGTAGTAGTTGTTTGTCCTTTTAAGTGTAAATTCTGTCCCGAAGAGGGGAAAATAGGGGTTTTCCGTCACCTCTGTGGGCCCCCTTTGCGCATTTTTATAGGTAATTCAAACCGTTCATTTTGGGCCTGTAACATAATGTATCCATGCAAAAAATCAGCTTATCCGGACATCGATGGATATGTTAAAAGTTGAGTTTTTAGACGGAAAAAAATGAACAGCTGTGGACAGTTTAACTTAAAAAACTGTTGACAGATCCAAGCCGTCCATTTCTTCATCTAGAACTCAACTTTTGACATACATATCAATGTCCAGACAAAATATTTTTTGTGTAGATACACTATTTTACAGACCCTACAAAATGCACGGTTTGAATTACCCAAAAAATACGCAAAAAGGGCCCACGAGAAGCGTTGGCGGAAAACCATTCTGTCCGTCTCATCTGGATATAATTTATTCTCTTGTTGTTTTATGCCCTTATGGTGACCTACAAAATGTACGGTTTGAATTATCCAAAAAATACGCAAAAAGGGCCCACGAGAAGCGCTGGCGGAAAACCATTCTGTCCGTCTCATCTAGATAGAATTTATTCTCTTGTCGTTTTATGCTGGTGACTTCAGATGAGTTGTAATCGAAGAAGTAATGGTATAAGTTGGAGAGTTCCTTTCCAAAAAAAAAAGAGAGAGAGTTGGAGTGCAAGTTTTGTGCAACTGTCTGATGTTTTTGTTTTTCTGATCAAAGAGGGCAAAGGGAGAAATTTTTCAGTGCCGGGTGGGCACGGGCCACGTGGTGCCGAGCACATATTTCGGCCATCCAAACGTATTTTGGACAGCCCAGATCTGTTTGAACTTGAAAGGGTGTTTTGGTAATTTTACACTAAAAAATTATCCAAACAAATCTAGGCTGTCCAAAACACGTTTGGACGATCGAAATCGTGTTTGGCACCACGTGGCCCGTGCACACCCGGCACTGAAAAACTTCTCGGGCAGAGGAGTTGAATGACAAGTTTTGTGGAGTCTCATAAAAAAATGAACTTTTGTACGTTACGTTTTCTCAATTACATGTTAGAACAACATATAATGGAGTTTGAGTGTGAGCAGTTTATGGGTGTCGGACGGGTACCGCACACTTTTATTATTTTATACGTTGTTAGGCGAATTGAAAATGGTTGTGATTCTGAAACATTTTTTTTTATAGACGCACTTTCTCTTTTGCCCTCCTGTGATGTAAATTCACAACGTTGTCCTTTCAAGTGTAAAAGAGTATACAAATGAAAGATTAAATTTGTAATTACACGTTACGATATGATTAAAAATGAAGTGTGAAAATCAGTTACCAATGAAAATTTGACTAAGTAAATGATGATTTTAAAAAGTTGGCAAACTAAGGATAACAATATAGAAAATGGTCCAAGTAGAAAATAAAGCCGACGAGATATTATTCAGTGCTCTTGAAACACCGCCATGGTTTTTTTTTTTTTGGGTCAGAGAAGCACCGTCATGTCATGTGGTGCTCTAGTTCTCGGGCCTAGTTTTCCACACAAAAAAAAGAAAAAAAAAACATGTGGATTTTTTTTGTCCTATTCAAATTTGTATCGCACTTGTTAGTTCTGCATCAAGATTTTCTGGATTATTGCTTCGTCTCAACGAAGGAAACCAACAAAATAAAAAAAATAGGACTTATACCCAAATATTTTGGAAACATCCAAGAAAAAATACAAAAGTACATAAACGAACAATAAGCTATTGACACAAAACTAATAAAAGATTTTTTTTAATAAAGAAAAAGAAAAATTTTAAGTTGTATGTTTTGGGGAAAAGCTATGGATACATATGAGTATGTACAGTATGTACATATCATGCACATTGATTTTGTAGAGTCCATTCAGATTTCAAAAAAGTGATTCGAACCGTCTATTATTTTTAAAATATTATTTATAAAATTCTATAAAAAAAATTAGCTCAATCACATATAAATAATAATTTTTTCAAAATTTGTAAGGTCAAAACTGAGCGGTTTGAAAACTAGGACCAACATATATAACGCAGAGTGTCTTTTGGAGGAGGAAACCTGGGGGTATTGAACAATTTTCCCAACCGACACCCTCTCAACTGTTTCCCGGGGGGCCCACCGCGCATTTCACCCTCGCCTGCACCAATCACGCTCCCGCTTCTGAACCGTTCTCAGATAACACGCGTCACCAAAACCAGTTCCCATGTGCTCCGGCGCGTCATGCATTTAAACAGATTAACCACTCACTCACCTTCTCCTACTCCCACAGCTACTCCATCCAAAAACAAACCCAAATTAGTAGAGAGAGAGAGAGTGTGAAGCAGAGAGGAACTGAAGTTCGACAGAGAAGAAGACGAAGCCGGCGATGGTAGACCGGATGCCTTAGCTTAGGTACCTACATTTTGATTCCCTTCGACACGTATACATACAAAGAGTGTATTCGTGTTTTACAAAGCGGTTAAGCAACGGGAAAAGGATCAATCTAATTAAGCAAAGCGAAGTTAATTCTTGGAAGGGAGGGTTTTACCAAATTTAAGCACTTTTAAAAGCAGTTCTCACGACTGCAAAAACTTTGCAGAGAGGAAACGAACGACATTTCAAGTTTTTTCATCGGAGATGGTCGCGATTCGAGGAAGAGAGTTCTTGATTCTGTCGGTGTTGGTTGTCGGCGTTCTTGTTACGTCGTCGTTTGGCTCCAACGTGACGTACGACCATCGAGCTCTGGTAATCGATGGCAAGCGGAGGGTCTTGATCTCCGGCTCCATTCACTACCCTCGCAGCACTCCCGACGTGACCTCTCTCTCTCTCTCTCTCTCTCTCTCTCTCTCTCTCTCTCTCTCTCTCTCTCTCTCTCACTCTGCTTATGTATGCTCCATCTATAACTATATAGTATATACTATGTGGGACAATTGGTGCAGATGTGGCCGGACCTCATTCAGAAATCTAAAGATGGAGGACTGGACGTGATCGAGACCTACGTTTTCTGGAACTTGCACGAACCAGTTCGAAATCAGGTGGGGAACTTTTCTTGCCATTAGCCTCCGTTGTTGTCAACGAAACAAAATCTTCTTTCTACTGCTAGTTGTTTGAAATTCCACATTATCGTCTGGGAGTATCTTCCTGTAGTGTATCAAGCGACCAAACAGGGAGTTAAATTAGCCTGAGTTATTGTAGTATATTCTACAATAGAAGTTGATCAAATTTTATTTTGGCTTGACCATGTTACAATAACAGTTGAATTATGTATAAAGGAGCACACATGAAAGATCTGTTTTGCTAAAAATGCAAAGAGATGGATATTTAAGCGATACTTTTATGTTTTTGTGGTAGTCACTACCTTTGGGAATTTTATCTCCTTAAGTATGATCTGTTTTAATTTTATAGATTTATTCTTTTCCTTGTGTAATTACGCAATGAGCCCAACCTTGAAGCCACTCCGCTCCCCAAACGGCAGGGATGGCCCTGGCTAGAGCATTCTTTCTTTAATCCGTCTTAATTTAACTTAGAGAGTTCACACGTTGGTAATTGTAGTAACTGTAGAGGGCCGCTTACAGATTCCAATGCCCATTGTGTTTTTTAGTAGGGTTTTTGTAACAGAGAGAAGAGGAGGAGGAGAGGCTGCGAGAGAATTGAGCGTTGTAATCTTATCATGTATATTCAGTTGTTCTTCCTTTCCCCGTGGACGTAGGCACTCTGCCTACTACTATAAGTTGTGTTATCTTGTCTCATGTGATTGTTTTTCATCATTTTCTTACTCTGCATGTGAAATGAATCCACTTACTCATGTATAGCACTTGTAGAATTACTCACAAGAAATGCACTTTGATGTATGCAGTATGATTTCGAAGGACGAAAGGATTTAGTTAAATTTGTCAAATTGGTTGCGGAGGCTGGTTTATATGTTCATCTGCGAATTGGTCCTTACGTCTGTGCTGAATGGAACTATGGGTAAATCTTGGACAATTTGTATGCGTATAAAATTCTCGTATCTTGTACTACCAACAAATATAGTATTAGTGAAATTCCTGGTATCAACATTTTTTTATCTACTTTTGAACAGTGGCTTTCCTCTTTGGTTGCATTTTATACCTGGAATTCAATTTCGAACTGATAATGAGCCATTCAAGGTATTCCCTCTCACTCTGTTCTGCTATTTGAGTTGCTGGCCCGCATTCACTCATTCATACTCCTTCTGTTTTAGGCAGAAATGAAGCGATTTACAGCCAAGATTGTGGACATGATGAAGCAAGAAAAGCTCTATGCATCCCAAGGCGGACCCATTGTCTTATCTCAGGTTAGTTTCTTGTTAAGAAATTTTCCATATTTCTGCAGCATTGTCTTGTGGGTGTTGTGCGGCTTTGTCTTGCAAATCCTGTTAATCAGAATACGACTTTCTAATGATTGAGGATTTGAGTACGGGGGAATTGTTTAAATTGTCTTTGCTAGATTGAAAATGAATATGGGAACATTGATTCAGCATATGGTTCTGCTGCCAAAACTTATATTAATTGGGCAGCAAGCATGGCTACTTCTTTGGATACTGGAGTGCCCTGGGTGATGTGCCAACAAAAAGATGCACCTGATCCTATGGTGAGTTTTTCTTCAAGTTCTCTTATGGTGTTGCTTTTTTACCTCTACAGCATGTGATCTATTGTAATCCAGAAATATGTCTATTCACTGATACCAATGATAGCAAGATGGTTTTTATCAAAGGTTATGTTGCTCTTCCTAATACGTATAGATCAGCCAAGATGTTTTTATCAAAGCTTATGTTGCTCTTTCATATAAATACAGATCAACACTTGCAATGGGTTTTATTGTGACCAGTTCACCCCAAATTCTGCCCAAAAACCAAAAATGTGGACTGAGAATTGGAGTGGATGGTAAGGGTAGCTGGCTTCTTAGTGGCTCACACACGGTTGCTTGATCCTTTTTCTTTTTCTTTCTAAACTGAGGTTGCCTGTAAGAAATTGCTCATATCAACATAAAAGATTATTTCGTTTATTGTTTTTATGTTTCCACCCTCTTTGGCCATCTGGCATGTTAGGTTTCTTTCTTTTGGCGGTGCTGTGCCCTACAGACCAGTGGAAGACCTTGCTTTTGCTGTGGCACGTTTTTTCCAGCGAGGTGGAACCTTGCAGAATTATTACATGGTATCTGTGTTGTCTAGAAAGCTATTGTACCTTTTATGAGCTTTTATGATAATTGCCTGATGCTTACGATACACACTCTGCTTGGAGTCCAATCTGAATGAAATTGAATGCCAGCTAAGTTATAATGGTTTTTGTTGCTTTACCAGTACCACGGTGGGACCAACTTCGGCCGCACTACTGGTGGACCCTTCATTGCTACAAGTTATGACTATGATGCTCCAATCGATGAGTATGGTACGTTTTCATGTTACATATTCAGAGGCTGCTATTGGTACTGCCTTTGAATAGGTTACTCAAATGCAACGTTCCAATCATCTGTCACAGCCCATATTCAACTTAACTAGTATCTCCAGCCTAATCAGAAAACTGAAAGAGTCTTAAGTGTTAATGTCAACTAGAATTGATAAGCGGGTGTCCTGGCTAGTTTAGTTGCACCTCGGCGAATCCCAAGGCCCTGAAATTAATGGCTAGGGAAACCTCCAATTTCAACTAATTAGTAGTAATTCTCCTTTTGTCATTTTTAATAGTTGAACTGAACCTTGTCTTCATCTAAAACATGCATTTAAAAATTTTCCTAATGTTGCAGGACTTATTAGACAACCTAAGTGGGGCCATCTAAAAGATCTTCATAAAGCCATAAAGCTTTGTCAAGAGGCAATGGCGGCCACTGATCCAACAATTACCTCTCTTGGTTCAAACTTGGAGGTACTCCTGTAAATCTCTACTTCCTTATCAGTGTCATGGGAACTTTTCTCTATGACTAGCTGTTGCTTTAATATTGCTTTTATAGTCAAATGATGAAGTTTCTCTGTTTCAGGTCAGTGTATATAAAACAGGGTCGGGGGTGTGTGCTGCTTTTCTTGCCAATGTGGGTACCCAATCTGATGCAACAGTGAACTTCAATGGCAATTCATATCATTTGCCGGCATGGTCTGTGAGCATTTTACCTGACTGCAAAAATGTAGTGCTCAACACTGCAAAGGTTAGCTTGCAATGGAGCCACGTAGAGAAGCACTTTGTGTACACTTTCAGTCTTTCAGTTTCAGACCATCTTCCACCCCCTCCTTTTTTGTCCTTTTCTTTTTGTGTCCCCTTCTTTTGCTTTTGTTTAATTTGAGGGAGATTACTTGGTACATTCTAAAGCATTCCCATTGGTTAGAGTTTATTCCTTCTGCTCCAGTTAAGGGTCTTTTTTCAACAGAACTCCAGTTAAGATGAGATCACCTAAAATTTGGTGTCTCTGATTTCAACAAAAAGGCAGCACTTCTTTGTTCTAATAACATCATAAGCTAAGGTTGAAGTTTTTCTGTGACAGATAAATTCTGTGGCTACAATTCCAGAATTCGTGCCTCAATCTTCAATCGATGATGTAAATCCTTCCGAAGCACTCTCTTCGGGCTGGAGTTGGTTTAATGAACGAGTTGGTATCTCAAGTGAAAATGCATTCACGAAACTTGGATTATTGGAGCAGATAAATACAACGTCTGACCAAAGTGACTATCTTTGGTATTCACTAAGGTATGAAAAAATATTGTCGTTATATATACTTAGTTACGGTCTGAAGCCTGTGTGGCTGTGTCTTTGATGTGATCAGTATTTCAATGATGCTACTGGATACTTCTTGCAGCTCTGGCATGCCAAGCATTGAACCGTTCCTTCAAGATGGATCTCAAACAGTTCTTCACGTGGAATCACTTGGCCATGCCCTTCATGCTTTCATTAATGGCAAACTTGCAGGTAATGGGAACTACAAAATGTTGCAAGAATCCAAGTTTTTCAGAAGTTTTTTTTTCTTGTGCTTTTGTTCAAGATATACTTTTCCTTTTAGAGACATATCGGTTTTGAACTTATTACTTGATTTTTGGGTGCTTTTTTCTGAGACTCCAAATTAATGCATCTTTGCTTAAAATAACAGCATTGGTTGCTTTTTCCTGACGGTCTCTATTTGTTTACTCAAAAGAAAACCAGTAATTTCTTAAAAGTAAAATTGTGAAATGGTTTGTTGTAGGGAGTGGAAAAGGTAAGGTTGCCTTGGAGATTCCCGTAACACTCGTTCCTGGAAAGAACACAATCGATCTCTTGAGTTTGACCGTGGGACTTCAGGTTCAACCAATTGCATTAGATTCTTAAGTGCTGATTCATTGTGTGGAAATTTCTTATCTGTTAATCTTTCAGTTCTCACAGTCAAAATACCGTGGACAGTATTATTATGGAACTCATTAACATTTTCCAGAACTACGGAGCATTCTTTGAGAAAGCAGCTGCAGGAATTACTGGTCCAGTGCAGCTGAAAGCTGGAAATAATGGATCTACAGTTGATCTCTCGTCACAGCACTGGACGTATCAGGTTAGTGTACACCAGAGATTTTCTTGGGTGTCCGATGCTATTATTTGGTCGGATCAATGCCTTAATATTCACTTATACTCTGTCCTTCTCTATCTTTTGGTGCAGATTGGATTGAAAGGTGAAGAGTTAGGTCTTCCAAGTGGAGGTTCGTCAGGTTGGGTATCAGAATCTACCTTGCCTAAGAAGCAACCCTTGATTTGGTACAAGGTAATTTTTATTTTGTGACATCAAGTAAAAACTAATATAATAGCGTCACTTTTACTTTACTAGTATTTAGCCAAAATAAGGGTTTCAGGGCAAAAATAGAGGTTGGGCAAGGCAAAAAATCTGAATTCTCTGCGGATCAATACCAGGTAAGCAATAAAGTTATAGGCTACAGAAGCTTAGTTAATGGACTGCAAAGAGGTGCAGAACGGTAATAAAGCTTGAGGCATGTGGACAAGTAATGCTATATAAGGAAGAAATTAGGGGAAGCATGACATAGGGGATGAGCTTACAAGTATTCACTGAAGAAAGTAGAACTTAGCACAATCACTTAAGAAAGTCGAATCAAATGAAAAGCATAGGTTTACATGCGGGTGCGATGAAGGAAAGGGCATTAGTGTCCTGGTACGATTGTCTCCGAAATCAAAATACTTGAAAAACATCATGTACACTACAATGGTTGGACATGAGCCAACCCTCGTGTGCTATGCATTATATATTGTCCTGAGATTAAGATTTACATCTCTAAGTAGTCTCAGTTTTGGTTATCATTGCATAACCATAATAAAGACAAGTAATTAGAAGTATGGGACATGTTGGGTTCATGAGTGCTCTTACGCCACTTGGAAATCGTCAATATTCTGTCTTTATCCTAGCTTACTTTCCCCATAACTATTTGAGAAGATTTTTTGTGGAAGACTTTTCGCACAATCCTTAAGATGCTTACAGAGGAAATGATACATGTTAATTCAGAGAAATTTTGATGCTCCTTCTGGCAATAACCCAATTGCTATAGACTTCACGGGGATGGGAAAAGGAGAGGCTTGGGTGAATGGTCAAAGCATTGGGCGTTATTGGCCAAATTACACCGCTTCAAGTGCTGGTTGCACAAGCTCCTGCAACTACAGAGGATCTTATAGTTCAAACAAATGCCTCAAGAATTGTGGGAAACCATCACAGCAACTGTAAGTTTTTGGCCTATTTTGGCTAAAGAAAATTATGGTACTTCTATTAAAGTCCTGGTTCTGACTTCTCTGATCTTGTAGGTACCATGTGCCTCGGTCGTGGGTAAAACCAAGTGGGAACATTCTGGTGTTGTTTGAGGAGATGGGTGGGGATCCAACACAGATAGGTTTTGCCACAAGACAAATAGGAAGCTTGTGCTCCCATGTTTCCGAGTCTCACCCACAACCTGTGGACATGTGGGATTCAGACCAAAAGACAGGAAGGAAATCAGGGCCTGTGCTATTACTGGAATGCCCTTCCCCTGATCAGGTCATTTCTTCAATCAAGTTTGCAAGCTTCGGAACTCCTAGTGGGACTTGCGGAAGTTTTACCCATGGTCAGTGCAGCAGCACCAGGGCTCTTTCCATCGTACAAAAGGTGCACTCCATCAAACTTTTCTAGAAACAGAATTTTGTAGGTTTTAGGTACATTATGGTGCGGGATTTGGTGATCGCTTCATTTCAATCTAAGCACCCACCATTGTGGCTCATAATTTTGAAAAATGTCCAGGCCACATATTTTGAAACAGGTTTTCTGTAGAAAGATTTTGTGCGTATGTCATTTTCCTTGAAGTAATCATCTTATATCTGTTTGCTTAAATGCAAAAAACAACAACAAAAAAAATTACAGGCCTGTATTGGATCAAAGAGCTGCAGCATTGGAGTGTCGATCAGTACATTTGGCGACCCATGTGTCAACGTGACCAAGAGTTTAGCAGTAGAAGCATCCTGTACATGAACTGAGACCTTGAAGTGAAGCATTGAACATCGGGGTTACAACAATAACAGACCCATCTAGTCCTCAATCGAGCATCGGGGTTGCGAGCAAAATATACTCCCCAAGTAAACATACAACAGAAATGAACTTTTAAAATGAATAACAGCTCTGAAAATGAAATGAATGATTTCCCAGTACCACTCGTGCAACAGTTTGTCTTATTCTTCAAAAAATATTGAAGATTGAGACTGTTAGTCAGTTGAAAGAGTGATGAAGCAGTAAATTTATTTGTAAATTATTGAACTCGAGGTCGTTCTCGTTAACTCTCTAAAGCAATGGAATCACACAAGTTGATCTCTTCATGAAACAGCGTACTTATGGTGACAAAAAAATGTTGGCACTTGGCAGTTTGTTTTCTTGAATTCTCTTTTAATGTATCCAGCATCTCTAGGTGTGTTTCTTCTCTCTCAAGAACATGCATCAAATGTGCCAAAGATTTTAAGGAGCTTGTTCTGCAGATTCACATAAAATCATTAATTTAACAGATGACTAAAACCACACGTCAATGTAATAAAACGCCGCTTAGGAATGATTCTTTCATCCAACCATTGCGTTTTTATGTTTGTCCTGCATTTGATGAAATAAATGTATCTTTAGGGTTCTCCTTGTCTCTGTTATCCTTTAAGGTAATTCTTGATATTGGCATAGCGTTGTAAACGAATTTATCTACTATCTTGGTTGGCTCTCTAAAAGCTTATTTCAGATGGTCTTGTTTGGCAAAGAAGCAAATTTTACATGAAATGAATTTGTTTTCTCGATCGGTTCATTTGGACACATAATCAGGGTAAATTTGAATTTGAGCTCGTTGTGTCTTCAAAGCAAAGCATGAATAACCCATTGTACCCAACTTGACTAGGCTCATCTACATGTAAATACAACATTCTTACTACAACGACAATAAGTTGAAAGCTTATGTGCTTGTATAGATTGGGCAGCTATAATGCCCTTATTCACACGATTCATTCATAATACAAGGAAAATGATAAAGCGA
This sequence comes from Rhododendron vialii, assembly GCF_030253575.1. Lineage (NCBI taxonomy): Eukaryota > Viridiplantae > Streptophyta > Magnoliopsida > Ericales > Ericaceae > Rhododendron > Rhododendron vialii. The sequence continues at coordinate 10,523,878 of NC_080569.1, forward strand.
AAATTGTTTTTGTTAATGCCAAAACTTTAGTGCATAAGAGTATTGGACGATGCACACTATACAAGACTCTCATGCGCTGAAGTTTTGCCATTAACTAAAAAAAGTTTTGACATTATCACCACCCTAATACAAAAATAAAGACACCGATAAGAAAATCCAGTGTTCCCCATTGCCGGAACTCCGTAGCTGTAGGTTGTTGTGGCAAATGGGATGGCTCCTTTGAGTCCTTAGATTGACGCAGCTTCAGATTGTCTCTGGAACCTGCAAGCCTTGCAATCAGGGGAATCAAGAGAGAGAGTTTGGTACTTGTCTTCCCCACCCAACATAGGCATGAACACCCCCTTCTTGGCTGGGCTAACATAACCAGGCCTGTAAGTCTTCCCTAGAATTCCTTCGACGAGTTCTGAGAGATCGAAGAACTTGAACTGCGTCTCCAGATGAGCAAAAGCATCGTCAGCTGGTATCTGATAGTTGTGGATACGGTTATCTTCTTCTCCTATAGGGACAACCTGTAGGAGGATTTAGTGCACAATATTGTCAAAGACAGTACACTCAAAAGATCAGAAAATCAGATTGACAAATTGGAAACGAATAACACGTAAAAAGATACTTCAACATGGATCAAACAGAAGAATGGAAGTAAGAAAGGTCTGAGACGATGAGAGTTACGACAAGTTGCTGTCGCGAAGCAGTGTTCTGTCTCTTTTTATTCAGGTCCTGATTGAATAACACAAATCCCAGAAAAAATTCGAAACATGTAAGCATCATCTCCAATATTACCTTGACATCCATCTGCACCAGCCCAGTGACCGTCACTCTTACGCTGTTAGCATCACCAGTTCTCTCAACCACCACTTGCCTCTCGTCCGAGTCAACCCTCCATTCGGCATCGCCAGTGGTGGGGACGGAAATCTCCTCGCCGTCCCACTTCACAAGGAGGGAGTCGACGTCGTCGTCCCAGTGAGAAACTCTTTTTGCTCCGAGGACAAGGGTGTGAGTGTCGAACATGACGGAGAGCGCTTGAACCCATGTGTAGTCCCGACGCCTTCCCTGTGGTCTAGAGCCAATGAAGTGAGCGTTGATTTGAAGTTTATCATCAGAGACGACGGCGAAATTTCCCCCCTTTTGTCCGTGGAAGTAGAACATAACACCATCGCCGCCAATAAAGCGAGGGTCGTAACAAAGAGCACCAAATCCGTTGCAGTTGGGTTTCAACGCTGCCAGAAAACTTTGAGTGTCAATTTACATTGTTTGTTCATAATGGATGCAAACAGTGGACGATTGAGAAAGATAGACATGTTGAATTGGCCAGTGATTATCCGGGCCGAATATGTGAATGCACAGCACTTCTAGTAAGGAATCCCGTACACTTTTTGCGAGCAGACTTCTAATCTCGGGATCCGATGGCCGAGATTAGAGGCCCGCATGTTAACAGAGTGCGGGATCCCTTAGGTGAAGCGCCGTGTATATTATATATGGTTAGGAGAGCTTACTTCTGCAAGTGGCTTCACACTTGCTACTACAGTCAATAAAGCATCCTTTAAGGATCTTGTGCAGAGGCTTCCTCTTCGGGCATTGCAGCGGGCACACCAGTATCTCGTTGTAACAGTCTGATCCCTTGAGTTTGCAGATCGCTTGTTGTTGGCCTAGAGCTGTCAAGTAAGGCAGAAGTTTGACACCGGTCTTCGTCGATGTCATGGGTGGCGGTGGTGGAGGATGCTTGTGGTGATGATGTGGCGGCGGCGGTGGAGGATGCTTGTGGTGATGATGTGGCGGTGGTGGAGGCGGCGACTTCTTGTGATTATATGGCGGCGGAGGTGGAGGCGGCGGTGGAGGATGCTTGTGGTGATGATGTGGCGGCGGCGGTGGAGGATGCTTGTGGTGATGATGTGGTGGTGGTGGAGGCGGCGACTTCTTGTGATTATATGGCGGTGGCGGCGACTTGTGATTATATGGCGACAGCGGTGGTGGTGGCGATGGTGGCGGTGGAGACTGATAATGTGGTGGCGATGGCGGTGGTGGAGACTGATAATGCGGTGGCGATGGTGGTGGAGACTGATAATGTGGCGGCGGTGGTGGAGACTGATAATGTGGTGGCGGTGGAGACTGATAATGTGGTGGCGGTGGTGATGGTGGTGGTGATGACTGATAATACGGCGGTGGTGGTGATGGAGGTGGTGGAGACTGATAATGTGGTGGCGGTGGTGACTGATAATGTGGTGGCGGTGGTGATGGTGGTGGTGATGACTGATAATACGGCGGTGGTGGTGATGGTGGTGGTGGAGACTGATAATGTGGTGGCGGTGGTGACTGATAATGTGGTGATGGTGGTGGTGGAGACTGATAATGCGGTGCCGGTGGTGGTGGAGACTGATAATGCGGTGGTGGTGGTGGAGACTCATAATGGTTGCCTCCGCCTTGAGCACAAATTGCTTCCATGCAGATGATGAGCACAGTAAGGGATAAAACTGCAATGGATGACTTCATCTTGCCTTTCCGGGGGTAACAGCAAGATGAAGGAAGGGAGCACTGCTGTATTTGGGTTTGACATTTGGAGTCTTTTATAACGGTATGTTTAGGGGCCAAAGAAAGGCCTTTGAGTCCTCCTGAATTCCTGCCACTTTGCTTCTAACAGAGAATTCGCCAGCCCTTGTTCTTTTTCTAGTGTTCTGACCAAATGCATTTCTTGATCAAATGGGTTCACATTCGTGAATCCCTTCGCGCATTGTTCGGAATTCGGATAATATTTTGAGTGATGAAATTCACGCTAAGTTTACCTTATTGACTAAACAGGCTAAAGGCCCTAAAAAAAATACGAATTTTTTGAGACAAGTCATTCTCCTCTCAATACATCTATTAAAAGTTCGTTTAGCGGAAATAACTCTAAAGTCCTAAAGCTATAGATAAACTTTTTCGGAGTAAGATTTCATTTACTGCCAAATCATTTTTCTTTCCTGCTAAATTGCTCTTCAAAATCATGATTCATTCAACCAAATACAAAGGGTTGCATTTGTATGTGGTTTTTCAGAAAAAAACTTTTCCTCTTCCAATGAATTGCTAGCTAGCTTGTTGAACTGGGTGGGTTTTTGCAATTCGAGATTATAGCTCAAGCAGTGTAGAGAGGAAGTAAGTTTGTTGGCAAATGGTTTTGACCATGTCAATCGATGGTTTTGCACTCAAAATTAAGCTCAATAAGTGCGGAGAAAGCAAATCAATGGGTCCACTGGCAATTGGTAATTACAGAGGCATGCGAGCCTTACACTTCGTTGAGTTTTTCCGAGTCATCGGAGAGAATTTTGGAAGTTTTCAAGCCAATTGAGACTGAGGGGAGAGAGAGAGAGAGAGAGAGAGAGAGAGAGATTGCGTACGTTTGTCTGTTACTGACTTTCTTCCCTCGCAAAGCCGTGTTTGCGTGGCGCAGCCTCTAAAAGCATGTTCACTGTTAAGTCTAGGGATGGCATTCTATACTAGGAGGGCGTTTCTAAACTAAATGAACTAAAGCTCGTGTTTTATGATTTCTAGCAGCCATTTTTTACACATGAATCAACTAAAATATAATTTAACGAAAATAACTTGATTATTGTTAATTAATCTATAGTTCAATAATATAGTAGAAAAGCGCCCTAAACTGATTGTTAATCGAATCAAAATGAATCTATCAGGACGATTTTTAACCAATTTTTTAAACTGTGGTTATGATTTTGATTTTTAATTTGTAACAATCAACCGGTTCGGTTTTGGTTTTGGATTCGGTTTATATCATAACCGCACCGAGAAACAAAATATACCCTTATATATAACTCTTAAATCGCTTTTGAGTTCCAGCTTTGTTGTGAACTATAAATCTGTCTCTGTTTGAAAGATTGATTCAGTTTGTGTTAATTGCACTTTATAATTTACATTGTTCTTAATGTTTTTTTCTGTCCCTTTGTGTTGTTGATTTAAGGTTAGGTGGTGAAAAATGCTGACCACTGGTTTTGGTAAAAAATTGAACCAAATCGGTAACCGACGGTTTTTGTTATGGTTTAGATAAAATAAAAAAAAAAAACTGTTGATTTAGGTATAAGGTTCGATTTTGGTTTTAGTTATATCAATAACCATACTAAACCGCACCGTTGCCCTCTCTACGTTCACACGCTGATGTTAAAACTGCTTGGCAAGAATTATTTTTTGCTGATTATGGTGTCATTTTAGCAGAACTATCTTTCTCTTCATATTGTTTATTATTCTTAAAATCATTCAGCATGTTGTTTTTTAAAAACAACATAACATTTCTCTCACTTTTCAACTATTTTCTCCTCCTCATATTGTTTCCCTTCTTTCTTTACTAATAGCATTTCTTAACAAGAAGTTTAGTTTGACACTTCTCGGTTGAATTTCGAGATTTTCATGTTTTAGACGTTTTTAAAGTTGGCTGTCCGGTATATATAGAGAATCTTGCAACACATTCTGCCAAAGTATGAAAATGGCAAGGTAGAGTTTGGAAATTGCAACAGTTTTGTGATTATTTTTCTCAACCTGTATTCTAGAAATTATTTTCTCAACTGTTTTATTGTTCAAAATATATGGGGTTTACGTCTTAAATCGAAAAAATAAAAGCCAAAAGTTATGGGTGACTTGTAAGGGATAAGTAAGCTTCTTTCCGTACCACTACAGGATACAGATGGAGATGTTAAATCTGTTATCTTACCCTTTTCCATCCCAGAAGTCACCTCTTTTCTTCATTGTACTCTCTTAGGTCACCTTTTTTTTTCTATGGGTCCTTCTATTGAAGTACGCCAAGAAAATGACAAAAAAAAAAAAAAAAAAAACTTCAATACACATTTTCTACTTTTCAATACACTTACCACAACTTCCGATATACTTTTAAACCTTAACGACAATTCATTAGGCTATTTTTAGCATTTTCTTCACCATTATTGGTAACTGAAATCTGCCACATACGATGTCATTTCGAACCTTAACGACAATTCAGTGGGCTATTTTTAGCATTTTCCTTACTATTATTGGTAACTAAAATCTGCCACATATGATGTCATTTCGAACCCACCCTAAGGCTAGGGAGTTGGGATCAAGAGGGGTAAGTTGGACATTATTTGCACAAGCGTATCAGCCTACAAAGAATTTGCGACACAGTAACGGTACTAATGAAACATTTCCACATGCTAAGAACTTTTATAAGAATAAAATGAGTAACACAAGCAATCTGGTAAATTCTGAATAGTCAACTCTAGCACAAATCCAGCCATAGATATTTAACAAAACCATTAGTGCCGAAAGTTCACTCATTTTAAAGGAAAACTTGTGAAAATGTTATAAATAACTTCCAATGTTATGTACAATTCCAGGAAGCCAGAAAGATCAAACTAACCACTCGGAAAAGATAAACACAGACAACCTTGAAGTATATCGACCGTCTTGCAACACAAGTACCAACTAGAAATTTCGGGTATACGAGAGAACAAAATAAAAGAGATGCAATATAAATACCTAATCAGAATCTCTCATTTATAGCCATTTGTTATACCATTGCTTTTTCTACTGATATACGGGGAGATCAGTTCTAGATTTTTGGAACTCTCCTCCAACTGCACAGATGCTACTTGAGGCTCCTTCCCCAACTTCATCCACCATCTTCAAAAAGTAACTATGCCTGCACAAGCAAATATTTAGAACCTCAAGTAAAATCATATGATAACAAATGGAACATGGATGCATACCATCGTGTGTCCGCGGTCAATTCAGGATGAAAGGCAGTCGCTAGCAAGTTTCCTTGCTTCACAGCCACGATCACTCTCTCTCCAGAACCAGTACTTCCCTGGAACATAGCAACCGTTATTTGAGCTGTGACAAGAATTGATATCAGGGAACCCCCAAAGCCCACGGTTTCAAAAAGTCCCAAGCATTCAACACCGTGTTTTCGGGTAGTCCATGCTTGAATTGACAGCAAAGTTCACCTCCATCATTTCGATATTCCATGCTCTTTTTTTATGAAAGGCGGTATCCAATGCTTAAGATGTATGATCTTGTAATATATCATGCTTAACAGAGGGTTGTCCTAACTCCCAACAAGTGAAAATTAACAGTTGTATTGGGTCATGATATGGGGAAAGACACTAGTGTATTCCACCACTATATTGAGAAGGTAGCCATTACGTAGAATTTTTTTGTTTTTATCAGCCATCATGCTAAAAAAATATGCTTTGAGGTATGGTCCAACACAGACTTAATGAAAACAACATTTTTGGCCACGAACATATTTTCATGATGGATTATGTGTACCTTTGAAATGCATGATGCACCCATGTTTAACACATTTCTGGATCACTGTAAGCCTAGGGAACGAAGGTTCATTATGCTACGCTACCCTGTGTGAACCTATTGCATTAAAAAATGAATGGTCCCGTTAACAGGAAGTATGTGGAACCTAATGGCTATCCCCTGACAACCTTCTAAAGTAGCAAGGATGCAGTTATGTGTATGTGCTCATCTTCTATGAGTATAAGGTTGTACGAGTATAAGGTTGTACTATTAACAAACTAAACTCTCAGAGCTCTCTGATACACTCTCTACAGGGTTGGACGCTTCATTTCTTGTGCAGCCTCCCCATAGTCTCCAACTGCCCAACACTTTTGGTGTGTTTTGCACCACTCCACCTAACCTCCACCGTAATGACCACAGAAACCAGGTGGCAGGTATTAATAAATTAAGACAACAATACAAACAGAATAGCTTATAAGAGGTAATTATTTTTTGCTGAGAATAAAAAAAAAGCTGTAAGAAGAAAGTACTCTTTAGATGTAACGACATAGTAGTAACTTAACCATTTTTTGTGTATTTTAGGAGAAATGAGTTGACTTCGCCATATGCATCATATTGTAGATCTGCATGTTGTATTGCACAATGTTCCACCCTTTGTTCCATAACAGCAAGGGTACCGTACAATCAACATGGTTGACCACATTTTCAAGCTTTATATTAGGTATTGATCAATTGGAATACACAAAGTTAGCAGGAGAAAAATCGCAACTTCACAAGTTCAATCTGCAGTAGAGCAACAAGGATGACACCCCAGGGTCGAATGCATACTTATGTTATTAAAGAAAAGAGTTTAGGTTCATGGCCAGTGACGACGCTATTAAGGGAATAGTGGGGTCAGGCAACCCCATGGGACAACAAACTCTTACACAACCCCTTCGATTGTGTGAAAATGGCTTCAAACCCTTTGGGGGAACAGTAATTATGTGCATGTGGAGTGCCAAATTGGATGCCAAGTTTAACTATTGTTCAAATGGAAATCCAAAATACACCCCTTGAACATCTATTTATACCCACTACATGACTTATGTACTGATCTTGATCTTTTATAGCACTTCATAAGACGAAAAAAATTGGTATAAGGAGAAATTTATTGGATACATTTACCAGCACCTTTACAATACAATACACATTTTTGCTTTTTAAGAATAGACCATACACATTTATGCATACAAACATAATTTCAGAGATATGTAATACATATTGCAGGTTTACATAATCCATATCTGTGGTGCTATCTTTTATGGTGTTTGCATTCTTTTAATAGCATTTTCAAGTCTTCTTTCAATGTAAACAGTGTATGTATCGGACCATCATAATTATAACACCACCGATTAAAATGTCTGGAGTCGCCCGACTCGCCACTGTTCACGGCCCTTCCCCAGGATTCATCATGGACCATAAGAAAATTGTTTAATCTCATATAACTGGAACAACCACTAAGCAAATATATGGTAGGAAAAGGGGAGGATGTTTGGGAAAGGTGGGGAGTGGGGGAAGCTGGTATCATTTCTAATGGAGCTTGGGTTTGGCCCAGAACAAGGAATACAGTAATCCAGCATATCATTAGAATACCCCCGCAACCATGGCTCCCAGTGTTGAGAATTCTGATGGTGTGTCATGCCTGCCTGCAGCAAAGGGGTTTTCAGTCGTTCAGCATGGAATCCCATTAGAGTCTGCCATCCTAAAGTGGATGACAGTCCCTCAGCATCAATTGTTTGGTGAAACAGAATGTTCCAAGGTGGTCTTTCATTTTATGGCTACGCTGCCTAAAGAAGTTAGCCACTACAGGAGGCTGAGATTATGGGGTTTGGGTATTGATGATAGTTGTGTCCTCCGTAACCAACAGCTAGAGAACCATGATCCTTTGTAGGAACCCTTTGTAGTGGGACTGGCTCGATTGGGAGCTAAACTGGGTTTTGCAGAATACTGCAAAGAAGGGTTTGGTGGATGTGTTTTATAACCTTTCACTTGCTGCAGTGGTGTATTCCCAGAATCTTCAGAAACAAGGCCAGAGATCAGTCCACTCTCTTCAGAATTATCGAACAAGAGTCAAGGGGGGAGGCTATGTATATGGAGAGCAGTCAAGGATACTCATAGGAACAGAGCTATGTGCTGCCTGGGGTGGCCACACAAAGATCCTAGTCTAGAAAGAAGATTGGGCACGAGTCTGTTATTTAGGCTTTACTTTGTTCACTTTGGTTGTTTCCTGGTATTTTATAGCCAGGATAGCTTAGGATGATAGTTGTAAAGCCAGGGGAGTACCCCTGAAGTTTCGTAGGACTGTTTTTAAAAAAATAAAAAAGTTATGACATGTAAAGAAACAAACATGCACAGCGAAAGCAGAGCCATCCAAATACTGCTTGCACAAGGTAAGTCCATTGCGTAGAACTGTTTTTTAAACTATAGAAGAAACTATAGCATAGACAAAAATGAATGAGTTTCTTAATTTTTTCCTCTTTCATTATCGGAGTAAAAAGAAGAGACAAGGACAGGTTTATTATTGTTCCTATCCACTTTCAAAAAATCTATTGGGGTTGTTAAGTATCAAAATTTGGATATCTATAGACGCATGACATTGAAGTTCGATCAGCTAAAATAAAAATAATAAGAGCATATAGCAAACCTCTGTGCTTTCGAGAGCCAGATTTGGATCGTCTGCTTTGTTAGACGAGAAAGGAATATCAGCCAGAACCACAACTTCTGGTCCAACTTCAAGAATTGCAGGAGCACGGATAAATACGGCACGGAAAGTAGGAGGACCACCTTCTTTATCTGCAATCTGAGGTACTGGAAGCTCTGCTTCAAAACTCTGGATCTGTATATTTTCCAATTTAGAGACTAAAATTGGTTTTGTACAAATACATATGCATTTCAGAAAAGTTAACTGGCACATCCTCAGTCCAGGAGACCAAAAAAAAAGACATTCACTGCTGATGTGGCTTTGAATACATGAAATACATAGCGAGCCCAAACAAGGAACAGAGTGAAGAAAGTATAATTCCAAATTGCTAATTAAGACTTCAGGTGCACAAACTAATCCGCGAAGGTAACCACAAATCCTAAATATCCGGTGAAATAAAAAAAAAATACAGTAACTGCAAGATAAACATTAAATACACAGTATGTGACCTAACAGTTTAGTTGAACTTTTCTGAACCAATGTCCAAATTTATACTATCTAGCTAATTTGTATCCCTGGTAAACATGACAAACTTAAAGATGCGTGTACTGAGAATTACCTGACTGCCAAAGAAGTTCCGGTGCACGGTACAATCAAGGCCCCCTATTAGTTCCTGTCCTCCACTTTTCTGGCCTGAAAGGTATATGCCATGCATGTCGTATTCAATATTTAACAAGATACATTGTTCCTGAATTAATAAATAATACTGTACAACTGACTTCTACAGATGTCATTGCATTATTGATGACTCCATGTATACATGATGAAATAGAAAGAAACCCACCAGTAGCTTTGTTTGCCAAGAAGATAAGCCCTGCACATGTCCCCCAAACAGGCTTCCCCATTTTTACAAACTCACGTAATGCAGGAAACTGCCAGTGACGAAGAAACAAAAATAGTGATGATAATGAAAACAGCGAGGCATGACTTTGGCTGAAAGAGACCGAGGAAATGAACGAAGGTTTTTGTTGTTTTTCTTTTATCTAAGTAGTACTCAATTTGTTGTAAGCAATAGAGAATAAATGTCCGTAATCAGTGAAGAAAAAGGGAAAGTTTCGACTGTTTGATTGATTTGTTGAGCCAACCAAAACAAGCAGACCATTTTAATGAGTCACCCCAACTACTGATGCTCAACCCTTGGGCACTATCTAACCGAATTTAAATCAAGGATTCCAAGTTCAGTTTCACCAATAATACAAGAAGCCTAGCTCGTGATAGTAATTTGATGAAGGATAGGATTCCAAAATATCTATTGTTACGTTATCATTTCAAATTCATTATGAATAAAACTCCCAAACTAAACGCTGAAATTCATGTGATTTGAACTATTCTCATTGATAAAAGCAGAGTCAAATCCCTTTAGGCTTTACTTTAAAATCTGCGACTATCAGACAAGCGAGGATTACAAGTATATGAGAGCGTGTTTGCACGTGTAGGGAGAAGAGAGAGAGAGATAACCAGGTTGTGGTATTCAGCAAGCTTGGCCATAGTGGTGCTTTCCCCTCCGGGTATGATGAGGGAGGTCACGCTCTGCAACTGCTCGGGTTTCCTTATCTCCACCCCCTTCACCCCAAGTCTTCTAAGAGCTGGAGAGAGAGAGAGAGAGAGAGAGAGAGAGAGAGAGAGAGAGAATTCAACTCGATGATATACATTATATGTATTGATTGATAAATATATATATATATATATATATATATAGAGAGAGAGAGAGAGAGAGAGAGAGAGAGAGAGAGAGAGAGAGAGAGAAGAGGAGTGCCTGCGATGTGTTCGTTGAAAGAGCCCTGCAAAGCGAGGACGCCGACGGCCATTGCTTGTTAAACGCCTGGACTCAGAACGCCCACAGAGCCGCCCCTTCGTAGATGTCTTCACTGAGGAGTATATGGAATCAGGAAAAACAACCCGGCCCACAAAAGAGCCGTGCTGAACTTTTGGGGTTAATTGCAACTTTATTCCCTAAACTATCACTGTGTTGTATACTTAGTCCCTCGATTTCTATTAAATTGTCTACCTAAACACGTGTCCACTCAATACCAAGATGCATCATGCATATCCACCCAAACACAGTTTCGACTGATCAGACCCCAAAAAAAATCACTGCTCGATTTCTATTAAATTGTCTACCTAAACACGTGTCCACTCAATACCAAGATGCATCATGCATATCCACCCAAACACAGTATCGACTGATCAGACCCCCAAAAAAATCACTGCTCGATTTCTATTAAATTGTCTACCTAAACACGTGTCCACTCAATACCAAGATGCATCATGCATATCCACCCAAACACAGTTTCGACTGATCAGACCCCAAAAAAATCACTGCTCGATTTCTATTAAATTGTCTACCTAAACACGTGTCCACTCAATACCAAGATGCATCATGCATATCCACCCAAACACAGTTTCGACTGATCAGACCCCAAAAAAATCACCTCTCTCTCTTTCTCACCACTTTTTTACCCTTTTTATCAATTAAACTCAAAATTTAAATAAAAACTCATCAAAACACATTTTACTCTTTGATTCAAAGTTATGGAGTATGTTTTTTCAGACAACTAAACATGTTGGCGTTGCATGATTGGGCTCCGGATAGTGTCATTGTTCTCGTATCATTGCAAGGATTACAATGGCGAGGTTGCGGAGCTTGAATGCGCCTCGTGTGATAAATGGCTTGTGGATTGTTGTTTTTCAAGAGCATATATTGCTTTTACGAACAATTTGACATTGGATCGCAACTTGTATGGCTTTCCTGAGTGATGAGACAAAATGGGGTATCACCATTTACCATACTCACAACTCGGTAGTTTTCACATTATCTATGACTAGTGCTTGCCCAAGTCTACGACACTACGCACTTCGGTTGGAATTGTCCATGTCTAAGGCACTTGCTGCTAGTGGCTCAAATACTAAATCGATTCATTAGTGTGTAGTATGTGATCTTCTTCTTAATGGCACGAAAAAAAATTACTCATACTTACGACACTCCCCAACTAAATTTTTATGTTAACTACAAAAAAAAAAAACTATCAATTTACGTATAGGATTTTGGAATTGAAAGATCGGTGGCATTTGTGCAATTATTATAAAAAATGTGAGCACTTACATTACATTTGTAAAGTGTCTTTGCACAATTACTACAAAGAATGTGGACACTTACATTACATTTGCAAAATTCCTTGTTAATCATTAGATCAAATAAATTTCAGTCATTCTTTCAAATTGTATTTGTGTAGTTCTCACACTCAAACACAAGTTAGATTGATGATTATGTGTTGAAATTGAACGATTGACTTAAAAGTCACATATCGTCACTTTACGCACATTCATTATAGATAACACTTGCATCCTTTGTTTTACCTCAACTTATGGTACAAGGTTGTTGATGCTTATCCTCTAGTTTCATCATTGATTCCTTAGTGGGGAAAAAAGGGGTTTACGACCTGTGTTTCTTTTACTTCCACACAACAATGTTTATAGTCACCATTCGAAGTCTATAGTCATATTTATTGTTCATCTTTGCTTCAATAAACGTATTTAGTTCACGTAATAACAATTGATGTCCATTCAATTTATCTTTTATTTAGCGTGAATTAGTTGACAGAGATAGGAAATGAGCGGTACAAATCACCATTTTGAGTCCAAAATAATCCCGGCCCCAAAAATTAAAAAAATTATTAAATATTTATGGACACTGCCAAATGGTGCTTCAAACTTTTTTTCCATCACATACTTTTATGATTTTCATTAAAAAAAATATGTGAAATCTACACAAATGTGCAATAAGATAAAAGAAGAGCGTGGGAGACAGGGCCATGGAATAATCACTACAAAAAGTTGGTCGGTCCATAGTGCACAGATGAAAGTCAGAGGAGCATTGTCCCTTCTCATCAGAATCTAAGCTTGTACAACGTCGTTTTCCATCAACGAACTGCAAGGTCATTGCAGTGATCTTTTTATGTCCACCATTTTGTACGAATAATTTCCAAATCGAGACCCACCCTAAAACCCTCTCTCAATCGCACCCGTCAATCAATTCCCACCGAAATCCTTGCCTCTTTCACCTCCCAACCCTCCCCTCAGGAATTCAAAATCTAAGGTTTTTCTATCTGCCCAAACTTCGCCCCCTGATTACCCTGAGCCGAATTCTTGATTTCGCACCAAACCCCACTTTTGGTAAAGCTAGGGTTCTGCGATCCCCAATCCATTACTGGTTTATTTATTTCAAATCTGGGCTCCCCTCTAATAAGGAAAAGTATAGCTTTTCATTTTTTTATTTATGTTTCTATGAGCTGGAGCTAGGGTTTTCAAATCTCTGTCGCCACTGGTGGTGGGTTTGGAGCAGTGAAGTGTGGGGTGCAAGATTTGTTGTTGTTGTTGTCGTTGTTGTTGTTGTAAATTAGGAGCTGGAGTTCCCTTGATGTCGGCGTTGAACCGTAACGGCATATGTTTGAGCAACTGTTTCTTGCATTTCTCTGAATGGCATCCCTTGGAATAGCGAAGGGAGTTGGGGCTTGGAGCTACAAGCCTTCATAAACCAGGTATATACAGCTAAGCTTTACTAAATTTAGCTTTTCCACTTTAATCTGCATTTAGCTGGAAAACCCAGATTACCAATATTTCCATTTTTTAAGCTTGATTCTTAATATGGAATTAGCTGGAAAACCCAGATTACCTATATTTCCTTTTTCAAGTTTGATACTTTATCTGTCATAAATGACATTATCTGGAGGAGGGTTGATATCTTTGGAATTGGTGTTAATGTAAGGTATATTGTCTTGTTCAGGTTTTGGGACAAGTATTGTCACCTTTTGTTTTGGCTGTGAATTTCAATTGAAGCTTCTTATGTTTGGTAAGAACTGTTTGTTTGCGAGAGTGATCCAGATGGGCTGTTGTGGTTGTTTTGGATTTTCATCCCCAAGGAAACCAAGGCGCGGTGCAGGCATGGGCAACCACGCGTCGCAGGAGTTGTTGCTGGATGAAGAACTAGAAGATGTGGACGATTGTTCGTATAATGGTGATTTTACTGAAACTGGGCACGGAGATGATGGGGAGACAAAAAGTCCTACCAAACGTTCTGAAGAGATTATCTTGTATAGAACACAACGTGGATTGATTTGTAGGCAATTTCCTGTTAAGGAAACGCACCAACTTATTCGCTCAGAGGTAACTACTGGGGTGCAATTAGCTTCTATGTTGTTTATTTAAACCTTTTACTGCTCATTTCATGCGTATCAGGAAATTAATTTTCAGTGTGCTATTTTTTGTCCTTCAATATGTTTATTGTCTTGGCTTATGCAGTCATGTCTGCATAAACTATAAAGATTGAAGAACCCTCTCGAAATTCGTAGCTACTGAATTTTCTTCATGGATCGATTTTCATTTTATTTTTAATCTTTTAATCTATGGATAGGTCGTCCATGACTTGCTTCACATTTGATTGTATAACAAATATTAAATATCTTAATTTCAGAGACAAAAATTTTAGAATATCTCCCCAATGATCTGTATGTTCTTCTACTTCATCTGGTCGATGACGTCAGCATGCCACTGAATGTTTTCTTTCATCTAGGATAATGTCTATGAATCACTTATGCAGCTTTATATAACCGAACAACTTCCAAGTATTTTTGACATTTCGATTATTTCGGTTAATCATATCAATCCACTGCGAAGTATGTTATGAAAGTATTTCTAAGTTGTCACCTGAGGGTCTTGTGGAGCGAAAAGGAATATAGAGTGTATCTGCCCGGCCCTATTGATTAGTTAGTTGTTAAAAACCTATGATGCGGGATACATATCCTTCCTACGATTTGTTTAGTCTCCTCCCAAAAATGATACGTATCCCGTCCTGGATCCTTTTTGCATAGGAATCCTTCGATAGGATGATGTATCCAACCATACATTCGTGTGTCCCAATTCAATACGTATCCCACGATTACTTATCGTAGAAAAGTGATAATCATATTATACGAAGCGGAACACCGAACCCATTTCTAAATCGTTTGATCTAATGATTGCGACATTCAAACCATTTTCAAAAGACCAAAAATCAATCCATTAGAGATCAAATAAAAGAAAGAACGTATTTCGTGCATGTTTTGCATGAATCAGATACAGGCTCTTCTTCTCTTCTCTTGATCAAGGCACCGTAAAGCCTTCGCTTGGGAAACTCAAAATTTGACATCCTAAAAACTTATCTTCCGTATATAAAACACTTATTTTCATATATAGAGCAGGTTTTACTATTGTACTGTAAATTTGTAATTAGGTATAACTAACTTTTAATTGTATATTAGCTTTCGTTAACATATCCTACAATATGCAATATGCATCTCGATATGATTCATAAAATAAAAAACGATACACTATACATCTCCCTATTTGATGTCTCCATTAATGTCTTGTTTTTTGGTAGTAATTATGCTATCTAGCTGTATTCTTTTTGTCATGCTTTCCTGGCTGGTTCTGGCGTTTAGTGAAACACAAACCAAATCAAACCAAGCTAAGCTTTATGCGCCAATAAATTGGGATTACATTATTCTGTTGGAGAAACAAAGTGGAACAGTGTTTATCAAGATTGGCCAATTGAAGCTAAACCCAATCCTGTTTGCAGGCATGCTTCCTTGTTTCATGTGAATGCTTATAGCCTTGTTTATAGTGATAAACCTGCATTTTACGTCGTGGGCTAGTAGATGCTAAAACCTTTATCTGCATGCATGAGTGATTATCAGATGTATTGAAAAAAGGCATGGTGGAGTACTAATAGGTTTTTGGGTACATCATCAGGATGAACGTGGGAACAAGATGGTAAATGAGTATGTTCGAGAATGGAAGATTGGTTCTGGTAGCTATGGAAAAGTGGTAAACATACATCTAGATGGTTTTCTCTTAGATCTTACTTGCTACAGGAACTTATTCTTACTGTGGTGTACTTGATAATGCAACAGGTTCTTTATCGTAGCAGTGTCGATGGGAAGCATTATGCAATTAAGGTAGTCTTTTCATTAAGTAGGTATATGTGTGTTGCGAAAGATATTTGTGTTGTTTAAGGTTTTATAGCCTTGTCATTCATGTCTAGATATAAAATCAGATATGGCTCATGTTGCCATAGGAAAGAATGAATGAATGGAATGGTTTTGAACTTAAGTAGCCCAAAAAGATTTCTTGAGCTTATCATACTCATTTGTTTGGGGTTAGTGGGCATTGAGCAGTTTTAGTTATTAAAATAGGATTTTCTTTGTTTTGTACCTTTACTGATTTTTATAGGACAATGGTACAGAAAATTAAGACCTAATAATTGCATTTGTCTAATTTTATCTTGCAGGCATTTCACAAGTCTCATTTGTTAAAATTGCGAGTAGCACCTTGTGAAACTGCCATGTCTGATGTTCTACGGGAGGTATATTTTATCATGCGCTTTGTTTTTCTTTTCCCTTTTTCCTTCTTATAGACATGGCCCATGCCCTTTGGTATCCAGCTTGTTCAACTTTTGTCAGAATTTCTCTTTAACTCCATCAAACATGGGTGGTAATGACTGAAATCATCTGAAACGCACCACTGACTGACTTGCATATTGATTGGATATGGACACTTTAGAACTTGCAGTAGCCTATAACAGGTACCGTTCACTTTTGAAGGGTTTGTTCATCAATTACAGCTTAGGTGGATAGGGTAGTGACGGTTGAGTTGTTATCAGTTAGCGTAATGGCGAATATCAGAATCAGAAGATCTTTGACATGGAAAGTAGTTCTTCTATGAACTATGGGCAATAGCTTATTAGCAAATTAGAAAACTTGATCACATAGTTTGAGAAGCCAAAATAATACATGAATTCTTTCAAATATCCATGAGTTATAGAAACTAGATCGAGTATAATATAAAAATCTGAGGGATATGTTTGGGTATAGGTTTTCATACTTCTGATAGAACCATTGGTATAAATTCGATAGAGTTTTCGAGAACAAAAGGAACTTTATTTCTTAGGTGTCAATATGGAGCATGGAACCTATTTGGTCGATATGGTCCGGGCTTAATTTCCCTTTAGCTTGAAAACACAGGCAGTTTTGGTCCTAAAATTTATTTCCTGGTGGTATTTCTTTCTTGTCATGTTTGAAGTTCTATTTTGATTTTGTTAATCCTTTTGTTTTTCAGGTCTTAATCATGAAAATGTTGGAACATCCGAATATAGTCAATCTCATTGAGGTGATCGATGATCCTACCACAGATCACTTCTACATGGGTATTTTTTGTTCTTAACCATCTGAATATGTTTCTTGGTTGATGCATCTCCATGCTGGCTATTTGTCTTTTGTTTTTTTCATTCTTATTTTCATTTGTGTAATATTTATGTGTCCAAGACTCCAAAATGTGATCTCCATCTCACTCCATGATTATAAATTTTGGAGATTGTGGAAATTGCTTTGAGTTTGATTGTGAATAATTCTTTCATTTGCTCAGTTCTTGAATATGTGGAAGGCAAGTGGGTCTGCGACAGTGAGCTAGAAGAAAACAAAGCACGGAAGTACTTCCGGGACATAGTTTCTGGGTTGATGTATCTCCATGCTCATGTATGAGACCAATTTGTCGCTTTTTTCTTTTCCCCTTTCCTAATCAACATAAGCGCCCCTTTATTTTCCATGTTCCGTTGTGTTCATATGCTCTTAGCTATTGCCATTTTATGGGCCTTGGGTGAACAGTGACGTTGTTCAGAACTTAATGGTCCGAAAATGAGAAATATTTGCTTACTAATATTAATCTCATTTACAGATGCCAATTGATTTGATTGAAGTTGCAGTTCATCAGGCATAACCCAGATTTGGGAATAGAAAATTGGTGTTTATGCTTGTCAAAGTTTTGTTGCCTTGTTGGATAACATGGATTATTTATGGTCTCTCATTGATGTTAGTCATTGGCAGTGGGAAACTAGTGTGTAAATCAACTCCCTGGTTTAATAGTTTTTTGTTTAACAACCATGAATTTTAATGCCAAGAAGTGTTCATTGGGATGAACAAAAAAAAGGTTTCTGATGCCATGCGTGACTGACTTTATATGTTTTGTGCTTCCACTATAAAGTTTTGGAAGGACTAGTTCCTTATTTTGGTGCTCAAGCTGTACCAACTTGTCACCTCTCTGGCTGGATTTCGTACGTACTGGAAAATTGTATTCTCTAAAAGACATTGCGAGTAAGACTGGGTGATATTAATGTCTTTGGCTACGGGATCTGCAAATCTGTCTGCTATATGTAGTCTATCTACTTTTGCTTGTGAGGAGGTGCTTAATTATTGATTCTTAGTCTATAAATTCCGTATAGCAATGCTGCGAGATAGATTATACTTAACTGCGACTTGAGATTAAATTATAAGATTCACTTTTAGCCCAAAGGCACTAACTACTCTGTAGCGTTTTTAATTGTAGACGTGCATTTCCTGTAATTTTTACGGATTGTGTTCTCTGCTCTGTAGTTGCATCAAATTTATGTATTTATACCTTTCTTAAGTAAACGATATACACTTGGGCTGGAGGTAAATTACATTTTAAAATGCAGACCTCTCACCAGAAAAGGATTCGCTATAGATTCCCTGTCTGCTTTGCCCTTTCTGTGAACTAACATGGTATGGATTTTGTTTCTTCCCAACAGAATATTGTCCACGGGGATATTAAACCTGATAATCTATTGGTCACTGCTGCTGGCACAGTGAAGATTGGCGATTTCAGTGTCAGCCAAGTTTTTGAGGTATTGATCTCTGCTTCAACCATGATCGAAATAATCGCATGTATATTTTATGGTCTTTTCAAGTAATGATATGCTCTGAAGTTGGAATTTTCATCTTGTTACCTGTCGCTTCAGTTGATTCTGGATTATTTTTTTTTGTTTCTTCTTCAAATCTAAAATGATGAATTTAAGGCTGAAACAAATCTGAAAATCTGAGCGCAGCTCTGATCACGGTTGAGAGCAGCCTTTTGATGGACGATCCTTGCTTGATCATAACTCGAGCTTATAAACTTGAGTGTTTGGCTTAATATGTGTTCTCTAGGAGTTATATTAAACTATTAAAGAAACCAAGACTTGATCTCAGAGGCATTGTTGAGCTTGGTCAAGGAGAAAAATGACCCAAGTTGACTTTATTGTGGAGCAGGATGGATTCGGTCTGCACAGGGACTTTTGTATCTCAAATTGTGCATGGCTTGACCTCCTATGCTCTGGGACTTACTTGGCAAGTAGTTCTTGTTTCAAGTCCTTTTTTGCCGGTCAGTTATTTGTCAAAATATGGTGAATTGACTATCATTTTATGCCAACTGCAGAAAAGACTGTTGAGAGATTTCGGTTTAGGTCAGACACTCTGTACTTAGTAACTTTATTTCTTCTCATGGAGCTAAACATGATTTTTGTTGCAATTCTATGTCGGTCTCTAGGAAAGCATCTTGTTTCGATCATTTTTTTCAGTTTGCGCCGCACAACGACTAGCAAAATGATAAGCTTGTCTTCATTTGCAGGATGAAAATGATGAGCTTCGTCGTTCTCCTGGAACTCCTGTTTTCACTGCACCAGAGTGCTGTTTAGGTCAGAGATCTCTATGCATATATTATGAATGGAATATACTTTTGCAAATATATGTGCCTCAGCTTGTGGATTTTTTATCTGATTAACAGGTCTAACATACGGTGGCAAAGCTGCTGACACATGGGCCGTGGGAGTTACTTTGTACTGTATGGTATTTGGTAAATACCCATTTCTAGGAGACACATTGCAGGATACATACGATAAGGTATTGTGATAATCGCTTATATTACTGCAGTTGTCATCATTTATTTTTTGTTCTTAATAATTAGAATCCCCATAGTAGTCTTTAGTGTATGAACCGCCAGTGGTCTAACCAGATAATCTTTGCACAGATTGTTAATGACTCTTTAGATCTTCCTGATCAAATGAATCCCATGCTGAAGAACTTAATAGAGGGGATACTCTGCAAAGGTCAGTTTTCCATATTCCAGGTGGTCGTGTCCGATCTTTACTTCCTCAGCCTATATTTCCATTTTCTTTTAGACTGTGCGTGGATATTGGACTTGTGAAGGGAAATAAAAGATACGGGGTTCTACTTCGTTGTCTTTTTCTTTTTTCCGTGTAATGAAGGAGAATCCCTAACCTTCTCTTGTTCCTCTATTATCTCCCCAAATCAAAGGTTCATATGTAGCCTTAAGTTGTAGTTGGATCACGGATTTTATTAAGGGTTTATGCAGGGCTGGCCCAAGGGATTTGGATGCCCAAGAATTAAACTACAATGATAGAAATGTTTCTTTATATTGCTACTTTAGACGTTATAATGCATGTTGATTGCTTTGTCACCAGCGGCCAAAGTGGTTGGCTTGAATTCTACTTGACTTGGTTTTAAAACCTGGCAGTTCAATAGGCATTATTTTTTGCGAAAAAACATTTCAAAAGAAAAGGCTGCACAGAAAACTTGAACTCGGATGCTCCACATGGACTAAATCAACTTATCACTGAGCTAGCAAAGACATTTGTGTTATAAAACGAACAAATAATATATATACTAATTTACAAATAATATTGGAGTGCCCCTAAAATTTGAATTTTTTGGATGCCGGAGGACCTGGGCCGGCCCTGGGTTTATGGAAGGAAAAAGATAGAAGACAATGAAGTAATAGAACCCAGGTTTTCCTTGCCATTTCCCGTTCCTTTCTTGAATTTTTCAAAGAATCCATTATCAAGCACAGACATTGATTGGAATTTTGTTTTCCCTTGTCCTTGTTGAAAACTCTGTTTATGCAGACCCAAGAGAGAGGATGACATTAGAGGCTGTTGCGGAGCATCCCTGGTTCATTGGAGAAGAAGGGCCTATCCCTCAGTACTTGTGCTGGTGTAAGCGTAAGAAGTTGCAGTCAGAAGGAGCCAATGGTGGCATGATTCATCATCAAGCTCATACTGACGACACTGATTAACTTTATTATGGATTTGTTTTTCGTTTAGTTTTCTCGGATTTGTTTTTTATATGGTCGCAAAGCTAGGGTTTTGTACCCCGGCCAATGAAGTAAACATGTGTAGAGCTATGCAGAAGGGCAATATTTAAGTATAGATTTTCGAAAGTAAGGAAAAGTTATTCAATGCCCTTGGGCACCTCCACGTGGTGTCCTAAGGCCTCATTTCACCACACATTTTGGTGTCGGACCCAAAATAAGTGTGTAGGCTTCATTCAATGTGTGGTTGAAAAGGGCCCGTGGCACCATGTGATGGAGCCCCAGGCATTGAATAATCTCTTGAAAGTAAGAGAGGTTTGAGAGGTGGTTGACTATCTGACAAACGCTGGTAGTTGTCTTTTTATCTGACATATACGCTAGGGAAGATTATACAGGGCATGCTTTCCCAATTTCTTTTTATCAGATTTTTGAGGGGTTTTTTTTGTGTGTGTGTTCTAGCTTGTAAACAAACAGAAGATCTGTTGGAGAATTAAGTTTTCTGGCTTTTGGCCTTTTATATTTGACTGAAGATTTTCTTGTGTTTTTTTTTTTTGAATGGCGAAAAAGATTTTCTTCTTGTTGTCTGATATCTCCGTTCTTCCATATAGAAAGTGGAAGTAGTATGACTGCTGTTTACTTAGCCCCAGGGCTATCGCCATGTGTTACAGGTTCTTTCTCCATGCGCATAAAGGGGATGTGGCAATGTTCCAGGGGCATAGAATAATTTTTCCTCGCTGCTATTGAACATTAGCCACTTTGTTTACTTTGTAGAAGTTGTTTTAACTTTTGTCTGCTAGAAAACAAGTTCAATTGGACTTTTGTATTGTACTGTCTAAATTAAGAAAATTGGCTTGTTTTTATTTTCCATGAGCACTTTTTCAGTATTCAAAGGATTTTATTCAATCATAATTTTATTTTTATGATTTCTTTTGTCGAGACGAGTCAATAATTCATAAAAATCAGACGCAAAACTAACACATGAATTTTTTTTTTTTTTTTTGAATAAGGACTAAAAAAAAACCCATTTGGTTTATTCGCCAATTTGGCTTTAGGCATGTTTTGGCTTAATAATTGTTAGATTTTTTTGGTCCTTATTTAAATTTTTTCACATTTACTATATATGCTTTAATTATTTTGTGAATTATTGATTCGTATCGATAGGAGGAATCTAAAAAGTAAATAATTATTTGTCAAACTAATTTTTTTAATAAAAACAAAAAAAATTCAAAAAGTATGTACGGAGTATGTTTTTTATTATTGTTGTCTATAGTAAACTTTTTAAAATTTTAATCATATTTTTTTACTTATTAAATTCTTCTCATCGAAACAAAAAAATAATTTACAAAAATTTGAAACAAAATTTTTAAATGCTGGAGCATTTTTTTAATAAAAATAAAATATAATCTGACCCAATTATTAAGCTAGAAAACAATCCTTTTCGTATGAAGTTTAGGTTCCGTTTCAGAAATCTTCTTAAAAAATAAGCAGCTTATTTCAAATTTTCAAATTAAAAAAAAAACAAAAAAATAATAATTTTTCAATTTTTTTTTGCATCGTATAAAAGATCTTATCAAGATCTTCCAGAAAGATCTTCTCGATGAGATTTTTTAAACAAGATTTATATTGCATATTTTTTAAATTTTAATAAAATTATAATTTTTAAACTTGAAATTGCCTTCTTAAAAAAAAAATAAGGGCGTAATTTTTTTTAATAGAATGGAGCCTTAACCGACAAATGCACACGAGTTAAACCAATTACTCTAGTATACTGATACTATACTGGAACCAAAACGAAACTGAAGTACAGTTTTAACTTCTATCAATGGCGGCATCTTCAGATGACCAAGCGCCACCCTCAGAAACCCTAAACCCTACCGTCGAACACTCCCTCCTCACCAACGATGGCCACGATTCCCCCGTCCCACCACACCAACCGCCCCCGGAACAGTCACAGCCGTCCAATGCCCCATCAACGGACGCTGATGAAGCAGGCGAGAAGCGAAAGAGAGTGGACACTGAAGATCATCCTATGTGGAAGACGAGCCTCTGCTCTTACTTCCGTCGCTCGGAAGGGTCGTGTAGCCACGGGGACGGGTGCCGGTACGCCCACGGGGAGGAGGAGCTCCGGCCCAGACCCGGTAACACGTGGGACCCGACGTCGGAACGGGCCAAGAAGATGTTGAAGTCGGAGAATGGAGAGAACTCGAAGGCGGCGGAAGAAGGAGGAGGAGGAGGAGGGGATGTTATGATGATGACAGACGCCCTCGACGGCGACGTTTTGGACGGCGCTTTGGCGAAGTGCTTGGTGAATCTCCCGATGAAGTGGTCTTCTGACAATTTGCGGACTTTTCTCAGTGATCAGGTGTTTTTTTTTTTTTTGTGCCTTTTTTGGAAATTGGGTTGATCAATTTTTGTTTGTTACTGACAAGATAATGATACGAATTGAAGTTGCAATGGAAGGTACACTGGGTAGTTTATCGTAAGGAGTTGGAAAATGCTTTGGATACGATGTGTGTGTAGGGGTTAGCATCTCCAGGCCTTGCAAATTTGAGTAAAAAGCTTCATTTGGTATGGAGCACTCCATTGGGCAAAGTCAAATCTAAACATAAATTCGAGTAAAAGCTTCATTAATGACATACTTGTAAATTTGAGGGGGAGGAAATGACATTCACAAATTTGAGTAAAGATTGGAGTCTGCCTTGATTTGGTTAAAAATTTGAGTAAAACTCAATGTGATATGAGTTAGTCGAGGGTTGGAGTGAGTTTTGGGGGCTTTTACTCAAATTTTGGTTATGAGTGTAAAATTGAGTAAGGATGGAGATGGTTTCAGGCGTTCAGTGTATGTGGGTTCCATGTGCAGTGGACGACTTCCACTTCAGACACATTTGTGTGTCCGTAGCACCCCTACAAGGGGTTTGGCTTGGTGGGGGGGGTGGGGGGGATGAGACAACAACCAAACGCCTCATCCCTAATGTTCCAAGAGCTTTGGGGCATTGGAAGTTTGTCTGGTCTATAACCTTAGGTCCCAGTGTTAGTCAAGGTGCGAGCAAGCTTGTTCGGAACAGGTTTTTAATTTTTTTTTTCCTTGCTGAATGACTATATTCCACTAACGTTAATTATTCGGAGTAACGTGATATGCATCACTTAGTTATCTATCCTTACAATATAAGCGAGGAGTTTTTCCGTTGTAGTTTCGGATCGCAAATTAGATATCAATCCCGTTAAATAAAAAATCACGGCAGATAAGTAAGTCGGCGAACACGACCGACATATACAAGAGTCCACAGCTTTGCTTGCTATTTCCACGTAGGGTACCAATTAGCATGAGTTTTTAAAACCAACAGAATGTTGAACTGCACAAAAGACCCTTCTGATACAGTAATGCACCACATGAGCTCTACGTTGTATATCCGAAGTCACACAATTCATGTGCACGTGCACGCACAAGAGCGCAATATTATTATGTGGCGTATTAAATCCTGCATAAAAAAATAACGGCTCAATGAAAGCTAACTTGATAGTCTCTACAAAGAAACCGATGGAAGCAATCAAGATTAGTAACGAAGGAGATTGAATATACTAAATAATGAGTCTGACTGTGGGGTCCTACATTAAAGTGTAGATGCAAAGTGATGACTTATATAACTGTATTAGAGTCCACCGAAATAAGCAAAGGGAGAAATTGAAACATTCACAATATTCGCCACGTTTGAGTAATGAAAGTATGATAAAAAATGATGGACACTGATGATTTTTGAAAAAATCTTACTAATCAACAAAAGCAGCTGTTAACTTTTACCAAATGCGTATATGCATTATTTCAACTAAATTTTACCGATGATAGATGGTGACGGGTATCGAGCACGTGCTGAGCGCTAGTCTGCTAAAATGTGACAATGATTATTCATAATTCATAACATACATGCAAGAAGTTGTCAAAGAGGGAAATTTGTCTAAAGCCGATTGCTTGAAGGTTTTTTTTTGTTTGTTTGTTTGTTCTGTGAGTTGATGAAATTGTTTCATTCCCAGGGAATAGACTATAAATCGGCCAAGAAAAAGAAAGGCATGTTGGTCGGTTTTGTGAATTTTGAAAGTGCGGAACAAGTGAAAAGAGCAATGGAGGTATCTTTAACTCTACTTAGGAATATACCTAATCCCCAGAATTTCACAATAACTTTTCCAGCTAGATTTCTTATATGCCATTGTCATAGGAGCTCGATGGAACGTCTGTTGGCAACAAGATTTTAAAGGTTGCAGATGTTGTTCCCCGATCATTTGAAAAGAACTTTACTCAACAAAATATGAATTCAACATCAATTGCTGAGAATGATGAGGTACTTGCGTCTTCAAATGGATGCGAGGATGGGGATACTATTGACAATGATGTAAAACCGGATTGCTCAAATTCAAAGTCGAGAAGTGCACGTGATGTAGTGACTCCACTTGCCTATATGCCTTATGCTGATCAACTGGAGCACAAGAAGAGCAATCTCTTGCAAATTCTCAAAAAACTTGTTAGAATTGCTCATCCTTGTTTCCTTTTTCTCTCTCTTTCTTTTTAATGTTGTAGTATGAGCATGTGCCCTTGCATATTGCTTTCTCTCAAACTAATATTTACAAAAGCTAATCCTTGAAGCTATTATTTTGTGATGAATGATGATTATTGTTGTTTCACCAATGGGCTGTAATGGCGTTTTTGTTTTCTCTCTGGCTATGCGCAGACTCGGAATGGACGTAAAGCTTGTCCAAATGGTGTTGCACTTCCCGAGTGGATTCTTAAATCTAGGGAAATAGGTACATCTCTTTTTTTTGGATATCCAGTTGAAAAGATGTCATACTGCATATTTTGCAGCATTTCATGTATTTTTCTTTTTTCAAGAAGTCCTATATCGAGTGTCTTTATTTGGGAAGTTAAAATCTTTAACTGCAACTTTGCCTCTTTCCAACTGTATTTAAGAATGGTAGAGTGTCATAGGCGATATAATGGTGGGATGTTTATCTCATAGGATAGAGAACACTAAACTGCAGGTCTATAAGAGATGCAAAATGTTCTCTTCAATATTTTACAGTTTCTTTTTATTTGAGTAGAATGAGTATGATTAGAACTCATATGGCTGCCCCAAAATATTTTAAACCCTGCAGGTGGTCTTCCATGCAAACTAGAGGGTATACTTGAATCACCAATTGTAAATGGATATCGTAACAAGTGCGAATTCTCGGTTGGAAATTCTCTACAGGGAAAACCAACTGTGGGCTTCATGCTTGGAAACTTCAGGTAGTTGTTGAATTTACCTTTTAGGATTCACGTCCTTTCATTGAACTGTTCTTTGTTTTTGTTACAAAGAAGCATCATTTGTTTCAGGGAAGGTGTGACTGCTGTTGAAGAACCTACAGACTGCCCAAATGTTTCTAGGGTAGCTTGTAAATATGCAGCAATCTTTCACGAGTTTCTACAACATTCAGACATGCCAATTTGGAACAGATTGAATAATACTGGATTCTGGCGCCAGTTAACGGTAAGTATCTGTTTAAGCATTCAACTCAAAACCAATTGGCAATGAGTGGAGAAGCCGCTCAGGTTCATATACTAGGTTTAGAGGTTTATATTTAACCACTGTGGGGCAAGCTCTAAGCCTCTAACCCTCCCCCACACGTGCAATCCCTGACTTGCACATGGAAAACAAACGATTTAACTCATTGGACAAGAATCAACTATCAATGACAAACAAAGGCGGCACCAACTATCAAATACAAATAGTCTTGTCCAAAAGTCTCTGAAAATGTTTGGATGTCATATTTAACCAATGTGGGACAAGCTCTAACAGTATCATTCACCTCCAGCTATGAGTAGTAGAAATCTATTGTCTTGTGGTATGACTGTTCTGATGCAGTACGTAAGTCATTAGCATAAAATTTTGAGTTTATTTCATTGGGTATATTGACGGGATTGAAAATTATTTGGTCCGTCTCTTGCTTTGGTTCTGTATTGTGATATCTGTCAAATATCAATAGGTTCGAGAAGGACGAAATTCAGGCAAGGGTGCTGAGGTCAAAAATTCTGAGGTCAACATTTCAGAGGTTATGCTCATTGTTCAGGTTTAGATCTCTTTAACCGACTCTTGAAGCTCAGTGTCTTCTATGCCTAGGGTCTTCTACCTCTCACCGACTGTTTAAAAGGAAATGAGAAACCAGATAAAGCATGTGAGCAGTACTGATGTTGATAAACAGATAAAGCATGTGAGCAGTTTTTTATGGGAGATAAAAGTCATGAAGCTTGATTGTGTGTTTGACCATTGGATTGTGCAGTTAACCATTACCGGAACTTTTCCTCAAAGTTTTGTATTCATTTCAAATTTCAGTTTCTTAATCTTGATGCTTAGGTTTGCACAGAGGGCTTTGACGATGCATTAGTAAACAGTGAAATTGAGAGGATGGCTCGAGCATTTGCTGTGGTTGCTTCTGCTGATTCTTCTTTACCTCGGATGGTATTGGTAGTTCAGGTACTAGCTCTGAGTACATAATTACTTGATTGGGTTGTACATTTTAATTTCTCTATTGCATAAAGGTACATGTTTCACTAGCTTTTATGTGGGTCTCTAAGAACTGATTTTATGCATAAGAAATCTCGGCTTGCATGCTGTTGTTATGGTATAAGCAAGGGTCACTTAGATTCCTTGGTTAGTGTGGAAGGGGCTGATGGCAATAAGAGATTTATCAGGAAAAAAACCCATCAGAAAAATTGATAAGTTGAAGAAAGAGAAAGGACGAGCGGGGAAACACATAATGTCTGTGTTACGTGGACACAGGTACGTTGTCAAGTATGGGTCTTGTTATCGGATTAATCTGATTCCCATTGAAAGGACTCACAGATTGAAGGACAATTTTTATTCCTTGAAATATTTCATTTGGTTTTGTTGTTTTAGACAAAGGAAAAAGTGCTTAGGGTGTTAGCTAACCCTAACACACATATTATTGATATATATAGTGTGCATGAGTACAAGTTATCTAGATGACCCAGTCATCGATATCCTGTCGTCTTCTAATTCAATGGCCTGATGCGCAAAGGGGCAGCCATAAAGATACCATCAATACTCAACTATCATTATCAACATTGTAATGAGTGCAATGCCAAGGACCACGACCTGACCACGACCACCACCCCTTGGTGTACGACACCAGGCCGAGAATCACAACCAAATCCACGGCCTCCTCAGCCCAAATCACGTCCAGAACTACCACGTCAATCTCCCCCCAACTCCCGACCACCAACAAGCCCCATGCAAATGAGAAAATCATCTACTGAAAAGTCATACAGACGTAAAATCTTACAAACAGTAATGTTGGGTCGTATGCAAACATCAGATGTGAAGAACGTCTATTACCAACATGCCATATGAACTTTGAGTCAAACTTACCAAGTCATACAAATCAATCAGATGTTGAGAGTGAACAACAATTTGAAGGAAGAGTTCTTAGGCAAAAGATTGTCGACAGGTGATGCGAACAATGAACTTCTGCATAAGATCGCCTGATGGTCTGTGAGGTGAGATGGATTGCGATGGTCGGTGACAAACGATGGGATGGATGACGACGACGGTGAATGGCGGCGGTGGTGATGGGCAGCGGGATTAAAAGAACATCAGGATTAGGGTTGGGTATACGGTAAGGGTGGCTCTGATATTATGTTGTTTGAGACAAGGGATAAAGTGGTTAGGGTGTTAACTAACCCTAACACACATTATTGAGATATATATAGTGTGTCAGTGCAAGTTACAAATTGACCAAGTTACCCTCACTCACTAATACTTAAAGGGAAAATGACGGCTAAGGACATGTTTTGATAATTAATACCTGTCAAGGACATTTTCAGCATTAACAATTGTTCTTAGCATGTCCTTGGTAGGTATTAATTATCAAAATACGTCCTGGGCTGTAATTTTCCCATACTTAAACTATTAGATATCTGAACAGTTATCTAAGACAAAATGTTGTTTACTAGTATGTCTCAGAGAGAATTCTATGCATAGTATGGTTGGGAAATGGAGTTTTGTTCATAGGTCTATGATTAGGATTGCTTGCTCCATAGATGCTTCTTGTTAGCCTCATGGAGTTTTCCTCAGAAACTTCATGCGTTTTCTAATCCTGACCATAGGGTTTGATTCACTTTTTTTTTTTTGCACTTTATGGGATTAAGGTAACAAGAGAATGGTCATGTTTATTCCATTGGAAAAATTTGCTCATGCTATTTTTAATCTTGTTCGCTTCTCCTTTTTCCTATCTTTTTTCCTAGTAGTCGGTTTGATTGTTTGATCTCACACAGGATCACAAGGGCATATCAAATGTAGCACAATTTGATGCTCCACTGCGTTCAATTCCCATTCCTAAATCAGAAAGTCACCCTGAACATGAGACAGCTAGTGATGGTGAAGAAGCCAGGATTCATGATTATATAGGCAATCTTCGGTTCTCCATATCCCCAACAGCCTTCTTTCAAGTAATATCCTCTCTCTCTCTCTCTCTCTCTCTCTCTCTCTCTCTCTCTCTCTCTCTTTATTAGTTCAATCAAAAAAACCCTTGAATTTCTCAATTCTGCAGGTCAACACTCTTGCTGCAGAGAAGCTATATTCGCTTGCTGGGGATTGGGCTGGTTTAGGTCCGGATACTCTTCTTTTTGATATATGCTGCGGGACTGGAACAATTGGCCTGACATTAGCTCACCGTGTTGGTATGGTAATGTTCGCCATTCGTCATCTGGGATTCTTTGATTTTCTTGTTTCAAAGGTGTATGATGGGACTGAACGCTTTTTCCTGTACCATTTCGTTTGGAATTAAAAAGAAACGAAGCTAAATGAGCAATAGTGATGCAGACATTTTAAGTTTTTATACAGGAGTTTTGTGTTCCCCATTTTGCCTTTCTGAGATATAATTGAGTTCAATTTTTTTTTTTACCGTCTTATCGCGAGTAGTTTATTCCTGGCCTGCTTATCTTTTCTAGGTTGTTGGCATTGAAATGAATGGTTCTGCCGTTTCGGATGCTCACAGGAATGCTGAAATTAATGGCATAAAAAACTGCAGATTTGTTTGTGCAAAGGTTAGATTTAAAATTTCTCTATCTTTCCTTGGTTAAGTCGTGAAAATGCTTGAAGCATTAAGACGAATTTGAGGTTTAAAGAAGTCTATTACTCATTTTTAATTTTCCTCCGATCTACTTGAGTTCATGATTATTAACTCGAAGTAATATTCTTTACTGGATGTCAATGAGGCAACAGGCTGAGGATGTAATGGGATCTCTTTTAAAGGAGTACCTAAATTTGCCTAAAAAACAAGATGAGATTTCCTGTTCCTCAAAGATAAACAATGATGAACCTACCAGTATTGAAGAGAACGATGATAGCGCAAGCCTCAAGCTTGGATCCAGAAATGGTAAAAGTACATCTGGGTGTCCAGATAATGGGAGCCATGGACTTGACAACCAGCCCCATAACAGTTGCCCTATGGAAAATGGTAGTCCAATGCTGCAATTCAAAAATGTTGTTGCTATTGTTGATCCTCCGCGTGCTGGACTTCATCCGACTGTAAGTGACACACTTTATGTCGTATGTTGGTTGTTAGGGGATCTATATCATTTTGTTCTGAAAATTCTTTTTATGTGTCGTATGTTGATTGTTAGGGGATCTATATCATTTTGTTCTGAAAATTCTTTTGATGCTGATATTAGTCTAACCAAAATGGATTCGTATGCAATCATATATGGTATTCAACCATTTCCGACTTTAGATTGGTGGGGGTGGATTCTTCCCATTTCCGAAGGCTTTAACTTGCAATGTTATATTCTTTCTTATTGATAATGCAGGTGATCAAAGCTCTGAGAACTCATCCACGTTTACGCAGGCTTGTGTCAGTCCTCGTACTCCATTTATTATGCTGTGTTTCTGTATAGATATTCATCTGTTGTACAAGTATAACTGTCTTATTTTTTCTTCTTCAGTTACATTTCCTGTAATCCTGAAAGCTTAGTGGCAAATGCGATTGAGCTCTGCACACCATCTGCTGATAAAACTGAGAAAGGGCAAAAGAACAACAGGGGGTGGAGGAACATGAGCAGTGCTGGTTTGGCACGGCATAGGGCCAAATCTATGCCCAACTCGGAGCCTTTCCAACCGGTTAAAGCAATGGCTGTCGATCTTTTCCCTCATACTCCACACTGTGAACTGGTAATGCTTCTTGAGAGGTAAACGAGCTAAATCTCTTCAGAGATGTCTCTTATTTGTTAAGTTTGCTTAAACTTTGCTTCCTTATTTTTCCTTATTTCTCTCTCTCTCTCTCTCCTCCCCCCCCCCCCCCCCCCCCCCCCCCCCCCCCCGCCCCCCCCCTTCTGTATCTCTTAATATAAATGCTTCATCTAGTTTATTTTAAAGCAAATTGGTCTTTAGACCTGTGTAATCATTGTATTTGTAGTTAACCAAATGCAATTTTCTAATCCTTGGAAGGATCGTGTTTTTTGCCCTCGCTTCTCTCTCTCTCTCTCTTAAACGCGCACACACAGAGACATGCACGCGTGTACATATCTAGTTGTCTCTAACACCTTGCTGGTTTGCCAGAGTGCAAGGGATTTTCAGGGCCGTGCTTTCTAGTCAAGCAAAGTTTTGTTTCTGGGATTTTTTTTTTCTCGATAGGTTGTCTTGCTTGATCATGTATGGATTTAGTACAATTCTGATGATATAAACTCCCTCTGTTCAATGAGACAATTGCTTTTGTGGGTTAATTTCGGGAATTACATAAAAAAAAAAGAAAAAAGAAAAGAAGCATTGGACTATCTTGAACTGGATACATATGCAGTCCTAGGATAAGTCCTCCACCACCATTAACTTTAAGTGGATTCAAAAGGATTCATAGGATATGTTCCCTGGTCCACCACCATCGGCTTGCTTTAGATTTGTGGGACCCAACACTCTCTGTCATATCATTTGTAATCTTTTACCATCGCCAATTTGGTGTAATGAGGCAATATTAAGCAATATCAACTTAACTTAATTTTGTGTGAGCAAAAGTGGATTCCACCAGTGCAATTCGGTGGACTACTTTTCAAGTCAACCTTGAGTTATCCTTCCAATTGTAAACCATAATAAAATATATTCGCTGGCTTGAGGTTGAAACTATCCGGAAAGTTCTGGGAAATTGTGTATCTTTGGCTGCACTACTAATGTGGGGATATATTATGGGAATTGATTTTGCCACTCCCCTTTTTGTTAATGGCACTCTCCTTTTTTTACAAAACAAATCATCTTATATAGACACAAAGGGAAGTGAAATTAACAAAAAAGAAGTGGCAAAATCACTCTCCATTATTATTCCATAAGATAGAGTTATCCCTCCGGAATGTAGGGAGGGGATTACCAATTGTTGCACTTAAACACCGGAAATGCAGTCCCTTGATATTTGTAATCCAAATGTCTAATCCGGCCAATAAAAAACATGCCCTAGAAGTGTCCCTATTGGCTTTTAAACTTTGTGTGTGTGTGTGTGTGTTCGAACTTTGGATTTCTTATGCTCCATTAGGGCTGTAAATGAACTGAGCCATTCGTGAACTGTTCAAGGCTCGACTCGGTAAAGGCTCATTCGAGTTCGATTCGTCTACTAAATGAACTGAACCTGAACCTCAATTTTAGGCTCGTTTCATAAATGAGCCGAACATGAACGCAACAGTATTCGGCTCTATTAGGCTCGCGAACCTGAAGTATATGTGTATCATGGGGATTTTATATAGTTATATAGTAAAAATTTTAAAACTTGTACAAGTCTAAACGTTTACAATTACTAAAAATTTACTTATGTATATGTTTTTATCTTTTTATATGTATATGAACATATTTATGTACATAATAAAAAAATTATTTGCAGTTTTAGACCTGTATAAGAACATAAAAATATGATATTATTGAATCGTTAAGGCTCGTAAACAAGCTCGAGTTCAACCCAAACTTGGGCAAGCTCGGTTCGAGTTTGGCTTGTCATAATTTTCATTGAGTTCGGCTCGAGCTCGAGTTCGCTAAAAAACTTAACGAACGAATCTGAGTATTCTAATATTCGGCTCGATTCGGCTCGTTTACAGCCCTATGCTCCATCGAAAGCTGACCAGCACATGTTGCAAAAAGCAGAAACCAGTTTGGGTCTTAATAAATTAATATGAAGTAGTTTCATTGTACTATTGAGAGTTTCAGGATAGATGAAGGGAGGCCACGAAACCTATTTATCAACTTGGTAAAACAAGAAATAAGTGTTCTCTGGATAATTAGTTTATATCTAAGCAGCACATAAACTGCTAAGGTAGTGGCTTGGTGTTGGCGCACAACACGATGACAAGACACTCAGACACAAACAAGTATATCTCGGATATTCTTCCGTATGTGTCTAGTTTATTACTGCATTCTTCACCTTGTAAGATAGTTGAGCATCATAAGTGTTCGTAGAGGAGCAATTTACACAAAGTCTAAGTTTGACGTGGCATGGCCCTTCTTACAAACTATTGAGCACACTTGCCATTTCTTCTTGAGGGCAGTCCATGAATGATTCATTAGCTATAAGTTTACTTTCTTTGCATTTGGTAAATATTACTAGCCTTTGATAGATTTCGATGGCTTGGTTTGACGTTGGGCTGCATTTTTTAGCAGCATTTTGTCAAGCCTAGGGGGATAGCAATCAGACTATAACCAGTTGTCCTGCAGTTCAATTTCTAATTTCTGGGCATTATCCTTCCACTTTCTTTTTGGGCTACAATATGTTGATTAGTTGTACGTTAGGCTCTCTTAATTTTAAGCCAAGTTCAGGTCGAGGGTTTTGGCTGGATTTACTAGCAGCCAGGTAAATGATAGGGAACCCAACCAATGTGCTAAAGTTAGGTTTTTTTTCCCCTTTACTTTACTATCTGGTCGTTTTCTTCTCTTTCACAAATTTGTTCACAAATTCATGATCCAAAAAAGAGCCTATATTCCTTTTCCAAAAACAAGAGCCTAATTTTACTGATCATGCTAGGAGGAGGGCTGTGGGGGAAAACCTAAGTGGAGGTGGGCTAAAAGTTTGGCTTCTGGTGGGATTTGTTTTTTTCTCTTCTTGATTTGTGCATGGTCATTGTGCCTAAAAGTTTGACTTGCTTTAAAGTAAAGCTTAACTGATGGGGGGAGTGTGCTGCTTTAGAGAATGCAAGACATTAAAAGCAGCTCTCTTTTTTTTTTTAAATGTAAGATCCCAAAAGCCTGTTTTGCTGCCTAACGGTGGGTTATAATTTCGATGCTATTACTAATCTATTTCTTGCTCTTCAAAAAAATAATCTGTTTTCCTTCTGAAGTAGTAGCATATAGCACTGACAATAATGTTTTGTACCGGAGACTCTGATGATTTTATGGGCAAAAATTAACTTCAAAAATCTGAAAGTTTATGGGCGAAAAATATCTTAAAATTTTGATGAATGCTTTGATTATCGAGGAATTCAATCGTTGTATCTTTTAATTATGGTGGAAGTACTCAACTTATATTGTATGTTAAGCATGAGTTGTCGCAGGAAATAATAGACAAAGCAACTAATTAGGTTTATATTATTTAAACATTATTATGTCCATACCTACCGTTAGTAATCTACCCTTTAAACCTAACCTAGCTTTTAAGCCAGCCTGATAATGCAAGTCACCTTGTGCACTTGCTGATGCTTCCTATGGGGAAAAGAAAGAAGAAAAAAGAGTACTGTAGTATTTTTGAAAATTCAACATTAGCCTGCCTATTTCCTTTCTCTTAAAGGGTACTTAAATATTCATCCTCCAATCTAGTATGGGTTATGTTTTCATTCCGTCCACTTTTTAGGGTTATGTTTTCATCTTCAAATTTTTATAAACCCAATTTTGCTCTTAATACCTCATGTTACCTCTCTTTTGTTTTTTTTGGGAACAAAGAATTTAGGGACAAAAATAAGTCCTCCACCATATTTATGGATACACACAAATAACAATCTTTATATAGGCAAAGAATTTTGGGACCAAAATTTACATGGTATGCCCACTTAGGATGATTATTTAATTTCCTCTTCTCTTAAATGGCTCTGTTCCTTCGTTTTCTTCTATCTTCTTTTTTTAATTGATGATAGGAATCGACTTTTTCCATCTCTCTCTCTCTCTCTCTCTCTCTCTCTCTCTATGAAGCTGCCTTGACTACCACCATAAGTGGGCATAAGAAGCTTATTTCCATTTTTAAATTGAGATTTTGTTGGGATATCGATCTTATCTTGGGATACATGATGGATCAGAGTGGTGAATGTCACCCTCATCATCATTTTACAACAGTTCTCCAAATGTAAACCGGCCACCTGGGACAGCAATATGGATATATAGGAACGCTAACTACTATATATATGGATGTATTGATATGTTGAGGTCCATCTTCTAAAGATCTACAATCTCTCTCTCTCAACTTCTTAAATATAATTTGGATTCTTTCTTTCTTTTTTGGAAGAGTATGATAATATTCAACAGATAATTAAATAAATAGTTTACTAGATATACAAATGGTTTATAGGAGATAAATAAAAACAAGAAATAAAGCTACACTGAAATAGTAAATCCTACTCTAGCTCTATTCAAAAGGTGTTGATCGCATATAACTGGGAAAAGTACGTGAATGAAGTCAAAGACCTTTTAGCAAGATAATCACACGGGTCTGATGAATGTCCTTGTGCTCAACCTTCGAGATCCTATAAAAAGATAGCCGGAAAACCCATCTTAATTTTTATAGTTAGGAATACAATTCTCCCGTCTGGGATAGTGCAACAAAAATCCTTTGGCAAATCAGTAAAAATAAATATAGACCATTTAATAGTTGGGAAAATTACAGCATTTAAAATCAGTAAAAATAAATATATATTGCAATGAAATGGTGATGTATGGACCATTTAATAGTTGGGAGAATTGCTAAGATCTCTGTTCCTAGTGGATTCGAACTGTAGGATGATGCGGAGAAATTTTGAACAGCATAACCATCAGTTGAACTAGAAATGAAACCCCGGCCACTCCAAGAGTTTTCATCCAGTGTGGGACCCACTACGGATCCCACACAAACAATCCAAGCCGTTCATTAATTGTAATACATTTTTTCAATGGTCCTCGCAAAAAATCAGCTAATTCTGATTCCTGTAAGTGCTCGATCCAACATCTAAGTTTTTATTCAAATTTCAAGACAATGAAAAGTTAGATGGTTGGATCGAGTACTTATAGGTATCAGACTGAGCTTATTTTTTGGGAGAGCCCTTGAAAAAATGTATTACATTTAATGAACGGCTCGGATCGTTTGTGTGGGACTCGTAACCCGTAGTGGGCCCCGCGTAGTAATCTGTGCACGATCTGTGTGTCAAAAGTCTGTGTCAATAGACTTACTATTTTCATTGTGATACAAAGTTTAGTTTAGTTGCATTTTATTTTTCTCTCCAGGAAGTCTGTGCCCATCGCTTAACATTCACCGTGTCTCCCACCGCTTTCAATCTCACCGTCCATAAGTGTTTTGGACGGTTCTGGAAGAGTTTTTTTTTTTAAATCAGGGACCATTGATTGCCAAGACGAACGGTGAGATGTTGAGCGGTGAATGTTAAACAGTGGGGTAGGCTTGTTGTTTTCTCTCCTTGATAAGTTTGAGGTGTGGAACAATAATGTTGAGGGTATATGAGTCATTTAAAAGGGAAAGATAAAAGTTATTTCGGATAATACGATTCCATCCTTCTTCTTCTTTTTTTATCCGAGAGATACTATTCCATTCATTCTTACTAATTAATGATGTTGAAAGGCAACTTCATCCACAAGATTGAAGTTTTTTAGGCCCACCATAAGAGCCTGCTTTTTTTTTCTTTTTTTTCTTTTTTCCCTAAGGGAATATGGGTCTACTTAAAAGAAGGCGATTCCTCCATGATTTCTGTTTGTTGTCTCATTCTTTAGATGTTGATATCAACTGTCCTTTGAAAATGGTTTTCCTATAACTGCAAGCTCTGTCTGTTTTTTCTTCTTTATGAAGCTTCCTTTTATGAAGTAGTAGAGTATTAACCTAGTAGAAAGGGGACTTCTTTAGAATTTAATGTTGTATAGTACTCCGTATTAGGTTAGAGAAAAGACAATTGGACACCAACTACGATAACTAAATTCATTCACGCGGTGTAGCTTTTACTCTTTGGAAGATATATAGTCGTGTTTGAGTGTCGGCATAGCATGTGATGTTTTCAGTCTCCTCTAAATTTGTTTTATGTTAGTTATAGAGCGTAATACGTACGTTCTTATTTCCGTATATCTTCAAACATTTGCATCTCATTAAAAACAAAAAGGGGAGGTGCTCAACGTCTTCTTTTGGGAAAAAAAAGAAAAGCATATTGAGCAAGGTTACTCTCAAATCCTCTTCAAATACTACTAAAAAGTTATTGGGCCCTCGATCGAATAAACACTTTCGCCAGGAAATTCTCCTAAATTAAAAAAATCCGAGAAAAACCTTAACCATCAAAATCCTCCTCCATTGAATAATTGCTTTCAAGTAGTGGGAGGCATAAGTAATATTTTAGTGAAGTACTTCTTCGTTCCTATGTCTCTCTCTCCATTGTGGCGTGAAAGCCGGCACTATATTGTTTTTCCGACGAGCAATTATTACGCGCACAGATCCGGATTCAGACGTGTTCGGAGTCTTTTTGGGTATCGACATGGAAGTAGAAATAAATTAAAAACAGAAGACATAATAGTGTGCAAAAATTGAGGGTTATTGTTTGAAATACTGAGAGTATACTGTATTTGCAATGCAATCCAATCATGACTAGTGATACGTTTGAATTGCCTTTTGATCCCAACTACAAAGGAAAGTTTCCTCAGCCAAAAAGGTAGTAAATTTGGGAGGGAAACGTGATAGATCCAATTTTTTAAAATCTCAGACCATGCATGTTTGCGTAATATTCAATACTCACCTCTCCTTTCACCTTTTCCTTTTACCAATCAAGGGAAACTCACAAATTATTTTTTGCTCGGATTCAATTTTTATTTGGCTCTATTTTCCCTTTCCTCCTACCAATTACAGTTTGAGCTAGCAAAGCTACGCGCATAATTGTAAAACACAACTCCGAATATAATTGTGTCTGAAATCGTTCGATGCATATGAATTTTGAGCAATGCTACTACAAACATAACTTTAAAATACAACTCTGAATACAAATTGTGTCTGGAACCGTTCGATGCAATGCTACACACATGACTTTAAAACACAATTCCGAATACAATTATGTCTGGAATCGTTCAATACAATATATGAATCAAATCCGGAGTTGTGTTTTAAAGGAGTGTCGTGCACTTTCTGTTACAATTTGTGGGTTATGTTCTTTGTTCCATATGTAATACAGTAGTACATTAGTAGTGTGTCTCAATGTTATCCATGTGAATGTGTGAATCCCCTTTCCACCTTATCACTTATAACCATTTTAAAATTGGGGCCCTCAGTAAAATATCTCTACCCAAGCAGTAAGTCTGTCAACACAAACAAATAGTGCATAGATTTTGTTGTGGAACCCACCACTGATCTCACACAAATGATCTGAGCCGTTCATTAAATGTAAAACATATTTTTTCAAGGGTCTTCGCAAAAAATCAGTTCAATCCGATATCTATAGGTGCTTGATCCAATCATCTAACTTTTCATGATTCAAAAATCTGAATGAAAAGTTAGATGATTGGATCGAGCATCTATAGGTATCGGATTGAGCTGATTTTTTGCGAAGACCCTTGAAAAAATGAACAGCTCGGATCGTTTGTGTGGAATTCGTAGTGGGCCCCACAACAAAATCTATGCACAGTCTATGCACTATTATCTGTGTGGTTAGCACTGTTGGTTCAGATAAAAACAGTCTCATTGATTTTTTTTTTCCCCCATATTGGGGAGAATCTATTTTGGAGCCCTCTATGAGATTTTCAATTTTTATTTTGAAAAAACATGATATTTCAATGAAAGAAATGGAAATTGAAGGCAAATTCAAATAGTAGAAAAAAAATGGGTAGGCCACCGAAGTTGGTGGTAAATTGGTAATCCAGACTATCCAGTAACGTGTTCGAATTTTGATTGGAGGCCT
Source organism: Rhododendron vialii (assembly GCF_030253575.1). Taxonomy (NCBI): domain Eukaryota; kingdom Viridiplantae; phylum Streptophyta; class Magnoliopsida; order Ericales; family Ericaceae; genus Rhododendron; species Rhododendron vialii. The sequence continues at coordinate 10,562,976 of NC_080569.1, forward strand.
GCTAAAACTGTCTAATTAAAGCAGAACATGCTAACCCAGATTTTGTTAATTAAAGATTTCGGAGTTAAGAATCATTGGCAACTGGAGAGAAAGCAATAAGTGTTTGTCCTCCATATATAAAGTCAAATGATCGAATTTCACAAAAGCCAAATATTTCGAACCTTGAGATCATTGGAGGATGCACCCGATTGTTAGTATCAGAGCCCTCGCAAGTTGACATAGCTAGTTTGGATGGAGGGTATGGATAACAAGATTGGGTTCGGATGGATTATTATAATTAATCATGGAAAGTTGCTTTACAGAAACTACGAGAAAATAGGAATGGAAGAAACTTGGAAAACAAGTTTGGTTTATCCATTCTCCAAGACAAGTTCTGATTAGAGAAGATTATATCATCCCTAAGGCTAAGATAATATTTATGTCTTCTTAATTAGGAATATTATTAGATCCTGCAGTCTCAATCTGTGATTGCGTTGTAGACTTCATGAAAATATATAGTGGCTGTGAGTAAACCTTCGTAATTTACATATACCAAAAAAATCAAAATATCTGACGTTGATATTCCACACGATGGAATTGCATTTGATTCTCTTATAAATAGAGACAACTGTTTTATATAATATTGTATTTGTTTTGGTGAGATATAAATAGACAACTTATTAGGCTACGTTCCGCTAAAGTTCTTATTTTTTAAATATTTATTTTCTGTTTTACGAGATATCATTATCTCATATTACATTCTTTAGTGGAACGGGACCTACTAGTACTAACACAAAAAGTGATTCGATCAACTACAATGACAATCGACTTAACTCTCCCTTTTTTTATTTATTTTTATGGACCTTATAGATGAAGAAACCGAGTTGCCGAGATAACACACAGACTCTATCCCGCTAAGATTCTTATTTGTTAAGTACTTATTTCTTGTTTTACGAGAGACATGTTATTTTCTCACAATACATCACCTTTAATTCAAAACAACAATACTTAATTGTTGACGATGCTAATTATTTTTGTGATATTTTTTTCTTGATCTGCATAGATTTACACTGGCAGAAGAGAAATACAAGCATTTTTGAACACCACTCTTTTGGTAATCGGTTTCCAGATAATGAAAGGTGGTAGTCGCGACTCGCGAGCCGAATCAAGTCATATTTCTGTCCCAAGTTCTCCGTTTTCTTCTCCCTCACAATCAAACTTCTCCTTCAAGATTTTACAAGAATTAATCGAGATGCACAAGAGGACGGTAGTATTTTTTAATTAAAAAGACGAATATAATAACACCATCTTTATCTCATCCTTATTACTTCCTCCGTTCCAAATTAATAGTCCAGTTCGGTCTCCAATACAACTTTTAAAATGTTAATATCTTTCGATCTACAATGTCTTTAAAAATTTTAATAACTTTGTATAATAGAACTAATTGAGATCTATCATATGAAATCCATATTGCACATAAAATTCATTATAGATTGAAAGATATTAACAATCTAAAAAATGCATTGAAGACCGAAATGGACTATTAATTTGGAACGGAGGGAGTATATCTGCATGTGGACAAATATAATATCTATATCATCATATGGGAGATATTATATTCGGGATCTATATTCGGGTGGCAAATACTGGATATAAGTACTTCAAAAATATTGACCGAGGTGATAACATATTTGTCTCTTATATGCCGTCGACAAACTGACCGTAAAGAACATGCATTTATTAAAAAAAAGGAATTTATAGAAATGGTCCTCTTAATTTTACCCGAGTCTCATTTTCGTCCTTCAAGTATTAATTGCAACTATTTTGACCTTCAAGTTTGATTTTCGTACCAATTTGATCCAATTGATAACGTCTGTCAACTAAACTGGATAAAAAAAATCAAATTGAGGGCAGATGTCATCAATTAGATCAACTTGGTACGAACTACAACGTCCAAACTGCCATCAATCTGATTTTTCTGTCCTGTTTGGCTAACAGAAGTTATCAATTGAACTAATTTGGTATACTAAACTTGAAGGTCAAAAGAATTATAATTGATACTTAAAAGATGAAAATGAAACTCGAATGGAAGTAGGAGGACCATTTACATAAAGGGAAAATTTCAAAAGAAACCCTGAACTTTCTGACAACTCACAAAAAACACTTGAACTTTCACTATTAACAAAAAAATACCTAAACTTACCATTTTGTTAACAATTAGACCCCTGCCGTCCAATTCCGTTAGTTTGTAACGGATGGAGCTAATGGAAGGCGTTAACTTTTTTCTTTTTTTTACTTTTTACATTCAAAAATTACTTTTAACTCTTTCTTTTTTTATTGGTAAATAAATATGCAATAAAGTTCTTTTTTTCTTATTATTTATCGAAAATTACTTTAACCCTATTTTTTATTTTCAAATTTTACCTTTCCCCTCTCTCTCTCTCTCCCTTTTTTTCTTATTAGAATCGACTCCACACCACCAATTAACCCCACAACCAACCGCCTAAGCCTTAGCCACAATTTCAAAAATTCAAAAGTTCTTTTAACCTCCTTTTTGTAACCTTTTCTTTTTTTTTACTACTTTCCCTATTTGTAACTTTTGAATTTCTGAAATTGTGGCTAAGGCTTAGGCGGTTAGTTGTGGGGTTAATTGGTGGTGTGGAGTTGATTCTAAAAAGAAAAAAAAGGGGGAGAGAGAGAGGGGGGAAAGGCAAAATTTGAAAATAAAAAATAGGGTTAAAGTAATTTTCGATAAATAATAAGAAAAAAAGAACTTTATTGCATATTTATTTACCAATAAAAAAAGAATGAGTTAAAAGTAATTTTTGAATGTAAAAAGTAAAAAATAAATAAAATTAACGCCTTCCGTTAGCTCCATCCGTTACAAACTAAAACGGAATTGGACAGCAGGGGTCAAATTGTTCACGGAATGCTAAGTTTAGGTGTTTTTTTGTTAATAGTGAAAATTTAAGTGTTTTTTTGCGAGTTGTCAGAAAGTTCAGGGGTTTTTTTGAAATTTTCCCTTACATAAATTATCCTAAAAAAATGTGGACAATCATTTTTGTTTCCCCAAAAAACACGTCTCCTTTTTCTTTCAATCTGAAATTGACATCTCCTTGTTCATTCACGTACTTGAACAGTGTACACTTTAGTATGACCTATCGAAGGAATGGCCCCAAGAGTGAGAGCAATCAGTGTGTGTGAGAGAGAGCACTTTGAAGGGGGGGGCGGTAGGCCAGACCTCCCCACCTGCTTTTGCCATAAATGAGGAAGTACTCCAGTATATCATAAACCTAACTTTAAACCCACTAAACCACAAATATCATAACACACTCATAAAAACCTCATGATCTCCAGTCACCCATCTCAAGAAAAAAGTAGAGCATTAAGTTCTTCCCTTTCTTCTCCAGCCAGTTTCTGGGTTTGTTTCCTTTTACAGTTCTTGAGGTTTTGAGCTTCCAGGGGTTAGCTGAAGTAGCTGTGTTGTGATGATGGAACACAGAGACACTGACTCCTCAAATCAGGCCCAAGAGCATGGTGGGAGTGCAAGCCAAAGTGAACAAGTTGTCATTCCAATTCAGAAGGTAATTATTTTTTTTTTGTTTCTTTTCTGCTTTACAGTTCCGTCTTTTAGAATTTGGTTTAGCCCTTTTATCCTATTTTGTGAGTTGGATGGAAATGATTCATTAGTTAGGTCTGGATTTTTGTTCTGTTTCTTAATCTCTTGAATTTTGAATTTCGGTTTTGCCTTTTTCGAGGTTTTGTTTGTCTTTGCCTAGGACATCTTCAGTTTTGCTTTTTTCTTTTTTCTTTTTTTAATTTTTTTTTTGGTCAGGCTATATACATCTGTGGGGAGTTAGTTGGGTGTTAAAGTTAGCACGGATCCAAAGGCTATCATAGCCCTGCTCCGAAAGCGCGGCCCCCTCGTAAGACTCGAACCTGGGTCTCGTAAGACTCGAACCTGGGTCACCACTGGGAGAGGGAAATGAGTTACCAACTTTACTAGAAGTGGTTCTCATCTTCATTTTTTCTTTGATGGGTTTATTTCTGTTTTGACTTCAGTTTCTTTGTTTGGTGATTTCAGTGGAATCACCATACAAAGAAAAATTGATTTATGTGTTGTTGGCTCTTCACTTTTGTCTTCACCTCCGGCAATTGAATTTCACTTGATGGATTTGGCACAAGGGTTTTGAAAACCTAACATGTCCAGAGTCCCAACTTATTCCCACCAGTCACCATTGTTATAGACCCATAAAGCCCTCTAGCTCAGCAGGATCTAACTTCCAAAAATTATGCTATCTATTTAGAATTATGCTAAGAAAACATGTGGAATAGTTTGGAAAAATGTACTAGAACAAAGTACAAACCACAAACCTGATGGTTTTTGGCTCTTGCTGATAGTGGAAAAGAAGCTGGTTGGAGGCATGCTGGTATTTACCTTTTCCTGTTGGTAGTGGTGAATGATTGGGAATGCATTCTCATGCTGATCAAATAATCTGCACTAATGGGTGTTTACAATTTAAACAGTATCAAAATTGTACTACTTACCGCAACTTTGCACTATTTTGTCATCGATTTATCCATAAGGTGCCAAAATTTTGAGACTCTTTGGAAGTAACTTGGACGAGTGAATTTTTAATTAATTTTCAGGCATTAACGAATTCTCTTACCAAAAAATCAATCAGGCTTTAAGTATTCATGAAGTCATAAAAAGGTGTAATGAACAAATTGTGTTGCCTAAACACGCTATGCTTGACTACTAAGTACTAACCTCTATGTTTGTGAGTGTGCGTATGTATTTCTCATTTAGTACTAGTTGTCAAATGCATGAACTAAGTTATTGGTATGGTAGCTGATAGTTCTATTGAATGCCTATTTCGCATCGCACCAGTTCAATGACATCTCCTGATTCTCTTTCAGGTAGAAGAGTCCTCTTCTATATCTGAAGAACCACCACATGCCAAGCAATGGAGGAAACCAAACCTCTTCCTAGAGATTCCCTCGAGAGCATTAGAGGTCTCTCCGAAGGAATACATTCAAATTAAAATGCCTCCAACGCCAACTCCCACTCCCAAGAGAGTAAATTTCCTCCTGACACCAAGCCCTTCCGATGCAAGAGTAAGTGGGTCTCCAGGTCCCTCAACCAGAGGTAAATCTTCCTTGAAAAGTCTCCTACCGAAACTGAGCTTCAAGTCCAGAACTTCTCAGTCGGATGCTGAGAGGGCTGCCAACCTCGCTGTAGAAGCTTTATCTCCAGTGCCACAAGACAAGCCTTCTATCTCAAGGTCATGGTCACTTACCAAAATATTTACTCCGCGGATGAAGAGAACATCGTCGCTACCTGTTACACCGATTGGGCACTCCAACCCAGAATCTATTTGCGGAGAAAACCTTAGCAGTTCAGCTACTTTAAAGGTAAGGTTACTGAAAATTTTGCAGTTACAGTTTTAACTGAGGAAAAGGAAAAAAGGCATTTAGTTGAGTTCATGGGATTTGGCCTAACAAGAATCTAATTGACATGGCATGGTTGGAATTTCTTGATATGGGAGAGGGTTAAGATCGTGCCATTGTCTTTGACTATGATGAAATTTTACAGTGCATGTCATCACTAGCTCACTGCATAAAGTGGTTAAGTGACTTTGAGCCACTGCCAGCATACCTCATACTGATAGAAGTAGTTCATTACATTAACTTCGGGGACATTTAGACTTTTCTTTTCTTTGGATTTCTTGGTTTTTTCATGATAATCAATTTTTTTAGTCTTTCATTCTCAACATTACGTTGATGTGGGTACAATTATCTTAGCATCAGTTGTTGCATTATTTGTAGACAAAAGGAGCGCTTCGCCCAATATCTCGCTCACTTTCAGTCCCTGACCTCAACGCCATCAAAGACAGAAGAATGAGGAGAACAGATTCATTTTTCCGCGTAATTCCCTCAACTCCTCGAGTGAAGGAAGGGGATACAGTCTCGTCAACTACAACTCCAGCAGGAGATGCTGGTATGTTTGCTGTCTTTAGTATCTAAACGTAGTCATCTTCAAATTTAAAAATTTTACAATTTATATTAATTGGACTGGTATGTAGATTTCTTCGGCTGAATGGTCTAGGTTCCACAAAAGTTTTATATGCCATATGCATTCCATTGGCTGACAAGTGATTTTGTTAAATGGGTAGCATCCTGGATGTGTTAGCAATAGTGAACCTGTGTTGATATAGATTTTTTACAGTATGTCCTGATGACAATCATTTGGAATAGTAGTTATTTGATTGTTTTTAGATGCCAGTGTGTGTGTGTGTGTGTGTGTGTGTGATAATATTTGTATCTACGGAAAGATGTGCATATGCTTTAACGACCATCCTTTTTAATGTTACGATCATATTCAGAAAACAGTGAAGCTTCTGGTGAGGATATACCTGAAGAAGAGGCTGTTTGTAGAATTTGTTTGGTTGAGTTGTGTGAGGGTGGCGAAACACTTAAGATGGAATGCAGCTGTAAAGGGGATCTTGCTTTGGCTCATCAAGAGTGTGCTGTAAAATGGTTTAGCATCAAAGGTAACAAGACCTGTGATGTTTGCAAGCAAGAGGTTCGAAATTTACCTGTCACGCTTTTAAGGATCCAAAGTGTTCGAAATCGGAATACTGGAGCAAATAGAGCCTCGCATATCGAAATAAACGGATACAGGCAAGTGAATTTTTTTCTTTTTTTTTTTCTTTATGTAATTGCACCACACAAATACTCTCCATTAACATGCCTCATAGTTTGAGACTCTCAAACATCAATCCTTGATGTCGGAACATCCTGATAGAGAAGATAGCTTAGCTTCACAGTCCTTGAAAATAAAGGGCGGGGGATTCTTTTATTTTTTTTGATTGGGGGGATTCTTTTATTCCAAATACTCCACTATGAATTCATTCCAACTTTGCTGTTTTATATGACTTCTATTTGCCATCAACCTTTATGGATACATGTAAACGATCACCTATAGATATGTATCTCTCATAGGTGATCGAGAGAGTTAACCAGCTCAGATACAGCCGACACCCTAAATTAATTTAAAGGAATTTATGAAGTTGAGTCCTTCCATTACTGCAGATCTGTTTTCTTTATACCGCACCAATGCCTGTTGTCAATCAGATTCACCAATGTCCGTTGTCAATCAGATTATTAGATTGTTTATTGCTTTACTGGCATATTTTTTTGTTCCTACTTGCCCCCAATTTTTTTCTCTGTGCCGTTATGAGTCCGTGAATGATTTTTACAATGAAAATGATGCATACGCTGAGTTTCACATGGTAGGTGACAAAATTAAGGAAGCAGAAACATTTGAAAAGAAAAAGAAAAAGAAACATTATTAGATGCAGAATTGCCAGATGTTTCAGGCATTACTGTCTGACTGTCATAGGCATTTATACTAACTTTTATATTATGTCATCAAGTGCAAGATTTCTGGGTCATATTTCAAAAGTAACCTAATTAACCTCTGTATTGGTGTGGCCTAAAGTTTTGTTTTATAATCCTTACTAGGGTTTGGCAGGAAGTTCCTATTCTTGTCATTGTCAGCATGCTTGCCTACTTTTGTTTTCTCGAGCAGCTTCTGGTAAGCTTTGTTAATCTTCTTCTGCCTAAAAATGGAGCAATAGTATTCTCGGTAATATTTTTCACTTTCTTGCAGGTCGGAAGAATGGGTACTGGTGCAGTGACCATATCTCTTCCATTTTCTTGTGTATTGGGTCTCCTTGCATCCATGACCTCTTCAACCATGGGTACGCTTTTAGTTCGTCGTGAAATCTCATATTAGACGGATAGAGAACAAATACTAAAGAGGACCAAGTACCAACTATGAAGTGTTACATTTCATGTAAGCAATGTGTGCTTAAGCTGCCGGATCATGGATTTTGCGGAAAGATTTCTACCAAGTGAAACCAAAAAACAATTAATTTAGCTTCTTCAATTTGCTATGTTTGTATCTTTTCTTTTAGCTTTTACCTCCCTCATAATGCCTCCATAAATCCATGATCAAAATGGCCTATTCTGTGGTATTTTGTAGGTGTGGAGTTGTTCCAATTAGATGAAATGGAACACTCAATGTTTCAAATTTATTAGATCTTGTCTTTTACGGGTTGTATTCCGCCCGAGTTAGAGTCCATTTTGCTTAAGGACTCTTCGTAAGTTTCTGTTTTCTTGTAATCCAGTGACATTTTCAAAAAAAAATAAAAAAACTGTTTCAAATTTATTGTCTCAGAAATAGATTTGTTGAAAAATGTCATTGCTTGTATTGCTCTCAACTGCTGTATTGCTTGGTATTTAAATGCAGATTAGATCCCTGTTTCGATGTTGTTAGTTGTTTTCACTTTTTCTTGGTTTTTCACTAACTGCTCTTGACTTTCTATGTGCAGTGAAGAGAAGATTTGTCTGGGTTTATGCATCAGTCCAATTTGCACTCGTGGTTCTTTTTGCCCATATTTTCTACACCTTGGTAAGACCCTTTCTACTTATTCCGTAATACCTCCAAGAGAATGAGTACAAAACAAACGAACTCAACTAGTGTCTTGATTGAATTAAAAAGAAATCTTTCTTGAAAATGAGTGGATTTTATTTACTATAGACCCAAATAAGCTGGTTCGATGCACACTATATTTAGACCTTTTATCAATCGAAGACGTATAGGTGATAGTGGGAAGATACGAATCGAATTGAACAAGTTACGTCATTGAGTGGCTTGATTCAGAGTGCATTAACATCATTAAAAACCCTTTTTAACTTTCTATCTGACATGTTAGCAGATATGAGTATAGCTTGCAATATACTTAAGTATCTTGTAACCCGATATGTTTCTTCTTTGTATGCTTTATATTTTTCCTTCACTGGCATATTCTACAGATTCATGTGCAATCAGTCCTGTCGATTCTCCTATCAACCTTCGCGGGGTTCGGCATTGCAATGAGTGGGAGTTCTATTCTCGTCGAAGTTTTCAGATGGAGAAGGCATTGGCGTGCCCAGGCAGATCAGCAGGACGGGTCCCTACTCGTGACCCTCCCAAATCGATGGCCTCAAAGCACAACCACATCCCAGTTGGCTTCTCCTCATCCCCGCATAACTGAAAATCCAGAAACTTTTAGTGGGAGCTGAATTAGCACTCTTGACAGTGGCTGATAACTTCATGATTCCGAAAGAAAGAAGGGTTTTTTTCGTGTCATGTCGGAAAGTATTTGAGTCCCTGTCCAGCACGGGGATCTGAATACCTTCATGGGTGGTAAAGAAAGAAGCGAGAAGTGAGAAAATTGTAATTTACCTTTCACATTTACAGAAACTTCTTGTGAAGAGGCTTTAGAAGTGGAAATAGGATGGATTTTGAGGTCTTTTGTATTACACGTATAAAGGAACGACAGTGAAACCCCTTTTAACGGTGGGTGCATGTTTTCTTCAAAAAAAAAAACCGGTCCCGCTCCGCGAACTCAAATAAGTATTTATTTTTTGTGAATCAAAGGTGATGTAATATGAAAGAATGATCTGTCCCGTAAAGTGGAAAATAAGTATTTAAAAATTAACAACCTTAGCGGAAAATATTCTGAAAAGGATGATTGTAGAGGAAAGTCGGGAGTATCATGGTCTTTTCATCAATAGGAAAAATGGAGAATGCAAAAGCTCCTCCAGTGTCAACCTCAAAATGCAAAATGTAGAATTTGGGCTCCCAAACGGGCTCGTTTTACCTTCGGTGTATTTTTAAGGACCCAATGTTTTAACTTCTCCCTTAGAATTAACTTTTTTTCATCATGTGTTCATAAAAAACTCAATCGTTTTTCTCTTTTCTCCTCTCAAAACAATTATCTTCAAAAATTTTGTCTGTTTGGTCATTCGTGTTTTTTCTCCTTTATTGATTTTATCAAAAAATTTACTTTACTCTTAACTTTTTGGATCTACACACCTTACATCTATTCAAAAAGTGTGTGCATATATATATATATTAAAATGTTGAAAAAGAATTAAAAACGAAAAAATACACAAATTTATACAAGTTTTCTTTTCAATTTTCAATTTTTTATTTTTAAGAAACTAGGAGTAATATTTGTGTTTCTAAAAAAAAAAACAAAACAAAACTGGGGAAAACAACTTTTGTAATTTTCATAATTTACAAAAAAATTGAAAAAAGTTAATGAAAAACAAAAAAACTAGAAACTTGTTACCAAACAAGTTTTCTTCATTAATTTTTAAAAAAATAAAAATAAAAACCAAAAACAAAAACAAAAAGGAACCAAGTTGCAGTTTTTTTTTTTTGGTCAAAAGTGAGAAAATTAACATTCGAGAGATGCTAGAGGCACATCACCTCAAAGGCACATCAACCACACTCCTCTCACATATAGGTGGGTCCCGTTTCAATGGGAGAATGTGCCTCTAGCATTTTTTAATTCTCTTTAACATATATCAAAAAGTTGAGAGAGAGATAGGCGGCTGTGCCAATAGTTGTTGAACAACAAATTAACATATACTGTACTTATCAAAGTTGAAGTTTAGGGATAGTAGTATTTTGCAATGATCTTGTTGCAATCCAACCGGGATTTGCTCGCCGGCTCGCTTCTCCTGTGGCGGGGGTGTCCACGCCGATGATGAAGAAAGCTATTCCGCCCAAAATCATCGCAGAGAAATACGGTCTCCCAGGTGCTCCTTCAACACAACCGTCTCTCTCTCTCTCTCTCTCTCTCTCTCTCTACAGATCGATATCTACTTCTCTCTCCAACATTATTCTTCCCAGTACGCAGGATTCACGTACGCTTATACGGAGTATTTATTTCTCTCTCTCTCTCTCTCTCTCTCTCTCTCTCTCTCTCTCTCTCTCTCTCTCTAGGAGTGCCAAATTTTGAAACATCGCATCTGCTGCCGCACAGATGGAGATTTGGAGGGGGATTATTTCCGAAGACGATGGCTTGTTGGAGTTTGGAGAAATCAGATTTAGAAACTACTACTACTACTACTACTACTACTAATACTGAGTTGAGAGTAAATGTTCGGCCAGCAACAGAAGCTCATGCGGAAGAGGCAGTTGAAGCTCTGAAAGATGGGAAGGTCATTGCCGTCCCCACTGACACTCTCTATGGTTTCGCGTGTGATGCTTGGTATGCCATTTCAAGTCCCAATCAAATCTATAGACTGCCTTCATGTAACTTTCATACTACTTTGTTGTTGTTGTTGACCTTATTAAAACCATTTAATTAATCGGTACCCAAACAAGTATCCACCCCATTGAGTATAGGGCTCATGTTTGGCCAATTGTCGCTTGCTTGAATTTCAGGTGTGAAATAGCTAACCTGGCCTTTTTAGATCGAATGTTTTTTTGTGGTCAAGATATAGAATGAAGTTCATGTCGACAACATTGGAAATCGGAAAGGATGAATGGAAAATGTAGTTTATTGTTTGTGGTGCACTGTGACAAACGGTGAAGGAGATACAGAAGTTGTTTACAAATAATTTCTTGGAGATTTGTACTAGGATTGGAGAATTTTCTTTTACTTTTTCCTTGGATGCGTATATATAGTGGAACCAAGTCTGTTCAAACTTCGAACTTAGAAGGGGTGTTTTTTGCATGGTAGGTGGTGCAGATTTTAATGATTCTTAAGGATAGAGAAAAAAGGTGTCTTCCCAATTGGTTTTTGGGTGTAGAAAGAGGTATGGAAGGGTGGAACACCGCTGCTGTATGAAAGAAAGACTTGTTTGAACCTTCATGGGAAATTGCTTAAACCGGTGATCCCGTATAGCTCCCAGCCTTTCATTAACCTTCTCATCATGTCAATTGTCAACCAATGTCTAAATCAAAGATTCACTAAGCAGGTTCTGTTTTCAAAATTTACATACAGAGTACATCATTGTACCTTGTCCTGCAGATTACTTTAAGGATGTCAAAGATTAAGAGGACAGGGTCTAACCAATTGGTGAACGGTTAACACCTCTTGTTTTGAGTTGAGGATTTACTCATTCGATCCTATAGGATTCTTACCAGTATTACTCAGCTGAGGAGTACTAATGCTACATTTTCCAATTGTTCTCTTCCTCATCAATTACTAACTCATGCATTCACTTCATATGGATCCTTTTGCAGCTCTGTGGAAGCAGTTAATAGGACGTACGAGATTAAAGGGCGTAAACACACAAGCCCTTTTGCAATATGTGTTGGGGACATATCAGATATTAAACGATTTGCTATAACAGACCATTTAACTCCTGGCTTGCTCGATTGTCTCCTCCCAGGACCTGTAACTCTGGTGCTAAGCCGAGGTTTGTAACGTACAATTACATTTAACTTAGTATGTTTGGACCTCAGATATCTGTTTAGTACTCTTTACTTCAGTTGTATCTTGCTTTCCTCTATTACAATTGCTGAACTGGCTACAGTGGTGGTTATGTGCTAGAAACTAAACTTTACAGGGACTACTACTCGAGGTAGTTGATTTCCAGGTTTTTTTTCTTGTTTGTTTTTGCTTAAATGTTCGAATTTGGAGACATTGCAGGGGACTCTAGTATTCTAGAGAAGTCGTTGAACCCTGGATTAGATACTATTGGAGTTCGAGTACCAGACTGTAGCTTTATAAGGGTTATTGCCCGTGGATCCGGAAGTGCACTAGCCCTAACAAGTGCAAACCTAAGTGGGCAACCAAGTAGTGTTTGCATAAAAGATTTTGAAAAACTCTGGAAACACTGTGCATATGTTTATGATGGTGGTGTGCTTCCATCTGGGCGAGCAGGATCAACAGTGGTGCAACTTACAAAGCCCGGAAAATACAAGATTCTTAGAGCAGGGAGGTAAGACTCTGAAATTCCAAAATCTGCAGGAATGCTTACATGCTGCTTATGTATGGCTTCATCATTACTAATTGCCAAAACTGTCCAGTTAGAAATTAGGTATCTTCGCTCCAGCAGTGATCCATCATTTTGTTTTTAGAAAAGGGAATTACTCTTACCCCCTTCATGTTTTGTGCATTGATACATCTCCACCACTTGTTTGAAAAATCAGCATACACCTCCTCGGGTTAAGTTCAGGGTTAGCCTCTGTTTGACAGAATGTTTTTTTTTCTTTTTTTGTAAATGGTTGAACCATTTGATCGAGTGGATTATTTTCTATACCCTTGCTCAGATGGAAGATCAGCTTATTTTTAGGTTTGCATTCGACTGCTATATTAGCAATCTCAATAGTGTTAATATGCTACTACCGAACTTCACTATTAAATTAACTTACAACCGGATCGAAACCCCACGATCTCGTTCTTCCTCCTTTGTCTGCTTCTCTCAACCAATCTCAAACTCAGAGTACACATACTCCAACTCCTACTTCAAAAATCAAGCTGACAAAAAATGTGATGTAGTTATGTGTAGCGTGTATGAGCCTTATAGATTGTGCCAGTATGAGTAACACACTGTATCACTTATTTCCACACCAAAAAGAAAGAAAATAACTTTAGAGGAACATGGTGGTTTCCTGTTGGGGATAATGAATTGAAGAGAATGAACAAACTACCAATGTTCAGCTTTTAACTCATCATAAGGTTAGCAGGTTCCATGGCAGGGAAAAGCAAATGCTAAAAACATACATGATCAACCTAACACAGATGGGCTCCCACATTGGTAGTTTGGTTTAAGTGTGTGTGTGTTTAAGAGAGTCCTCATACCCCTCCCTAGTAAGCAATTGCCTAGTGGAGGTGGTAAGTGGAATTACTCTCTTACCCTTCCATGTTAAAAAAAAAAACCTAACACAGATGGCTTTCAACTGAAGTAATATTAACAGGTCTCTTTTCCTCTTCCAGATAGATTTTCAAAATGCTATGGTTGATATTTTTATCTTTGTAGGGTTTGAGTTCGATTCTACATTATCAGCTACATGATTGGATGGAAGGAAATACTACGATAAGTAAAAATGTGCTTTAATCCTTCTGAAATCACGGGCTCATAACGCTGGAAGATAGATCATTCATTATCTGCTGGTGAAGCTTATCTTGCTTTCTTGTGAGTGTCTTATAACATCCGTAGAGAAGAAAATCAGGGTGTAATTATTTCTTCTTGTTTTATTTGTATTTGCAGCGCAAAGGAAGAGACTGTTGCGGTCCTTCAAAGGCACTCTCGTTTAGATGATGCGATGGATACATAGCAAGAGGTCCAAAGTGTTGCTATTGGCAGCGTGTATTAGCAAGAGAATTTATGTTGGCACGTGAGAAATTGCTTCTATACATTGTTGTTAAATTTTTCTGTATACTATGGCTGGTGAAGCTATTTTTCCGGTACGCTATAGCTGTTGTGAAGCTACCTTTCTTTTTTCTTTGATAAGTAATCTTGGCAATTGTTCTTGCACCTAGGTTCTATAGAGATTGCTGATTATAAAGTATTAGTCTCAATTTTTTTGAAAAGTCTTTGGCGGACCTCTCTTGGATCTAGGGCTGTAAACGAACCGAATCGAGCCGAACCTTGTTAAGTTCGGCTCGGGTTCGGCTCGAGCCTAAACAACTTGGCTCGAGTTCGGCTCGTTAAAATTTTTCAAGGCTCGGGTTCGGCTCGGTTGGGTTCGTTAAGATACTAGTTTGGCTCGAGTTTGGCTCGGATTCGGCTCGGGTTCGATTTGAACTTGAACATCTTGGCTTGAGTTTGGCTCGTTAAACTCAAATGAATCGAGCCGAGCCAAATCTAAGCTCGAATTAAGCTCGTCAAGACTCAGGTTTGATTCGGCTCAACTCATTAAATTCAAGCGAACCCAAACTCTCTCATTAATTGTATAGAATTTGGGAGAAAAATAAGTATTGAATTATATATACAACTTTAAAATTTTTTACATTTACAAATAGACCCCTATTTAATTATTAATTAAATTTAAGTATAGGTTCGCGAACCTAACCGAGCCGAATATCGTTAGGCTCAGGTTCGGCTCATCTACGGAACGAGCCTAGAGTTGAGGTTCAGGTTCAGTTCGTTTAGCAGACGAATCGAATTCGAACGAGCTCTTACCGAACCGAGCCTCGAATAGTTCGCGAATGGCTCAGTTCATTTACAGCCCTCCTTGGATCTGAATGCAAGGTCCCCTCATGGTTGTGAAACTACTAGCTATGTTGTTTATATTGAGAGCATGAGAACCGTGACAATCACTAGTTATTTTCTTGCACACTTCTCTTATACAGAATCCATTAATTATTTTGTTGAAGAGGTTAAAATTCCTCTCTCTCTCTCTCTCTCTCTCTCTCTCTCTCTCTCTCTCTCTCTGTGTTTTATGTTGTTGAGGACATGGGAGTGTTGTCGTTTTATAAAATTGCCTGCCTAAAACAGCCTTGCCTGTTAAGTCATGTTCGGTGTTAATGGAACCTTGTAGAGCTATCGCGAATCAAGCTTGCACAACTATGTCATCACTTATCAGATAGTCTTGAGTGAATTTTACTTCATCTATCAACTATGCTTGAGCAACTATGTATGATCCTAAAAATTGTCTTCATTATTTCTGGTTAGTTGAAGAAAACGAATACAAGATTTCAAGTAAATACCTTAGTGGGAAATCCAGTTCTAGGCCCCCTGATCTGGTAGTAGTGGTCTGATGTAGATTCCCTATCTCTGTTCTAGGATGAATTCGCTGCTTTTAGCCTATTTTGGCTGTTAATGATATGGGCTTTGTTTCAAAAAAAAATTACTATAGGTATGTGGATTCTGGAAATCTATTCAAGCATGCAGGATTACGATATTCCAGATTTCTAGAGGGTTTACCCCGGCTGTCGGTGCGGTGTTATTCTCTAAGTCATGGCCTGTCTTTCTTTACCATTTTTTTATGTCCCGGTAAACATGGCGTCCAAACGGAGGGGACCAATAGCCCCAGAATCAATGCTACCCTCCACCAGTTGTCCCTCCCGGAACGAAAAATACCCGTTACCTCACTTGTATTTTTTTATCGATCTTGCTATTGTCAATATACTCAGCTGACGATAAACATACTAGAAGACAATAAAAATACGTATTTCTATGTACTTTTTGTACCCTTTAATACACATTCACACATTTCATTATTGTCAGCCCAATGGTCTGATTTTAAAATTTTCCTTTTTCTATTACCATAGATAATTACACTGACGATATAGGGTATTTAAGTCGTCGCTGGATTGCTTTTGACAAGTAATATGATCGTCATCATTCAATTAAACTAAGGCATGATGAAATGTTTCGTGAGTCAAGTTGGGTTGCTTTTTTCTAGCAAGCCACGGGAAATATTCTCAGTTGAACCAAACACAGCCTTATTTCGGATTATAAGAGCAAGTATATCAGATTAGGTAAAATTTGAGCCAAAATTGCCAGTAAACAGTACACATTTTTCCTTTTAAATACCCACATCTCTTTTAATACTACACAAATACTACTCCCTCCGTCTCTTTTTAAATGTCCTACTTCGTAACTCCAACTTATTAAAAAAATATAATCATTATACTTTTCACATCAACTTTTTCCTCCACTTTCCCTACTTATCCATCATCATTACACTTTTTACTCACTAACTTTTCAAAATGGAATCTACTTTTAAGGAAAAATAGACAATGTACCAACTTTTACCCACTAACTTTACCAAATTGACACTTATTAAGGGACAGCCCAAAATGAAATACTGGACTATAATAAGAGGACGGAGGGAGTATTTATTTTACTTATTCTCTATTAAAATAATACTTTCTTTTTCTTTTTCTTCTTTTCTTTTTACTATTCTTCTTTTTGTTGGAGGAGAGAAAGAGAGGCTAGAAGAGAGAGAAAATAATATTAAATGTATTAATGGTGAATAGTTCTTAGATAAATTTACCTAAGCACTATTGCAAAATTTATTTTACCTAACCTTAGAGCAAGTATACTAGATGAGCAAAAATACATTTTTTGCTATTTTACCTAAGAAAAACATAAAAAATAGTCTACACCAAATGAGCTAAAAAAGGAGCTAAAATGCATTTGTGAATAGTTGTTCTCTATTTTTACCTATGCACTATTCATACTCATTTCTTCTTCTTTTTAATTTCTTTCTCTCTCTCCTCCCTCCTTTCTCCTCTCTTTAAACAATAAAGATAATAAAAAAAATGAGTGAAAAATATAGTATATTTTAATTAGAGTTAGGTAAAATAGATAACATTGATGTAGTGTTGAGAGAGATGTGAGTAGGTAAAATAAAAAAAATGCACTGTTGATCAGTATTTTTACATTTTCATTGGTGTACATGCTCTTAAAAGGAGTTATTGCTAACTTGGTGCAATGCCTATTTTGAGTTTTTGCTTAGGTAAAATACATAAGATGCTATTTTTCCTAATCTAGTGTACATGCTCTAAGAGTCAACGAAAGCTATGTGCTACTAATCATCAATAGCATACTACACGAGTCTGTACACTCAAAAGTGAGTTTCAGCAGCAGAATTATGAATCTCAAACATGATTCTGCGATGGAAACTCACTCGGTGCATGGGGTGCACCAAAATATGGGTACAAGGACCTCCGGTGGAGTCTTTATTGAACGACCAATTCGAATCGTCTCCCTTTCAAGGAATTAAATGGGAGTCAACTGTCCTGTAATTGAAGCAGTAATAACTGTCAATTCATCGTGAGTTTCAAACCTCACAAAATCTACCAAGATTGCCTTAATCCAACGAAAAAGTGTAGGAATACAACTACCGGATAGTTTGGAGCAGTTCGATAAATATGAGCCGACGTGCATCATACTGCTATAAATACAGTTGTGTTCGGAGTTAGTTTTAAAGTTTGTGTTCTTGGCATTGCTTTAATCTAATTGGCTCCTTTTGAACTTCCTAAGTTCTGCACATTGCGCTTGGATACTACACTCAAGTGCTCGTTCCCTCACGATTATCTGGACTGATTCAGTTAAGAACAGTTTTTTTTTTTTTTTTAAAGGCGAAAGAATTTTATTAATTTCTAAAATTGTTACAAAGTACCGGTGCAAGGAATGATAGACGTTGTATTCTTAATCCGAGACACATTCGAGTTACAAACATGAGAATAATTCTATGTCAATTCGAGATCCAAATCCGAGGTTAGCAAGAAATCAATAAAGGAACTCTCAGTAAAGAACAGTTACTACGATCCGAACGATATGAACCATAAACCAAGCAAATTAACTAAAAGCAATATCCAAAATTCATTAGTGCCAAAAAAAATCGAACAAATCATCCTCATCCACCTCGTTCAACAAAAGTACTAAAATGAGATATACTAACAATAGCTAAACCTGTGAAGACAGTGATTCAAAAAACATAGCAGAAATGCAAGATGTAGTACTAGTAGTTGTAAGTGTATCTAGAACATCTCACTTCTGGCTGCGTACCCGTACTGCGACCTCTGTATGTTCTGCTGCCTCTTCCTATACAGTATCGCTGCTAACGCCACGATACACACGGCGGCGATGGTTCCGAGCGCGGCCCCAGCCTTCTGTCCTTTCGTCAATCCACCTTGCGAATCCTTCGATTCGTCATTCGCGCTCGCGTTGCTGTTCTTGGAACCGACAGTGCTCGGCGGGGGCGGGGGCGGCGACGGCAATGGAGGAGACACATCCGCCGATGGAGACGGAGACGGAGACGGAGACGGGGACGGGGACGATTCAGGAGAGGGAGGGGACGGCGGAGGCGCTGGAGGCGAAAAGGTCGGCGGTGAGAGCGGCGAAGGAGAGACAGTCGGGGTCGGAGAGAGCGGCGGCGGCGGAGAGAGGGGTACTTGGGCGACCACGGGGCCCGGACTGGGAGCCAGCGGTTGTACTACTGAGAGAAGCGACGAGAGAGCAATGATTGCGAGTATGTGGAGTTTAGCCATTGCTTTCGTCGATCTGCAAATGAACTAGTATTGTAGTGAATCGGGCCAATCGACGGCGTGAGGACCCAGATCTGAAGATTTGAAACGGAGATGGGATTGATTCTAGTGAGTAGAAAACAGAAGAATGCCGTTGGAAAAAGGTGGGTATGAGATCTGAAGTGAGAAAAGGCGGTTGGAAAGTTCGGAGAGAGAGAGAGAGAGAGCAGGAGTACTCCTAGTAGTAGAGTAGATCTGGGAAGTTGACAAACTCGGGAGGAGAGAGAGAGAGAGAGAGAGAGAGAGAGGGCCTAAATTAGCGGCGGGGGAGAATCCAATGAGGGGCGGAGAGTCCGGGGAGGAGGTACGTGGTGGAGAAGGGGAGTTGAGGCGGCGGGTGCGGGGTGTAGTATTGGAGGAGTGTGATGGGGAGAATGAACTGAATGGGTTTTATAGTAGCGGTGGTGGGGTGTCGAGGATGGGATGGCAGCCTGGCAGTTTGCTTAAGCAACAAGGGTACCGTGCTCGTGGATTTTTTTGTTGCGACACGATTTAGTACATGGTGCTGCACAGCACCATGCTACGCGATTCGAATATCGTTCGTTTGGCAATTCAACGGTTCAAATTTTATTTTTATTTATATTGCATTTGAGTTGTTTATTATCAAAATGAGATTTAAATCGTTGAATAACCAAACAGACAGCATCCGAACTGTGTAATACGATGCTGTGCAGCAGCTGCACAACAATTTGGGAAATGATTTTTACGTTTTTCCTTTTTTAATTTACATTCTCTTCATTTTTTCTATTCGCATGAATTTATCATGTTATCCTTTTTTAAATACATTTTTCACACATTCAAAGGCAAAATAATAAATTCACGTAGATAAAGATTAAAAAAAAAGAATGTGAATTTTAAAAGGGAGACCGGAGAGTGTAAAAATCACTCCCCAATAATTTTTATTTATTTATTTGGTAATCGTATGTTATGGCCAATTTGCTCGCACGTCAACTAATTCTGAGAACATAAAGATAATGACCACCAGACATAATCTCCGGTGGCTCTCTAGTTTGAGATGGTTGACCTATGTGGCATTCGAATATGCGACTCTATTGTCAAACACTTGTTGTTTTCTCATACCTACTTTGCAAATATCTCTAAGATTTTTAAATGTGTTCTCTTATGTGTTCTTTTCTTTTTTTGGTCGAAAATGTTCTCTTATGTATTCATTTGACCAAAAAAAAATTATGATTGGATCGAGAAATTATTGGTGTCGGATTAAACTGATTTTTCGCGGAGGCACGCTCTTGAAAAGATATTTACATTTAATGAATGACTTGAATTATTTGTGTGGGGACCCGTAATGACCCCACACAAAAATCTATGCACAGAATCTGTGCATTTCTGTTGTGTGAGTATCATTAGTGAAAACCTAATCATGAATTTACAACCTTAGCGGCAATGTTTCATTGTACTTTTTATTTCTGTGTCAACAATTGAATGGAATCGTTCTCAAAAGGAATGAAGAGGCAAAAAGAATTTGTCAACTTTCGAAAAAGGATAATGAAGAACGCGTCCAAGTCTTCTTTTTCTTTTCTTTTTTTACCGTATATTTTGAAAAGTGTCCTAATGAGTCGGACTAATCTCGTGTCAATGCATTTGCATGAGGTGAGGTGGGAATGTGCGCGTCAAGTTTAACGTGTCTCCCAATCAGTTTGGTCTTTTGTTTGGTTTTTTATCTATTTGACTTTCATTTTTATTATTTAATTTCTCGGGCAAAAGAATAATTAAAGTTGTGTCTCATCCGATGCGTTCTATTTGTTGCTCCCGCTTGTGAAATAAAATTCACTTCAAGCCATACTCTTTTTTTTTTTTGGGCAAAGTTTCGTCAAAACGAGAATAAAAATATGGTAAATGCGTATTACTGTATTGATTCATGCTTAATTTAATTAATAATTGAGTTCTCGTTTGTTTTGATCATAAGGTTGAAAAAGATTTATACATCACCTTTAGCGCTTGAGATAACTTTATAA
This sequence comes from Rhododendron vialii, assembly GCF_030253575.1. Classification (NCBI taxonomy): domain Eukaryota; kingdom Viridiplantae; phylum Streptophyta; class Magnoliopsida; order Ericales; family Ericaceae; genus Rhododendron; species Rhododendron vialii. The sequence continues at coordinate 10,583,767 of NC_080569.1, forward strand.
AGCTATTTTCTTCATTTTAAGTTGGATGACTAATAAATACCTAAATTCCAAGATATAACTTGCTATATTTATGCATGAGATTTAAATGGTGGTGCTCAAAACAAGGTCAAAAGCTTTATTCATAGTTGCGTAACGTGAAAATTAAATCATCTAGGATTAAACAAGTTCACGGCCGGCAAGAGACGACGTGATGTCGAAATCGACACTTTAAAATAGAGGTTTTCATTAATCGTATTGGAACACTACACGGCTACACGCGTTATTTGATTTTTGTTTATTGTTAGAAATTTAAAATTGCCGGTTAATCTTTGCAATCAAATTTGTCAAGAAATTATTTTAGCTAATTAGTTAATCTCCTCAACAATTTGACATTGTACGTGAGTCGTAAGCACTCAATCAATTTTTTCTTTAAAATTCCTTGTACGCCAACTCCAAGCAATAAGTATGAGCGTTATCAAAGTAATTCTAGTATCGCGCTACATACTTCTTCTTGTTTCCCTATTTGTTGGGTCTTTTAGGAAAATTGTGAAAGCAAAGGCTTTTTTCTTGCTTTATGCTTGAGTCGACATTTATTTGATGGGGATTCTTTAACTCGAATTGTGCTCTCTACTACGTTGTTATGTTTGTATTCTGAAATGATATAAGTGGTGCAGTGGTGGGAGTGGTAGTTTAGAAACCGGATATTCCAAGTTCGAGTCCGAGCAACAACAAAGTTATGTTTGTATTCTGATTTGCCAAAACCCGGAGACCCGGTAACCATTTGCACCAAAGCCATGACAAAATTCACATTGGTTTTGAACCCAATTTATAAGTTGCACAGGCCTTTAGTTTATGGGCTTCCAATCTAATTCTGTTTTGATGGCTCCGTACAAAATCCAATAAGGACCTCCGGCCCAATTGAAGAGGACTTGAGTTTTGACTTCTTGGGCTTGACTTATTCGTTGGGAGTAACATTTAACTAAAGTAGTACTCTAGTACAGCAGTACTATTCTTTAAACACGTCTAGAAGTAAATAGTGCTGCAAACGAAGCGAGCCAAACCGAGTTTTGAAACTTTGGAACTCAGATTGTTCAAAACTAGCCTAGCTTGAGCTCAAGTCGAGGTCAATAATCGAGTTGTAACTCGGCTTGTTTACTATTAAGGTGTTCGAGCTTGGTTCGTTTACTAATACGAGTCTTTATAAACGAGGCGAGTTACCAGTAATTCGAGCTCGTGTTTACTAAACGAGCTTAAAACTCGAGTTCGACTCTTTCACTAACGAGCTGAGCGCATAACGAGCCAAGTCTCAAACTGCTCGCGACACCTTGATTCGCTTGTAGCCTTGTAGGTTTAAAAGTAAATGAATCTAATATTATAATTGAGACATTGGATTAATAAACTCGGAGTGGCAGTTCCCATTAATGCAGGGTCATATTCAATATTTTTTATTGAGAAAACACAGAAATTCAAAATTGGCATTTGAGAAATGTACAGTATTATGTAACCCAAGGGTTAGCATAGGGGTCAAACTTGGGCGTTTTTAGGTTGGAACTTCTTAGCCTGAGATGTTATCAATTACTTTGGGACAAGTTCATACGGGATTTTGTTTTGACTTTACTTTGACACCCGCTAGTAGACAGTGAGATTTGTTCCCGGATTTAGCATGTGTGTGTAAATTGGTCTGGACATGTAAGTTATAAATAAATTTAAAAAAACACAGTATAAAGATAACCTGAATATATGCAGTCACATTACCGCAAAATCCTTTCCATTGTATGAGTAACTACACTTTTAAAAAGCCAATATATAAGGTAAAAGATCATTTACCACCTAGCATTAAACTACGGAGAAAATGTTGAAGGAACGAAGCTTGACGTAATTGTATTTAATTTAATTTTAACCACATTAATAATTGAGAAACAACGCCAGAAAGTCCGGCGGTTTGTAGGGCCAACAAACCTCAGTTGTGAACTCTGTGGAGTAGCTTGTAGAAGAACAATTGGAACCATGGCTTACTTTTGCTGATAAAAGGAACCTAAACGTATCCATTTATCGCTCGTAGCAATTGCCAATTGGTAGGACATTAGCTTTGATCCCGACATAATTACAATGGAGTCTTTTGAAGATTACAGTACTATGTGATGCTAAAAAAAAAACTCTCTAATGGATATTTAATTAGGGTAGTCTTATCTGTAGACAAATTGGAAAAGAAAAAAAGAGCGGCGTAAAACTAACAAACGCAAATTTTTTTTGAATAAGGACAAAACCAAAAAACAAATAGAACAATTCCTATGTGGATATTTTAATGATAAAAATTGACACCAAAATTCAATCCAACCTAACAACTTTCTTTGATGCCAAATACATGTGAATTTGAAAGCAAGCCTTCTCTTGCCAATTTTGATAGGCATGGACACTAATGCCAAATTTCAAAAGTTGGCTAGATTTTGAAATTTTGAGCGTTTGAAATTTTCTTTTCCTTTCAAAGTTTGACGTAAGAGTTGACATTAATGGTTGGAGAAGGATAACTTGATGTCAAATAAATAGAATTTGACATAAGGGTTGGAGAAAAGACTTTGATGTCAAATTGGAGATGCCATAATGCTACATAAGCCTTCAAAAAAAATTTGACATTTTCAATTTGAAATCAAGGGTTAGAGATGCTCCAACTTTGGCTCTAAATTTGAGGATGCCAACTTTTTTTGAAAGTTTACGTGACAATTTGACATTTTAGAGTTTGACACCTTCAAGGTACCCACTCCAACCAACATGTCAAAGTTTGAAGTTGATATGAAAGAGAAGATGTCAAATGACACATGAGCATTTGACATCTTGATTGAAGTTATTTCACATGTCAATTCTTCCACTTGGCATGCCATGTCAAGTTTAAAGTTTGACATCCTTGGTTAGAGATGCTCATTTGCCAAGGGATTGAGTTATTCCACCTTCGGAGGATAGAGTCATTATATCTGACGTCAAATTGTAGAACTAATCGCGGATAAAAAAATAAAAAAAAATTGTAGAACTAATCCAGCAATAGACAAGTTTAACCTGCGGCGGAGTTATTATGGGGCGAGGGGGCGACCTCATGCACCCAACTTTTACTTTATTTTTGGTAAATAATAAATAAAGGGAAATGATTTCTACACTCTCCTTTTTGATAACCACACTTACTTTTTGGAATTTAGTGTTGAAAGTGTGTATTTTTTGCTAAAAGACAAAAAAAAAAGAGTGTGGATATCAAAAAAGAGAGTGTATAAATCAATTCCCATAAATAAATGATTATAAGAACTACAATATTTGAACCAAAAAATCATCGTATCAAAAAAAAAAAAAAAATTCATAGTTCAACCCCCTTCAATTTCTATTCATTCTCTGCCACAGAGTTCAACGCATAACCAATTCAATCGTAATTGCTGTTAAGGAAATATAATCCCACATTATATGGGAGTGAAAAATGAGTGATCACTTAATAACATGAGGGACTTCTGCACCTATTATCAATTGATTTTGGGATGGATATAAAATTTTCACATGGTATCAGAGACATTTTAAAAATTTACAATCCACACCCTGCAATGACAGACCAGCAAAAAAGTTGCATTATGATAGACCCCAAAAAGAGGCTATACATGACAGACCTCAAACGGCTGCACGTGAGGGGAGATATTAATAAAATATAGTCTCATATTGCTTGAGAGTAGAATGAGTGATCATTTAACATCTGATAAACAGATGCACCCTAAGAATTAATCCAGGGTACCTAAGTAGGATGAAAACATGGCCTGCTAAAAATTGTTGCTTGGGATGCTGATGCTCTGCCCCTCAAATTTTTGCACTTAAAGAATAGATTCACATCAATAGCCAACCATCTCTCGCTTGGTAATCAGCTTCTCTACTTGTTTTTGTCGCAGTAAATTGTGTTTTCATGGTCTTCATGACCTTAGTCACTCAATTCTTCAAATTGTCATGCGCTCCCGCTCGCAATCCTCATTCTCTCGAATTTGATTGTAATATGTTTTTAAAATGTTTTCACACTCGCTTACTTTTTCATACACACAAATTATGTGACTTTAATCTTAAGTGATATCCTTGTCCTAGGAGTCTTGATTATATACAAGCCCAATTGTCCAAAAGCAAAAGGCCTACCTTCTCACCATAATTCAAGGAAAAGGTTAGCTACCAGTTAAAATCTCACCTACTCATGAGGTTCAGGAAAAAAATGGCTAGACTGTCATCAACTATGGACAAGATAAGGTGGATTAGCTAACCCATCATTTTTATAAATGACCTGAAAGGGGACCATCCATCCATCCATCCACCTTTTTTTACTAATAAACAAATGGTTCTAATCTCTTTATTGACCTAACCTGTTTTCTTTTTCCTTCTCTCTTTGTCATCATTTGACAAGGATCCAATCCAAGTGCATCATTTCCACTTCTAGTAACATCATTGCGAAATCCAGCTCCCTCATCCTTTTGGATGTGCTGTTATTATCCCTTACTATTACATTGTTCTTATCAATTAGAGAAATACTTTAGTTTGGAAAAAATAATACGAATTTAATAATTTGATTGCGGATAAGAATGCTAGGGGTATGCATGAGGCAATAAAGTAATCAATGGAGAAGAGGGACTTTAGGGTATGCGCAAACTGGTCCGAAACATTTTGTTTTTAAATAAAAGTACGCATTCAAAAAAATTTAATTGTAGGAATGAAAATGACATCCATGGAGAACACCCTCTTCCTTTTCCTTTTCTTTCTCTTCTTCTTCTTTTTTTTTTTTTTCAGTTTTTGATCATATCATGATTGTTTAGGCTCTATTTCTTTTTTTGTTTGTTATTTTTTTTAAACCAGTCCTTTTGCTTTATTTTAACGACTATGATTGCACTTAGAACAAACATGGCATTGTAATTACTAATTAGCACTGGCTAATATAGTACCTCAAAAACTAACAATGGAAACAAAAAATCCAATTTTCGTGCAAAGACAAGCGAACGAGATTTCATAATCAAGGAAGACATCGGTATCGCGTATAATTCATGAAGTAGTAGTATTATTTAAGAGAGAGAAAACGCAGAAAATAGAGGGAAAAAAACAGAGGAAATTGGATGATGATGGCAACACCAGAATAGATACATGCACCCACATGCAGTAGTTGAAAACAAACAAGGAGTAATACTTGTACAGATCACAAAAGGCACCCTTTCACCAAAGCAAATTTTTTTTATCTACAAACTCCATGACCTTCTTTCCATTTTCACAGTACTCTTGCACCCTTTCCCATTGTGTTTCTCTAATGGCTCAGGCATTGCTTCTGAAAGATCCCAAAGCTTTAATAGCTGCCGCTCTCAGAATGAACTGGTGGTAGAACGCGGCAATCGCGGCTCCAATGAACGGTCCGACCCAAAATATCCACTGAAAATTTTCCATGCAAACTTGTATCATTAGTTTTGTGTCCATAACAACTAGTTTTAAGAAACGGTTAGTACCAAAAAACATATTATATTCCTCTCTTCATGACAACCGCAATTACGTACTTGATCATCCCAGGCCTTGGATTGGTTGTAGATAACCGCAGCTCCGAAGCTTCTAGCGGGGTTGATTCCGGTGCCTGTGATTGGGATGGTGGCCAGGTGAACCATGAATACTGCGAATCCGATTGGGAGCGGAGCCAAAACCTGAGTTTGATCAAGATGAACATGACTAATTAATCATCAAATTATATTCCCTACAAACAATGCCACAGTGACTACTGAATTGTTCAGGTTTCAAGTTTCGATTGTAATTTTTTACTATGTTAGATTCCTCTCTTTATGACAACACAATAATCTACAAAAGAATCGACGCAAAACTAACTAATGTGATTTTTTTTTGATAAAGACAAAAAAATAAGACACTTTACTTATTTAGCCAAAATAGGTAACCTGCTTAAAAAGTAGTAGTACTATGTTTCAATTCAATGTTTCGACATAATTAGTGAATGCCAATTGCCAAAGCTGATGTAATTCATCGCTAACCGATAGCTACCTGTCAACAGATCGAGATCATTCTCCAATTACTTAAATAGAGTTAGAGCATGCATGATTACTTCATCAGCCTTATAAAAATCAACTCCTAATTCAAAAATAATGACTTGGTGGTATCTTCTAGCTTCTTCCTTTCTCCATTTTTAATTACTCTCAATTAGGTAGGTCACTTAGTCACTATCTAAGGGGAAGAACAAAATCACCAGTGCTAGGAATACAATTTAAAACACAATTACAGACATAATTGCGTTCAAATCACTTCAATGCAGTGGTCCTACATAGATTAGATGGCTCCAAACACAATTATGTCCGGAGTTGTGGTTGAAACTTATGTTCCGAGACTTAATTTTTGAAGAACAATAGCAAGGCAAGTGGAATGAGTGCAGTTAGTGCCTCCCTTATGCTCTCATGCACATGGGCATGGTACGATACCCGTAAGCACCCATCGTTCTCCACAAGCCTCCTAAGATGGACTAGATTAGGTTTAAAGAAATGAAAAAGAAGAAGAAGAAGAAGAATAGCAAGGGAAATGGTAAGGTGCTTACAGGAACGTGGGAGTCTCTGGCGCTCCTCTTGGGATCGGTAGCTGAGAAAACAGTGTAGACCAGAACAAATGTCCCGATGATCTCAGCCCCCAGAGCCGTGCCCTTTTTGTAGCCGAACGCCACCTCGTTGGCCCCGCCGCCGTACCTGTCGAAGTAGGACTTCTGGAACGCCTTCACCAAACCGACGCCGCAGATAGCGCCCAAGCACTGTGCTACCATGTACAAAACCGCCCTGAATAGCGACACCTTGCGCGCCAGGAACAGCCCGAACGTCACCGCCGGGTTTATGTGACCTCCTGCGCACGTTAGACGACGTTTGAGGATGTTAAGCTAAACTGCGCGTTGTGACGTAACGGATGCATGTAATGACTTTCCTTATAAAGCACTGAAAGGGTCAGAATTTTTGTACATTGGACGAGAAGATTAATTAATTAAAGGGTTCCTTCCATGTATGAAAAAGTATATAAATGAAAGATTAATTTTATAAATTTACACAATAAGAAGACAAAAAAAGGGATAATTGATTTTTACACTTCTATGTTTTTTGGTTATAACCATACTCTTTTTTTGTCCTCCTATAATGTGAATTAACAAAATTTATTCTTTTACGCTTGGAGGAAAAATATTGTAATTAAATTCACATCATAAGAAGACATAAAAGGGAGTGCTTACAAAAAAGAAAAGTGTGGTAATCACTGCCCTAGTTAAAATTTAAAAAATCCCGTTATTCTTCTTCTATTGTATCAACTATCGACTAAGTGATCTTAGCTTGGGACTTATGAGTTTGTTCTTTTCTAAGATCTCAAGTTCGATTCTCCTTGATAACATTTCTTGTGGCCACCTCACCCCTACGCGTAAGCGTGTGAGACAGCGATGAGAGAAGTTTTAGGAATTAGTCTGAGGTGCGCTCAAGCTAGCCCGAGACACCTTAATTACATTACAAAATAAAAACTTCCAGTAGTAATTTTTAGGGCTGCTCAAAAAATCCGGTGAACCGCGAAACCGGTCCGGACCAAACCGATCAGTACCTTTTGGATTTTGTCCGTGGATTAATGGTCCAGACACGGATTGAAAAATTAGAAAACCGTGACTCGCGGTTCAGTTCACGGATTTTCATTACAAAATCGTGGATTAACCGAACCAGACCGTGAGATATTTATTTTATATAAATAATATATATGTGTATTTATATAATAAATTGTTAGTAATGTTAACACTTTTTTCCACCAATTTTAGTATTTTATTTTAATAATGGGATATATTGTAGATGTACATAAAATATAATGAGTAAATCGTAGTTTTTTCGTATAAATTACAGGTAATCCTAGTTGAGTTTTAGTAGTTTGTTTCTTTTCCGATTCTTTTATATTATGTAATGTACTATAATGATACAATCCTACTAGTGTTTTAGATTCTTTTGAATTTGATTTCTAAAGTAAGCCTTTGATAGTTTATGTAACAAGTATTTTCTGGTGATGTTAAACTTAATTCTGAACGTAACCTTCTTCCCTTTTATTGTGGGATATATGCTTGAGCTTTATTTTTGCTAAAATCCGTGGACAAAACCGTAACCGATCCGCGAGTCACGGATCAAATTGGAATCGAACCGTAGGACTTTTGGTCCGGACACAGATTTCATTTTGTAAAAACCGTGACTAGCGGTTTGGTTTTCGAATTCTTAAAAATCCGAACCGAACCGGACCGTGAGCAGCCCTAATAATTTTGTGTGAGGTTAAATGTATTTGGCCATTTGGGTGGGGGGTAGACTTCACGCCTACTTGTTATTCATTGCGAATTTCATCTACTCATATATTTTCCTTTGAAAGCTTTTTTACTCACCGGAGATACCGGCGGTGCAGTAAACTAGGACGAAGATCATGCCGCCGAAGGCCCAGGCGATGCCGAGGATTCCGACGCCGCCGCACGGATCGGTGGTCGTCTGGCTCTTGTAGCCAATCACGGTGAGCACGGTGATGTAGAGGAAGAGGAGTGTGGCTATGAACTCGGCGATGACTGCCCTGTAGAATGACCACTTTCTCAGTTCCTCCATGTCTATCAGCCGCGCCGGCGGCGGGTCGTGGTAGTCCTTCGCTGAGTATCCGGGTTGCTCCGCCACCTCAACGTCCTTCGACATGTCTTGACTCTTTTTTCTTCAGCTGCGTACAGCAAAAGAGACTGTCCGGAGAGAGAGAGAGAGAGAGAGAGAGTGGAATGGAAAGTGAGGAAGAGAAGAGTTGGTATTTAAGGTGGAATGGAGAGTGTGAGTGAGAGCAACGCAAATAATTTTAAGAGTGGATGTCTGATTATTAATTTGAAATTTGCGCCGCCCATAGTATCATTTTAACAAGTAATTATTCGGAGCAGTGCTACTAGCACAGATTAGATCGAACACATCTTTATTTCGGACCGCCCAATTCCGACACTTGCGGACTCTTCGTTCTTTTTGTAGACGTATGTGTATCGGACGGTTTTAAAATATTTGTGTTGAGAATTGTACATGAAAATATATTAACACCGACTTTCTATAAAATAAATATGAAAATAAATATGTGTATATATGTGTATCAGGTAGTGTGATCTTATTTATAGCAATACAGTGAAAAGAATTTAAAATAAGGTAGTGTGATCTTATTTATACATGAAAATATATGTGTATCAGGTAGTGTGATCTTATTTGTAGTAATACAGTGATGTGAAAATCATAAGGTATTTAAAATAAATATGTTAGGTGTGAAAAGAATTTAAGCTTCTTTGGAAGGATCCATTAATTTTCTGAGGAGTATTTTTGCACTCCTCCTTTGCTAACCGCACTATCCTTTTAATTTTTAGTGTGTGAAATTATCAAAATACCCTTTCATTTTTCAATATTTTCTTTTTGTTGTTATCCATATAACCTTCCCGACCACAGGGGGAAAAAGGAGTACGATTAGTAAAAAAATGAGTGCAAAAATCACCCTCCTAATTTTTTCCCTTACAAACTAATCTCCGAGGTTCTTCGCTTGCAAGGTCCCACCTGGCCACCCGTTATCCCAAACGGCTCTAATTCCATCAACGGCTTTAATTTCTTTTTATCCTTAAAATCGATCACTCGTCTCCACACGAGTGGAACACACGCCCTCTCTCTCTCTCTCTTAGAATGTTTCGGATCAACTTGTGCGCATTTCGAAATATTTTAACTATCCCCTATAGCTGTTTCACCGCTTGCACATGGGTGATCAGGTGGTTCTAAGAGTTACTGACAAAAAGAATTAAACCTGAAACCTTAAGAATGAACAAATTCCTAAGTCCCAATGACTACTTGGCCAGGATTTTTCTCTAATATTAGGAAATCATTAGCCTATGTAGTTAATTTTTAGTTGTGATTCTATTGCAAAGTTAACATCGGGAACATGCTTTTCTAGTTGTGGTTTAGAGCTCTAAGCCAAGTAAGAAATGGTAAACTTTCAATGAGCTTTGACGCTTTCACGGTTTTAAAAGACTTTGTACAAGATGGAGACCTGATCTATTATACTATATAAGTACTGAAATTTGCATTCACTAGGTAATGTGAGACCCGCAACCACCCATCTAAACGTCTACCAGGGATCCTTCATAGCCCAGCCCCAGCCTGGCTATTGGGCGTCACAGAATATTTATTCCCATCATGCAACAATAATATTGTAAATACATATAAATGTGTGTATTCCATAGCAAGAACTCGAAAGAACAAAGATAAATTACGGGTCAATCCAAAAACAGTCTCTTAATTCCCATTAAGAAGTATGACCCATTTTTATTTACTTGCAAGTATATGTAGGAAAATATGAGCCTCTCTTTAATGGTGCATTTTTAAATTGGACTGGAGTTCTTGGGCCAATTACTTAGACCGGTCCATAATTTGATAATCACACATCTCTTCTGTGGATCGGCAGTTTTAAATCAATTACAAGCATCCATTAATAATACTTTTTACACATTAACAAATATATACATCCCTCCCACTCAACATATATATAAATGAAACTTACGTGCAATTGCATTGCACACTTAATTGGTATTCCTTTCCCATGATGAATAATTAAAAGGATAAATCATTTCCTTATTATTTTTCTCATACGTTATAGTAGTAGTATATAAAAAGTCGGTATTTAATTATGATAATATGACAATTGACAGGCTAAAGCTGACTAGGGTGGACACTGTTTGGTTTTAATTAGTCGATGAAGCCTAAACACGTGTCACGTAAAAAGTATTAAAGCCCACACCCAATCATTGGACCCTCCCCTGACAATTTATGCTAACGTAGCCAACCGACCATCGCCACCCGCCCCACCTATTTAATTATCCCCTAATTAGTAATTATATCAATCTACCTCATTTATTTTTTTTCTTACTAATAATTAACTATAGTTTGGAACTTGGGGTTGTAAAATTCACCTTCCAAACTGCTTCTCTGCTCACAAAATACTACTCCTACAGGCAAAACTATTGGCCATCAAAAAAAGAAGCAAAACCATTGACGAAAGTAAAATGGAATTGTTAACTGTGTAGTCAACCATGCACCCAAGGAGTCTAGCAAAGAGGATATGTGTAACAATTCATGCTAGCTCATCTGCGAATTCTTGGTTTAATTAATGAGTGGTGGTTTGAAAGTTATAACTCGAGATAATAATAGCTCAAAAATGATACTCACACAACAATCCAGATATAACACCAAACACAACCTCTCACATACATGTAGGCTTCACACACACTATTATGTGTGGGCTCCACATGTATGTGAGAGGTTGTGTAAGTTGTTGTATTTGAATTATTGTGTGAGTATCATTGTTCTAATGGACATTAGCTTATATACTATCTCACATTTTCATGTATAGCCGATCGATGTGGGATTAGGGAGAATTTCACATCATGGCAAAGAAATACAGAAAGTGTTTATCTTTAATGAGATCGCATTTGAATTCTACAGAGACCAAATATTTCAAATCTTGGGACTATTGAAGGGTCTGTCGGTTGTTAATTTCGGAGCCTCGAAATTAGTTGAAATATGCGCAAGCCAACCCGGATATTGGATTATAAAAAAAAATGGTGCGGCCAACCCCATCTTCTTTTCTCTTGTCCTTTTCTCATAGTATTTGTTAATTTTGTTACTTGAGCTTTAAGATGTTAACTCAGATGAATGAGGTAACCTAGAATTTTAGTAACCTTTTTATAAGAGATTTTTTAATCACGTGAAAGAACACACTCTAACCTACGTCCCAAGGAAAAATGAATGCCTATGACCTTCAACTGTTCTATATAATATATGAAGTTCGAACTCGCAACAGGCCTCCATGTAGATAGAGAAGTTAGGTGAATATCACTTCGGCTACAAAGACCTTGGATTAGAAAGGAATTTTTACTGTTGTTTTCAAACATATTTTTAAGTTATCTTTTGTCCATATACGCTTTAACGTTGCTTTTGCTTGGCATAGCGAATATGTATTTTTATCTGAATCTATGACAAAATCACTTTAATGGTCAAAAGGTTTCTGCTTCTAATATATGGACGGGTTCACTTTAATGGTCCAAAATCAATATTTGTTCAACCCAAGTGTTTGGCCCTTTCTGACCTAACCAAACTCAACCAAGCCCGTCCTGATTGCAAGACCTCGTAAACCTGATCCTTCCACATTTCCATTCTTTGCATTGTCTGTCTGAGTTTTTTGAGCCACTCCCCCGGAGCATCATGGTTTTCACTCCTGCATGGGAGGAACCATCAGAATGCTCAAACTGTTCAACAACTATCTAATCCGATAACGGCAGAGAAACCGAGGACTGGCCTTTTTCCCAACGGCAGCTCTACAGGGAAAAATGGACTTCTTTAAGCTTTAGAGACGCGCACAGTTATATACTAATAAACACTTTAGAGTGGGGTACAAAAGAATAACGAGCAGAGGAATATCTTGTTGACTATTATTTCAAGCGTGGATTGCCTGCCTATAGGCAGATTTTAGTCCTCCCCTGCAGTAAACAAACTGTCTCCCTAGTTTTTAAAGCAAATGAAGATCCTATGAGGAATTCGTTGTCGATATGCCAAACCATGTGTAACTGCATTTTGAGGTAAGGATCATATTAAAGGAAGGACACACCCCCCTTGGGTTTTCTAATCCCCCTCATCTGGGATTCACAGTTCCAAGCTCCTTGGAACTAAGGGTCCGGTCCACACTTTGCACCACAAACATTATATTAACAGGCCCATGGAGTATGCTGATCAAAAAAAAAAAAAAAAACCAGCCCTATGGAGTAATAGTCCAATCCGGCCCACTACAACTTGTACAAAAGGACTCTTAATTATCAGCGTCACTTATTAATAGCAACAGAAGGTCTAACTGCACAGATATTGTGCACATCTCTGGTAAAACTGCATGATCTATTTTCCATTTCTTCATTGAAGAGTAGGGGCCTAGTCACAATGGGAAACAGAAAATTTGTCAAAGAGAAGTAGCAACTTAACAACACAAATGCTTAAGCTGCAACCACATACTTGATCAAAGGATAGCCATTAACTGCATCACATGGACATGCTTTGAAATAAAAACACTAGTTAGAACAAAAACGACAGCCAAAAACTTCTGACTCAAAAGGTTTTAAGTGCAATAATTTGAACAGATTTCCAAACTTTAATCAAAAGTATTGGGGATAAGTGAGGAACAAAGGTCTGTTGAGACAATAAATCCACCCCGAATCATTTACAGTCCTGAAAAGGGTCTAATTCTAATTTCCACTAGCGATGGCACTGGGTAGGGTACCTAGCTAGTGTACTCCCTTTCCTTTGAACACCACTCTCAGAGAAGCTAATTCTGCCCCCAACCCAACTGGATACTGTGATTAAACCATCGCACCGGTTAAATTTGTGTTTTTGTAGACATTGCAACCATGAACTGTGGCTGCACTCAAGGTAGTTTCACCATGTCAATCTTAAACTGAACCACCAGATTGTAGAACTCCAAAACTAATTTCCATTTCTACAGAATGGAGTACAGACTAGTCACAAGAGGAAGGAAAAGATTGTCAAAGAGTAACTTGTAAACTAGATAGCCCATTAACTAAAACATAGGGGCATGCTTTGAACTAAAAACACTTCTTAGAACAGAAGGGGCAGCCAAAAACTTCCTACTTTTAAGGGGTTTTTTTTTTTTTAATAAAGTATACTTGACCAAATTTCCAAACTTCAATCAAAGTGGTGGAATAAGTGATGGACAAAGGTCAGGGTACCTATCTATTTTCTACTTGTGATGGCACCAAGCAGGGTACCTGGCCAGTGTACTCCCTTCCCTGTGCACACCCTACCTTGGAAAAGGTAATTCTGCCCCCAACCCAGTAGATACTGTGATTAAACCATCACAAGCCATGCAAAAAGTGGGAGAATTGGGGGCGAGGGAGATAGAAATGTAATTCGCGGGAGATTCACAACATCACAGAGAGAGATAGAGTGGTGACAGTCATAACCATGTCAACAACTCCCAAAGCCACAGAAAATAGATACGAGTATCAGAAGTTAAGTGGACATAACTCATGTAACGGAAGAATGGTGCCGAAATTCGTATCCGAATGTGACATGAAAGTGCACTAAAACTTAAGGCTCGGGAAGCTTAGATATGCTCAGGGTGAGTGGGAAGTTTATATACAGGCGGTTGTTGTTTGCTTCCATCTTATTAGTTTTACATCCTAAAACACATTTTCCTCCAAACAAAATTGCATATAAAAACCATTAAATACATACTCAGTCACTTGTGTAAATCCTTGCATGAGCCAGGTAACACCTAGGTAATGATCAAAAAAAAGGTAACACCTAGGTCACATAATGCGCCTACCGATAGAGGAAGCAAGAATGTGAAAACATCTCTTGGAAACATTCAAAATTGCTGGAGTTTATATGAGCGAAATTGAGAATGGGAGAAGCTAGTCGTTATTTGACACGGGTAAAAACCACTCGACGAATTTCATTATATCTCAATGCTGCTGCAGCTGCAGTGCTAGAGTTTAGATTGCATATACGAAGTACAACTAAGTTAACTAATCTAAGCCAAGCAATCCTCACAATTAAGACCAACACAATCCCCAATTACAGTTTCTAAACATGCGATAGATCACAAAACATGCATTTCCATACTAATCTCATCAGATTCAACAGTTAAACTAACCACCAGTTATTCAATCACCAATGCATCATCCAACAGCAATACCAGACCAAAAATTATGGCCGAAAACTCATAAACTGCAAAACTGAATTATATCGAAAATAAAATTCCAAGCACCTCCAATTATCCCAAAAAAAAAAAAGCAGATACCAGAACCAAACTTCAAAAACTATATTAATTAAAACAAGTAGTTTTTCTCACTTCCAAAACCCCCCTCAATCCTCAGGAACCTCCACGTCACCATCGGCAATCTCCTGCTGCAAATCCTTAGGGTTCTTCCCGTCCACCGTACACCCCACCGAGACGCAGGTCCCCAATATCTCCTTGACGGTCCCGGTGAGCTCCTTGGCCATGGACCTCGGCCTCATCACCTTGGCGATCTCGATGACGTCGTCGAGCGAGATGTTCCCCGTGTGCTTGATGTTCTTGGTCTTCTTCCGGTCGCGCTCGGGCTCCTTGAGGGCCTTGATGACGAGGGCGGCGGCGGAGGGGACCACGGCGACCTTGGCCTGGCGGTTCTGGACGGTCAGCTTGACGGTGACGCGGAGGCCCTTCCAGTCCTTGGCGGTCTCCTTGGCGATGTCCTCGCCGATCTTCTTGGGGGAGAGACCGAGCGGGCCGATCTTGGGGGCGAGTGAACTCGCCGCGCCTACCTCTCCGCCGGTGACTCGGACGTAGACGTCGACTACCTGGGATGGATCGAACTTCGGAGGCATTGTTGTGGAGAGAGATGGGGTGTTCTAGGGTTTCAGAGTGGGGGCGGTTTTCCTGGTGGAAATGAGGGTTATAAAGGTAGGGTTTTGAAAATGATTCTGACTGGTGATATACTGTATCCGGTTCGCCCGTGAGTGGGCTTATGGGCTGGCGAAAGGATTTAGGGAAAATGACTGTCTATGACGTGTTTTGATAATTAATATTCGTCAAGAACAAATTAAGAATATTTGTTAATACTGAAAATGTTCTTGGCAGATATTAATTATCAAAACACGTCATTGACCGTCATTTTCCCAAGGATTTATGGGATAATGGGCTGAGATGAAATGTTTTGTTTGCCTGTGAGAGGGCTTATGGGCTGGAAAATGGATTTATCGGTTATGGGCTTTTGAATTCGCGAATTCTGTTTAAAGCCCAACTAAATGTCCAGTTTGTGTGAACAGACCAAGCTGATAAAGAAAATCGGGGTTTTTATGGGCTGGCCCCGTAAATTAGGCTTGGGCCCAAATTAGTCACCTGCCCATCTTGTTCATGCCCGATATAGTCCCGGCCAACTATTTCGGACAAAAATACGCGCCTTGGGTCACATATACAATTCACATATTTCACATAAACAACTCGCATAGTTCACAGGGGCAAAAAAAGTCATTATGCAACATAACAAAGTTTATTAAGGTTCAGCAATAATATTTAGGGTTGGGATGAAATCCTAAAAAGTAGGACCAACCTCTAATTTTCTAAAGAAAATTCTGCTATGTGTTTGGGCCGACAATACGGAAAAGCTATACATTGACAATATTGATCATTAGATAAAGCAAAACACTAATAATAAACTCAAACGATCGATAAGAGATCTGATAAATCAAATAAAAACTCTTAGTAGTCATGTTTTTCCTCCCACAAGAATGTGTGGATATAAAGTGATTCGGAATACCACTGTGGCGGTACTTCTGGATTGTATATTTTCACTTTTTTAAACTAGGTAAGAGGAGAATAGTAAATGATGGGAGTAGTATAAGTTAAAAAGAGCAATAAAACTAAGAGCACGTGATAAAGGAGCGCCTCATCCACAATATTATAGGGGCATATGAAGATGTAAACAAGCAGCATAAAGCTTTATGATATGAGGCACGTTTATAATTAATTGGCTAGGACTGGGGTTAACAATGCATAAAAAGATGGGCTCTGGTGGAGGTGGACGATCGAAGAGCACGAGCTGGCTGGAATCTTAAGCCCTCCTATTTAAGAGAGATCGCTGAACTAATTTGTCCATCTGCTGCATTGCCATTTTTCTGGTTTAACTCTTTTTTTATTCACTTGCTCAAATTTTACTCCATTGTTCTCTCTCTCTCTCTCTCTCTCTCTCTCTCTCTGTAGTAGTAGTATCATATTCATGAATATATATATATATATATATATATATATATATATATATATATAGATACACTAGTCCCGGATGAAACCTTGGTTATTCACTTTCTTGATCATGGATCATATATGTACGTACTAGCAGTACCCAAATGCATCTCTCTCTCTCTCTCTCTCTCTCTCTCTCTCTCTGTGAGAGAGTGTGTGTGATCAGCGCATGCATATAATGCATTTCTCATATTCATCCATTTGGATAAGCTTCTTGAATTCTTTAAAAACTCATATGCTAGCTTGCGCCCACCTCTCTAGTAACAATGGATGACTACTTTCACCTTTCGTTCATTCACAGGGGACCATCTAAAATCAGAACAAAAGTTCTGTATAGAGAGACACCAAAATAGTTGATAAGCTTCTAGAATTTTAATCGGCACTTTTTGTTTTTTGTTTTTTTTGTTTTCCTTCTAACTAGGCAGAAGTTCTGGGTCACTATTGCAGCGATTGATGAAAAGATCGAACGTGGCCTGAGTTGATAAACATTATCCACTCACCTGCTTCCTTCTTCACTCGTGGATTCCACTTGATAACGTTTCTTTTTTTTTTTTGATAAACTGGAATTATAATAAAACTAGTTAGAATAGTACATGAGTCTAGGGTATGCAATCCTTCGAACACCCGCCCTTAATTGAATAGAAATACACAACTAGGCATATTATCTAAAACATGAAACCCCACTTCCACTTGCAATACCAAATTTGTCAGCCGGTCCGCACACGCATTGTCCTCTCTAAAGCTATGTTTCACTTCAATCACTCCTAACTGCTGCAAGAGGTACCAGTAATCATTCAATAGAGCACTCAATTGGTGTGTTTCATCCTAATTTCTAGCAAGTAACTGGATCATGACTATGGAGTCTCATTCAACTTCCAAGTTTGATAGTTGAAGACTAGTTGCTAACTGTAATCCGTCACGCAGCCTCCAAATTTTCACGGCTAGACTTATAGCTGCTCCAAAATTCAGGCAGAAGCCCGTTATCCAGTTTCCATTGTGATCCCGAACCAATCCCCCTCCATCGGCTTGAGTGGAATTGTTACGAGATGCGCTGTCGGTGTTGAGTTAATTTGAACCCATTCGGTTCAGGAGGCTTCCAACCTATTATGAACCAAAATGGTGCCCTGTTTTTGGTCCTCTTAATTTCCCACCAACATTTTTCATTCTTGTGCTGCGCGCCATGACTGTGATTAGAAGTTGCTATCCGAAGGGATAGTATTTTAGCCGAAGATGTGACGATTCCTGATTAACCAAATGTTCTTGATAACGTTAAGTTGAACAAGGCATTTGGAAGTTGGAACAGCAGGCACAGTGAATCAGGAGTACCTTCAATTCATTTTTCTAACTGCAGTTTAATTATAACTAACTTGCCAGAGCTGCTAGGAGATTGCGAAAACATTTTTCACATGTATCGATCGTAAAGTGTAAAGTTTTTGGGATAAGCATCTCCAACTGATCTCACTTCAATTATATTAGCACCGATCCATAAGTAAAATTGTCATTCAAGTAAATAATGCTTAGAGACAGAAGCTTCAAACTCTGCAAGTTAAATATTACTGCCACGACCAGTTGCGTACGTATCTAGTGCATGCCCACAGTGTAACACATTCCTAATTAATATTGTAGTAGTAACATAATTTTACCGTACCTCTGGAGTGAACGTTAGGGCGTTGTGTTGTTTTAATTAGCTGGTGCTAGTAAACTATTATTGTTTTGATGAAATTTGTTTTGGGTGATACCAAGTCTATATATGCTTCATTAGTCGTGCTCGAAGTTAGGCGGAATTCAATCACCGAAAGCACGCACTTTATTAATAACTAATAATAAGGAGATACTCCTATATTTATTCTGAGCCTGTCAAACATGACTTAGCGACGATCTATTTCTAGTCATGCACAGAGGTCATTGTCCTAAGTGGGCACCCTCAAAGTGTTTATCTGTATGTGTTACGATCAAGCGCTTATCATCTTATTAAAATCCGTATGTAGTGATAAAAGCCTAATTTTATTTTCTTATACTAAAACGTAGTAGACCTCCTAAGTGCTACGGTTCGATCCGCGTGGACATGATGCTAGCCCCACGACCAACAGTATGAATAACTGTCCAGGATAGCTAGCAAGTAGCAACATGAGCATCATGCATGCATGCATGCTTCATGTCCAGGATAGCCCCATGTCCATCCTTCATTGAATGAAGGGATAACGCTTTCTTACGCTCTATCCTAGCTACTCTGCTAGGTTTCCACAACTATGTTGACATTTTCAGCACCGTAACCCTACAAGTCTACAACAATGTAATAACCCTATAAAAGGATTAGTTCTAGCTAGGGTTTGGTTCTTGATTTAATTGTTGGGAATAATGTCCGTGCATATATAGCTACAAGTCTACAATATTTATATTTCTCAAATTGGAAGACAAATATAGAGTTATGATTATCGGCATAGTTGTATTATTAAGAAGTTAGAATAGTTATATTAGGTGAACAAATAATCGGTTTTGTTTGGCGTAATAAGGTCACATAATTTACATGCGTGAGTGCGAGCGAGAGTAGGAAGGAATGGTCCTACCGATCGACGATTATGCAACGAGTCTCGTTCCGCTAAGGGAAATATGATATGTATATTATGAGAGATAATGACATATTTCGAAAAACGAAAAATAAGAACCTTAGCGGAACATTTTTGTTTTATTTTTTTAACAGCCCAAACAGTAGAGTATGTATGTAGAATGGACAGAATGACAACATTGAGAAAAAAGGGGCAGAGAGGAAGAAAAAGGAAAAGAATATAATCAATTAATGTTAATAAGAGTGTGATTGGTCGGGAAGACTGAGTGTGATAGGTCTTCAAGAACTATCATCCATATATATTCCATTCATTTTTTTATGTTAATTGATTGGAGAAATCATTTATATCATGCATGAATTATAATATATAAATTCGGGACACTACATTAAGCGTGATAGTCCACGAAATAATCCAACTCAATTAATAAAATAAATAAGGCTATCATAGTGAAGAAAAAAAAACAAAAACAAAGAAACAAAAAAAGCCCTTCGAAGTACTCCCGATGGACCTCCTAGTGAGATGACAAAATCATAATCAACCAAGCTAGCTCTAGTTGGTTATATATTATGTACATTATGTTTGTTTAATTTTCTCGCAAAATGTTTAGGAGCATTTGGCATCAAGTATTCAAGTTCATACCAGGAAATTAAACAACTTACAAATACCATATCCTCTCAACAAAGATGATGATCCATGTAATAATTCTCAAATCAAAATATACCACGAATACCCTTTGTGCCAAACGAAAAATCATGTCATCTTAAATCTTTCTTTTTGCCGATTAAAAAAAAAATTTATGTCATCTTTTTCAAATCAATCAATCAATCAAATACCCAATAAAAACCATGCATCTTCGACCTATATCTCTCTTTTTCTCAATTTACGACCCCACAAGATAGTTCCCTCATTAAAGAAATAGGTCAGGATAGAGATTGTTGGTTATAACTAAGACATACTTTGGCAAGTTGGGAAATAAAATTTGTTTTCGATGAACATCATTATTGCTTATAATCCAATAATACACAACTTTTTGCTGTAGCCACTGTGATTCGGAATCGAAAACAGACATTTATAATTAGCATGACGTCCACATATGTTGGCCCTTTCGAGGCTAGCCACAAGCCCTTTCAAATCTCATTCAAAAAAAATGTGCACACAAAAGTTTTGGAAAAAGAAGAGAATTGAGAGAAGCTGTGAATGCGAATATATACTGTATGTAACTTCATTGAAATTACGAGAAATTTAAGTGATTATTTTTCCTTATTTCGATTTCGGATCTGTTAATAAATAAACGCATCGTAGACATAAGCGCCATTGGAAAGTTATTCTGTATTTGGATCTTCGAAATAGTAAGCATGATAAATAGACATAATCCGAGTGGTTATTCTGGTGGTCAAGACACAAGACTAATTAATTAAGAATTATTCTCTCTTTGGAATCAGATTCGAAATCTCTTAGATCTTACCAATTCTTGTGGAACTAGTCCATTCGCATTTTTTCCCCACCTTTAATATGACTACTATTTGTGGATAATGCAATTGGTTTCACAGGAATTAGATGAGATACGCGAATACTGGATCGGACGTTCTGAGCTATCAAAAAATTGGGTCTAAATCGGTAGATTGAGCGCATAAAATGGCTTGCATTAAGGATTTTTTTTAACCACAGAATGCATCAAATTATTTGTCTTTTTCTTGTAGCTTTGGTATCCGGATCAGTTTACGCACATTTCGACTAATCTTGAAGGTCAATCACATCGCCCACTTGCGGGGACTCCAATTAAAATCAGAGCAAAAATTCATATGAACTGAATCTAAAGAAGTTGATAGTACCTTAAAAGAGCTTTCGAACCTAAGACTTTAAAACAAAACAAGTTTCTAATTCCAAGGCCTTGAACATCTCCCAGCCCCTATCGATTATTTGCCTCTTTTTTACATCTCATTATACCCCAAAAGCATTACGAGATTCTCTATATATTATTATACGGGAAATCTGCAAAAACCCTATAAAATGCTTTCCCCAAGAAAGAACTAGATCAGGATAGAGATTAGTGGACCGATTAAGGCGTACTTTATTAATTTGTACTATAAAGCTGTGATGACTTGTTAAGATAACCCTAAATGTAGAACCATCATTATTGGTTAATATTACTATCTTATTAATTAGTTGGTGATTACGAATCAAACTTAGGCATTAAAACATGACGGCGATATCGGCCTTTCCAGGACAGCCACGTGCCCTTCAAATCCGGTGGGCAAGAGTTTAACAATTTTTTCCGCTACTAGTATTAGGAGAAGTTAACCCCAACGACATGATCGAGTGGACATGAGAAAATAATTAATAAGTGTTTGTTTTTCGTGAGGTTACATGTTCGAATCTCAAGGATCCAAACGCAAACATTTCTAATCTTGGGGCATTAGAGGATTTGTCCCGTTATAAACTTCAAAGAGCATAGATTAGTAGAGTTGTGCGCGAGCTAGTGTATATTTACATCATAGCTTTTTCACATTGTAGAATGCCAAAATATGGAAGTCCTTTTGAAAGCAAACATGTACAGTGCTCTTTGATGTTTATGAGCACGTTCCTATGGTCATTATAAATTGAGTTTGGCTATTTTAACTTTTATTTTAGTTCTGATTTGAGGTAGAAACTTAGAAAACCAAATCTAGGGGTTAAAAAAAAGGAAAATGGCCAAAAAAAAATTGTTAACTGAAAAGCGCAGTGACTAGGTATGGCCTCTTGCTTCAAAAGTGGATCCCGTTAGTGGACGGTAAATTTATGATCTCTCAGAATTAATTAAAGTACGCGTAAGTTGGCTCAGATACCTGACTATTAAAAGAAAAGAGACTATGGCGACATGATGTTGAAACCGATAACAATATGTAAGGTGATGGAAACTAAAAATATACTCCATAAGGACCTTAATCTTATCACATCACTTTAACCTTCTTTCTTTCTTTCTCTCTTTATTTATATTCTCTTAACGCTTCTCCAACATCCTCAAACAATTCCTAAGCAAATTGTCCAGCAAAAGTGTCAATTTTTACTTTGTCTCGCTACTAAATGAATGAGGTGCCCAACAACCTAGGCATTTAGGTTATCTAATAATCACTAAACTACTATTTTTTTAAAAGAGGAAACACATCTATACACAGATATATACATACACATTCAT
Source organism: Rhododendron vialii (assembly GCF_030253575.1). Classification (NCBI taxonomy): domain Eukaryota; kingdom Viridiplantae; phylum Streptophyta; class Magnoliopsida; order Ericales; family Ericaceae; genus Rhododendron; species Rhododendron vialii. Next base: position 10,606,354 of record NC_080569.1, read on the forward strand.
ATCCATACACAACAAAAATCCAATCCACCTGAAATCGAAATCAAGAAAAGAAAATCCTTTCAAATACATCTATTGAAACCTCTACGATGACCAGATCCGAGAGAAAGGGCAATTGTTCTTACCTTTGTCAGATCCAACGAATACAATAACATCACTGTGGTTTGCAGGGCTCAGATTTGGTGGCTTTGAAAGCGGAGAGAGAGAGAGAGAGAGAGAGAGAGAGAGAGAGACTACAGTACCTCGCCTGCTCTGGCAAGTTAATCAATCAAAAGTCGCGTGTTGCTACACTTTTGAGTTAAAAAAGTGTATTTTTGAATTAAATTCTTCTAAGCTTTGAGAATTTTTCTCTCTCTCTTTCTTTTCCCCCAAAAAAAAAAAAGATTGCAAGAGGAAACATTAATCAATCAAAAAAGGTTGTAAAATAGCTTTAAGGCCTCTACAATTAACACGAACAAAACAAAATGTAAAAGGATTTGCACTCTTTTTTTGAATAAACATACTCCAAAATTTAACTTTTAACGTGTTTTTAAAATTATGCATAATGCATTTTTAGATTTTAAGCAATAACAATAAATTGTGAAGTACGTTTGTAAGATAGTTTAGAGTGCGAAAATCATTCCCAAACTAAAATATCTAAGTTCATGTATTTCGTGATCTTCGAGTTCGCAAGTATGGTATGAACCTACATACTAACTAACAATGTTATCCATTAATCCGTAAAGTCTAATTCATAGAAATTTCAGAATTCACTAGAATTCTGGAATTTTGAACTTGATTTCTTGGATACCCCAAAAGTCTGTTCCACAAAATTCTTGACAATAGAAAATCGTCTAAAGCTAATTCAAAGCTTTTGGAAGAAAAAAATTACCCGCATACCACTTTCCGACAACATTCTTGACAATGGTAAATCTCCTAAAGCTAAATTCAACACTTTTGGAGGAAAAAAAAAAATTCTCCCAACTTACAAACCCAATGGATTACTTTAATGGTCAAAATATGAGACTTACGAGCTTTTTTTTAAGATCTCGGATAATTTGAAATATTTCTGGTGCTATCAATTTTTTGAGGATCGACCCATATAATTTGAACCCCTGCATATTGGCCGTAGTATAATTGGTCCCTTGAAATAAGTCGAGCCATGCAGTGAACTGGTCCAAATACCGGAATTATCAAAGGAAAAATCAACCACCTACTAACCGTATTTCTCTTTCAGTTTTTTTTTTTTCTGGTGCAACTGAAAGTAGAATAAAAGCTTTTTTAGCGTGGGGCCGGGCCTAATAAAGCGTCGTTTTCACAAGCAAAGCATGATATTCCGTTCAACGTTCAACCAAACTCCAATTATATACTTCACATTACAAACTACGTAATGTAATACCCGAATTTCAGCTTATTCCCCTAAAATACTTTCTCATCACTAAATATAAATACTACTCCAATAAAAGCAGAGAGAGAAAAAGACAGAGAGAGAGAAAAAGACACCGATGGTGGTACTTTAGATGGCAAGCCTCCTTCGTTCCCGAGTGCAATTTTGTTCCACCCCTTAAAAGAAGATAAATATTATATTTTTTTTATTGATTAAAATGGTGTGGATCTCATCATAAAGTGATATCATGCTTATCGTGCATTACACTTTTTGGTAAATATGACATCACTTTGTGGTAAAATCCACACTATTTCAACCAATAGGAAAGGAAGGTAATGTTTACCCGCTTAAGTGGAGAATGAACAAAACTCAACAGACTCAGGTTCGAGTCTTGTCAGTGGCAGGAGAATGGGGTATTTGTTTCCTTATCATCCTATATCTAGGTGGTGATGTCGTGACGGTCTGTCCTCATGGACAGCAGCTATGGCTCGAACCAGACAGTTTATAACAGATAGGAAGCCCCTATGGTCATAATCAAGAGAATTACTACGTTGATCGCCCCCTCCCACCCTTTTTCTGATAAGAGAGAGAGGGAGAGAGGGAGAGAGACGACATTTACAGAAGAGCCAAAAGAACGAGACGATAAAATGGGGGGAGATTTTTTGGGGTGTCCGAATTTGAGAGGACAGGAGCACAGGCCAGAAACAGCTGGCAGCCTGGCACCCAAGCTAGTAGATCCCGAGTGGTGGTGGGTCCCTACATCACGTGCCATCACGCCTCCTACCACAGCTTGGAACGAAACTCCGCCGCGTGTAAGATCTGCGCCTACAGAGAACACGTGTCGCGATCCCTGGGCGTCTCGAAACCGGGGACCGCCTCCTTTCGGAAACAAAAATGCTACTTGCACAACCGTTGTGTTGATTGTGGTCGTAAGTCTGACCGTCTAGATGTATTTGGACGGTCTAGACTTTAAAAAAACTCTTCCAAAGAAAATTCTAACTTTTATGGGAAGAGTTTGAGTGAATCCTGACCATTTATTACGACAATGGAGGGCTAAAAATTGGTTGTGTGTTATATTTTATACAACTATTGTATGTGTAGCACTTTTGTTTCGGAAACCAGGTGAACCCCCCTCCCCTGCGAGTCGCGACAAATTTCAAAGCCCAAGTTTTTTTTTGAACAGAAAGCCAAGTTTTCTTTCGTAAAACCCCCATCACACCTCTTTTGTCTCGACTTGCACATGTACAATTTTACCCCTCTCCTTGTTTACCCACACGTGGCATTCGTACAAGTATCAGACCACCTGTAACCAACAGAAAGCCCTCTGATCAAAATTACTAGTATTTTTGAACATGTCCCTAGGCAAAAGAATGGAGTAATTTGATGGTGTTCCGGAACCCTTAAAAAATAGTAAGCAGTACTATACTCCTTCCGTTTCATTTTGATAGTCCAGTTCGGTCTCTAATATCAAATTTAAATTATTAATATCTTTTAATCTATGATGTCTTTAAAGATTTTATAAACTTTGTATAATAGAACTAATTGAGATCTATCATATAAGATCCGTATTGCACATAAAAATCATTATAAATTGAAAAATATTAACAATTTAAATTTTGCATTGGAGACCGAACCGGATATTCAATTTGGAACGGATGGAGTACTTTTTTACAATTTTTAAGTATAAAAATAATAAATTTATTGAAATCAAAAAATATATAATATAGATCTTATTTGATAAATCTCGATTCATGTAAAAATAATTAAGAAACTGTTTTTGTAAACTCATTATTTTTAAACTTGAAAAATAAGTTTTTATTTTTTAAGTATTTATTTTAAAATATGAAACGGACCTAGTCTACAATTTTACTGCAAAAATATTGTGGAAATTAGAATATTATGGATAAAGATTTTGTAGGGTCTGTAGGGAAAAATGCTTATCTAAAATGTAAATTATGGCACAATATAAAAAGTGAATGATTTTCATACTATCTTTTATCCAAAAAAAAAAATTATATATATACTTTCAACACTAAAAAAAAATATAAATATCTAAAAAGAAAGTGTCAAAATCACCTTCCTTGTAAAAAAACAGTAGTATTACTGATGGGCTTGCAAAACATTTCCACATTCCAAATAAAGGGTGGAGAAATTTACCTCATCGTAAAAGCCTACATGTAAGAAGAGTGAGTTCGGTTGATTATGAGGTTTGCTCATTATACAATTGTCAGTTTTAGATACTTGGGATCAACCGCAAAAAAATAATTTCTTTTACTAAAATTTTTAGTCCCAACACTAATCTACCTTTGACTGAATCGAAAAAGGTGTTAATTACTGAATGTATAAATTTGCTCGGATACCTACTCCATCGAAAAAGAAACCCCGGATAAAGTGGATGATAAGGAAAAAAGTGGATCTGTTAAAAAAAAGTGGATAAAGTTATTTTCCTACGTGTCAGTTCCACGAAAATTATGGGGTATTTATGTAAATTCAAAATACGAAGTTGCAGAGAAAATAAAGAAAGAAAGGACAGTTTAAAGAGAGAACCTTATCCGTTTGTGGTACATTACGACCTTTATAAAAGCAGATCGAAATGATCATGCAAAGAACCAACGCACATCATTAAGAGGAGAGAGAGGGAGGGAGAGAGAGAGAAGGAAGGAAGGAAGGAGAAGAAGAAAATACTCCACACGGCATCTAGAGAGAGAGAGAGAGAGAGAGAGAGAGAGCATCAATTAATGGCGGCCTCGAAGAGCTACTTCCCGAGAGCAAGCTACCGATTCCTGTCCAGCGACCGAGACGCTCCGATCACTTCGGACTCTATCTTCGAGCTCGACGAATCGGACGTCTGGAACAACACGATCCGTTCGTCGTCGCCGGATTACCGGAAACCGGTTCCGTCCTACCGCGACTCGCACAAGAAATCGGCCTCGGCGGCGAAGGCGAAGCGAGGGGCGGAAGCCGGGCCGATGACCGGGTCGCTGCCGGTCAACATACCGGACTGGTCGAAGATACTCAAGGACGACTACAAGGACAATCGGAGGCGGGACAGCGACGACGAGGACGACTGCGACGGCGGCGGCGGCGGTGGGTACGGCGGCGGAGGGGATCGGGTTCCGCCGCACGAGTTCCTGGCAAGGCAGTTGGCGAGGACGCGAATCGCCTCCTTCTCGGTGCACGAAGGCGTCGGGAGGACTCTCAAAGGGAGGGATCTGAGTCGGGTCAGAAACGCAATTTGGGAGAAAACTGGGTTCCAAGATTAACTGCTGAGAACAGTTTCAAAAAATTTAAAAACAAAAAAATTTAACTGCTGAGACATCGGAAATTTATCGCAACGCGGAGAAGTATTACTCTCTTTTTTTTCTTTTTCCTTTTTTTCTTTTTTGAGAACGCGGAGGAGTATTACTCTATTAGTTAGGACTCAGATTAACTGCCTTCTTTTTTAAGGTTTTAAATTTTTTGGTTTGTGGTGACTGTTGACGGAGCGGATTGTTAGTGCTTGTAATCCTAATTTTTGAGAGCAAATGAAGAACTGCCTATTCTATTTTATTTATTTGTGCCGCTGGATTCCGGTTAAAAGAAAAGGAAAGCGGAAATGGCTTTTCTCTTTTCTTTCCTTTTCTTTTCTTTTTTTCCTTTTTTCCGTGGAGGAGAAAGTTGAAGTTGAAAATGGGAAGAGAGGGACGGATAAAAATAAATAAAAAATGGGAAGAGAGGGAAAGGGCCATTTGTGGCGCTCTCCGCTGGGTCAAAATTGGCTGGTGGGGTTAGACTTTGACGGGTGGGGCTTCTGGGAAAGTAGAGGCTAGAAATGAAACCATTACTGACCTCGCAAAAATTGTTCACCTCCGCGTAATGACGATTCATCAATCCCTGGGTTGTGATATGCAAAATGGAGCCTAGGAGCATTCTAAGAGCATTTCTAAAATTCCAAAATGGAGAATAAATGTAATATATTGAAAGAAAATTTTGTAATTTTTTTTATTTTTTACATTTATGAGAGAATTTAGAAGGGATTCATCGTACTTTTTAGATATTTGAGCCTCTAAGTTGTCTTTAGTTTTTCAAATATGAAGACCTAACGTACCTACTTCCATTTTGAAAATAAATTTTTAAAAAGTACAATAGATTTCTCCGAGGATAAATTGTAAAAAGTGAATACATTACAAAAAAATTTCTTCAATTTATCACAACTATTCTGTATTTTGGGGTTTTAGAGATGGATTGGAGATGCTTATTCTGTTGTTGCCATTTTATGAAAATAGCACAATTAATGACAAATTGACACCCACAAAGCCAAAAGGTCTCTCAAATTTAGCTCCGTCAGAAATTGCAATTTTCCATATTGGGACTTGGGATGGATAGATTGAATGATATCGTAAAATGTGGGGGTACAAAATGAGAATGGCAAAATCGCTTTGAGGGGTGCGGATAATGTTGTCCTATTGATGATTTTGTGCCGATCATGGGAGTATATAGGTTGGAAGTTTTACAACTCGGGAAATACTATAATACATATTCTTTATTTGGATGTGTATCATATGTATTTTAAAATGTTATGAATTATAGAGAAAATATTACGCATCGTATTGCTAAAAAGTTATGAATTGTATAAAGATTATGAGATACACTAAAATGTTATAAATCATAATGAAAATGTTACGAATCGTATTGCTGAAATGTTATGAATTCTATAACAAAAGTTACGAAACTTACTAAAATGTTATGAATGAATTATAAAATATGTAAATATAGTACAACCTTTTAAGAGGGTGTGTAGTGTAGACTTTCCCTTATAACTCATGCAAGATATCAAATCAATCCAACATCCGAATTTATTTGAATAATAAAATCTTTTTGCAACAATAAAAAGAGATGGCGAAGTTTTTGATGATTTATTTATCTATATACTCCAGTAATTAATTTGACCAAGCTTTTATACTCCTATTAAGTTCCAAATCGTTTTTGCTTCCCCAAACATTCGACTATTCGAGTTATAAAAAAATGTCAGGTTGAGTTAATTTTTGCATGTGCTCATCGAGGTCGCACAAGAAAATTCTGTTTGTTTGAAAAGGGATCACACAATGAACAACTCACATTTTTTATAAACAGGTGTTCAGGTCAACTTACACGCACCTCAATTCACATGATGGACCTTTACACGAGGATCTTGACTTTTATTTTGAGGGCTCTGAAATTATTCTAAAAACCTAGTGTTGTTTCCCATCTTACTATTTTAGTTGATCGCAACAGTATGATATACTTTTATTGAATAATAATCGAGTAACAACCCTATAGTTGGATACCCACAAATTAATGCCATATAGCTGGACATGCCTATGGTCTAACTGGATAGTGGTCCAGTCCCTTATCTCCTCCGTTACTCGATCATATTTTAATTTTTGAAGGGATGAAGTATACTTCGGGAGTATTGAATAATTTTTTTAATACTATAGTTTTTCTTTTACTTAAAACGATCGAAATAATGTAATGGTTGTTACGTTTGGATGTCGTCTTAATACGACAATTTACATGAATTGACTACACGTACGATGCGGGACGCATCGATTAACTAAGAGTATAAAAGTAGAAGTTGACATGGCATAGTGAAATACAACTTCCCTACCGTCACTAATAAATGTCTCAATCAATGAATTACGGATTATGTGAGCTCGATTTGTGTTTTGATTTGTCAAATTCTAACTTGTGATGTAAGTTCACAAAATTTAAATTCATTTGAAAGTTTTGCTGAACCCAACTCAACGGGTTTAGCTATAAAGAAAATTATGTTATTTAAGCTTAATGTAGGATTGATTCAAATAACACTAAATAGAGCAAGACACTATTTTTAATCCTTAATATAGTTTGTCAAGCAATCCAACTCATTTACAGCTCATTGTTGAGCTAATCACATCCATCTCCAATTAGTGATTGATTTGGTGGTGTGCGTAAGCGGATAAGATATTCCGAGATATCAAGAAAAATGATTAATTTTAAATTTATATACATGCAAGGACAAAACAAAACAAAACAAAAAAAAAAAAAAAAAAGAGAAGTCAAAAGCATCACATATTGGAGTACATGAAAAGAGAAAAAGAAAAGTTAGAGGATGTGACCCATTAGTACTACCATTTAAAAGAAACTGCCTAATTAAGCTTTTGCTAACCTGTCCCAAAAGTTAGCTGATACAATTCAAATTTAATTATTTAAAAACTCCCTAATAATATTTTATTAAAGTTAAATTTGGCATTTCAATGTTGAAGGTTTGGGCTGACTTGTAACCGTGGCATTCTCGTATTGGACACTTGAGACAGTCTTTAATTTGAAAACAAAGTTAATTATGTGTGTTTCTGAATGATGTAAGCAAATTGTGGGTTCCACGAGAAAGTGTTATTGAATAAACGAAATCAAAGTATTTTATGAAATATCATCACCATGGAAAGTGTAAACAATTGGTCGCAAATTATTAACAAACAAAACAGCAAGGAGCTTTAATTTTCACTTTATTTCTTAGTAAGTTTGTTTTTATTAATTTCCTCGATAACTTCTTAATTTTTTTAATACTCCCTCCATCCGGATTTTATTGTCCGTAGTTCTGTTCAACCGGCTAAAAAATAGGTTATATCTTTGAATCCGTAATGAATTTCATATGGAAAATGGATATTGTTTGACAGATCTCGATTAGTTCTATAATACAATGTTTTCGAAATCACGTAAAATATTATAAATTAAAAGATATAATCGATTGAAAAATGACACGAACTCCTAAAAAGGACTATTAAATTCTGACGGATGGAGTACTAATACTTGGACGCGCGCGCTCTCTCTCTCCTTCTTCTTCTTTTTTTGGTAATATAGAGGATAGGAATTAGGACATGTCATTGTCTAAAACATTGTCTAAAATACTAATCAGGCCAATAATGGTTTCTTGAAATGATCAATCAGTACAACTCATTTATCGTTGGGGTGCAATAATGGAGATGAACTCATGAACCCCACAAACTATACAGACCCGCAGGCACAGCAACAACCATAAACTCTGGTGGGTATTACGGTCATATCAAAATTTGCTTTTACAAGAAAACGACTAGACATTAGGCCCTTAGGCCCTGTTTGATAACAGTGATAGATGGATGAGATTAGTAAAGAGATAAAATTATGATTGGGATTGGTAATGAGAAGAGATTGATAATGAGTATGTTTATTTGGGATGAGATTATTAATATCATGTTTGTTTGAGATGAGATTAGATGATGAGATTTGATTGATAGAAAAAGTTGGTAATGAGAAAAGATTGATAATAAGAAAATGTTGGGATTGGACTACGAATACCAAATCCCAAAGAGTATTGCTAATAATCCATATGGGCCGGATTGTTCATCCCATGGGACTACCAATTCGGACCAATTTTGAAAACCAAACAAAGTAGCAAGTTCGTTAGATACGATTAAAATTATAACCTTACTGCATCTGATCTAAACGCAAGCAAACGTTGTGTGGCCGGACTGTCTTAATTTGAAAATTAAGAAATTATAGAAGAGATTCAAGTATTTTTTGAATTAATTACGTAATTGGTCTTTACAGTTTTGGCCAAATTTCACTTTAATATTTCTCATTTTACTTTCATCAATTGACCATTTTGAATGAATGCAACTTGGGTGAGAAGTTTCGGGATATTTTACGTTTATCACAACCATTCTACATTTCTACTAGAAAGAAAAATGCCAATTACAATAGCAAGTGCATCTCCGAGGCCGTAGCAAAATCAAAACCAAACCATATAAATAGCATTGTATTGTCAGCAAAGTACATTCCACGAGAGGTGGTAAACTTGTTACACTGTTTTGGTATAGTTTCTCACTCTTCAATATTGAAGAGAGAGAAATGGCTCTTCAAATTATTACATCATCAATTGTATCATTTCTGGTTGGTAAATTAATCAATTTATTTTCCAAAATAGATTTTTTTTTTATAGTTGGGTGAATAATTAAAATACTTAAAATTTAAAGAGTTCTTTATGTACTTGTAGTTATAGCAAACGACTCTAGCTTTCTAAATGTGTCATTGCTATTGTTGGGGTACACCCAAGTGGTGTGGGTATGATTGTAGGGGATAAAACCCCTTATCGTTTCTCCTTTGTATTGACTGCCAAAAGGCAGTGTGTGTGCGCGCTAGAGACGTGTGAGAGAGAGCAGTGAGAGAGCCGGTTTGTGGCTCCCCGTCGGGGGGAGCGGTGCTCCTCGGTGATGCTTGGTTACTCCGTCGGAGAGCCACCGGAGTGAGGGAGAGAGAGAGAGGAGTGGGGAAGCCGGCTTGTTGCTGTCCCAGTGAAATTTTCATATTTGTATATGTGATTTATACATAGCTCTATATTTTTACCGCTATCAATTTTGTTTCTTCTTGTTTTGAACGCCTTTCTACCACTTGAAAATGTTAACGAAAGATGACTTACTAGATTGAAGAGAAGACTAAAGATATATATAGAAGGTTTAATTGATTAAATGAAAACTACGAAAATCAGAATAACAAATCAATGGTTAATTCAACATCTCATTTATCCTTTTGTTGCCAATAATAGAGTGGAAGTGGAACTCCTTAACCCCACCAAATTATAGGCCGGTGGCACCTATCAACCATTAAACTCTGTATAGTCAATAATATAGTAGAAATTTGAGGACAAGATAATACTGGTTTATTTCAATTTTTTGCATGGCCCTGATCCCCCAAAGTCCCGCCCCTTATGAGACTCGATCTCCCAAAGTCCAGCCCCTTATGAGACTTGAACCTTGGTCACCATTGAGAGGGAGGGAGATGAGTTACCAACTTCACTAAAAGTGCTTCTCAAACAATTCCTTCTTTGTAAATCCCACTATCATCCAAATATTTTTGAAAACAATCCCTTCTTAATTTATTAATATTGCGTAATTCCACCTCCCATCTGAGACAATATAGTATCCCCATATATGGATAAAAATAATACTAGGATTAATAATTTCGACAGTCATTTCGGGAACCAAACAGGCGGTAACTCTAAAATCAGGATTAGGTACAGTTAATCTTATCTCAGACAGTTAATCCCTGAATCAAACGAGTATTAATTTCTTTTTTCTCTTAATTGAGATATGTATGTTTCTTTTTTGCCAAAATTGGTAGAAAAAATCATTACATCATATATGAAGTACAAATCATCATATATGAAGTATAAATCACGTGGCACTACATCCATTGTGTGAGAGTACACGAGATAACCAAGCCCTACAATTGAACCAACAGGATAAATAAGCCCAGACCGCAATCACTATAAACCCAACTACAAGCTCTATTAAGGGGAGAAATAATCCAACAAATACAAAGGAAAGAACATCTACACGCAGGTGCAGGGCCGGCTTAGAGGATAGGCGAGAGAAGCATGTGCTTCGGTCCCCCAAAAAAGTCTAAAAATGAGGGCTTCTAAAATTCTAGGACCCCTAAATATATGTATGTATATATGGCCCAAAAAAAATTTCGCACTAAGCTTACTTTACACAAAATAGGCCCAACGGTGGAAGACACTGATTATCAACTCCCATAAGCCATAAACCATTAGGGTATGTTTAGTTCGATGGAATTGAATTGACAATGGAATGAAATTGAGAAGACAAAATTTCAAAGGATGAATTTTGAGATATTGTAATGGTTGTATTTTTTTGGGATAACTATATGCTTATATTTTGTAATGGTAAATCATTTGTAATGGTTTTTTTTATAAAACTCTTTGTAGACCAACTTTTGTATGAAAAATATAGAGAGGTTTCATTCAAGAGGTTCGCTTCCGGTCTCCAAAACTTATGAGCCGGCCCTGCACAGGTGGAAAGACTCGAACTTCCGACCTTCTAGTGAGATACAAAAGTCCTGGCTAACTGAGCTAGCCATAGTTGGTTGATATGATCAAGCAACTCAACGAACTCTTTCAACTGATTACTTATCATTTATGACATGATTAATTCTCTATGCTCTGTTTTATGTGCACATTGAAAAAAAAAAACACACATTTTTGACCTAGGAACGACGAACGTATACGAGGTGAATATACTTTTACATATAACTTATTGCTACAGAATAAAAAACCGCGCAAATCTGAAGATCATTTTATTACTCCATTAATTATTGAAAGCTAAGATGGCAAATGATTTGTCCAAAAACAGCCACATCCTTTTCCTTGGGAACATTTTTCTCGATAGGTATGCCATTACCCTAAGATAAGAAACGGATAAAGAGATAAATTGATAGACATGAAGATAATATATGATAACATCATATGAAACGATGTCTCCAATGGGTTGGATTGGTGGTCAAAGTCTGAGAGACTGAGATGTAGAAGTTTGCTCTTTTTTAAGCTTTTACGTTCGAAACCTCTTAGGTGTCATCAACTCATTCGAGACTAGTTCATACAGATTTAAATGGCCCCCATTACAAGACGGTGAGATTGATTTCATAGAATTAATTGAGGTGTGCGAAAGCTGGGCCAAACACAAGAAACAAAGTGTATATATGCTCAATATATAAAGGGTTCTTAACACAAATTCACGATTTCAACAAATTTGGGATATGGGCTGTCAAGTGCACGTTTATTGGGATTTTCGTTCTTCATTTTATGGTTGGACCCCGAAACCCACCAACCTAGTGGAGTATTAGTGAGAAAGTCTACAGCCACCGCACCAAAATGCAGTGGCCAGCTACCGCATGCTGTGTGGGACTCATTCTGGGCTCCGTACCGATGATTTGAGTCGTTCAATATATATATATATATATATTAAAATGAGTGGGCAACGTGACCGCGTCGCTCCGAGTCAAAAATAAATTTGTAAAATTGAGAATTAACTACTACTCTATAGAATAGTGGTCAAGACCGAGTATCCGTTCTGACGGAGACAGTATGACTGAGTTACAACAAATTCGATTAATTCAGGCAAAGGAAATTTGGTTGTTTGAATTTGGAGAGTTTATTAAACTAAGAGAATGAATTAAATAGAAAATTTGTAACGATTGGAGAGAAAATCTAGGGTTCGAATCCACCTCTACTGCGTAATTCCAACATGCATAGGCGAGATTAATTATCCGAATCAGAAGGGATTATTATTAGGGCTTGCAAACCCTATCAATAATCATCTAGAAAATAATTGAGTTGTTAAAAGGTATAAGTTATCCCATAGTAGGAATGTCTCAAAAGTACAGTCTAGCCGCCTAACGGCACAACCCATCTTACGAGCATAATCTATCTCAGAACTCCAACTACAATCAATGAAAGCCATTGTATAACTCGTACTCCCTCCGTCCCATAATATTTGTCCGGTCCACAAAACGGAAACGTAAAAATAATACTATTTTTGTAAGAAAAGTTGAAAAAAAATTCAACAATTTACTAGATCTCGACGAGTTCTTTTAACTTATGAAAAAAATTTAAATTTTTTCTCAAAAGAAATACATTATTTTGTAGTCCTCGTTTCGCGAACTGGACAAATATTATGGGACGGATGGAGTATTTGACAGCATGCATACAAATACTCAATAGATTAAAACCATCAAAATTATTCCATTCAATTGAAACGGAAAGAGTTCTTAGTCGTACAATCGATCCGAATAATAAACCTAAAACCCATACATAAATAGAGTTACTTGGTGCGAAGTACAATATCACGTGTGTTGATCAAAGAAATAGGGCCATGAGAGAAGGGGATGCTGCCAAGCACCCTCGCTTGGCAGTCGACAGCTCGGATTTTAATCTTAATTCAAGCCATAGACGATCCAGATTTTAATGCACTCGAATTGAATTCAGACCGACGGTGCCGAGATGAGCGACCAGATGGGCCGCTCAACATCGCTGCCAAACACAGGTGCCAAGCATGGGGCAGCATCTCCCATTCTAGAGAGAAGTGGACAAAGAAAGGGAAACTGTAACGCCCCAAATTTTGGAAACGTTAAATAGAAAATTTCATTGAAAAATAAATGGAGTCTGGCTCAATATTACATCATAAACCTTACAGAAGTACTTTTATTCAAATAAGGGAGGGAACTAGGGTTCCTATTTATTGCTCCGCTTCTTCCTCCATCTTAGCTAGCTCTTCGGCTACAAAGGCTTCCAAGGTGTAGAGTTCACCTTGTTCGTCTATAAGATTTGACACATTATACCGACGTCGCCACCAATATAATATGTCAGGGTCACCAAAGGTAACACCGTGAGCTACAAAAGCTCAATAGAGTAACCCATACCCTCTAACTCTTACACTTACGAACAAACGATCATAAATTTAATAATTTTTACATAGTTCATACATATTAGACAAAATAGTTAACAATGACACATCCACATTCATTATCCAAACTAACGTTGGTGTTCATTATTTTTCGAGTTTCTCCTAGGCAACTCCTCGTAGACCGTGTCACCATTTTCCATATTTCATAACCATATCATCATTTCCAAAATCGTTTTTAACACACCCAACCTCGGTTCCGCCGCGCCGGTCTCCCGAGTATCCTCACAATGGTTCCGCTACGCCGAGTTCCCATTGGCACACAAAATTTGCATTGGCTCCTCTCCGCGGATAACCAAGCTACTCACCCAACCTCGGTTCCGCCGCGCTGATCTCCCCAGTATCCTCACAATGGTTCCGCCGCGCCGGGTTTCCATTGGTACACAAAACACACACCACACAATGGGCTACCACGTCCGGCCACATTGCGGTTTCCAAAACATTTCTCGTTTTCAAACACGCCTTTTTCATTAACCACACCCTAGGTGTCATGTTTCTAACTTTCTCGATTTCCGTGTCACGCTTTCATGCAACGACTCCGCGGTATGATTTTTCACATACGAAATCATAAATCATTCATTGTAATCTTGGAACTAAACTAGTAAGATCATCCAACTCTATATTACTAATTATGCTCAAATCACAACTTAAAGCATAACGCCACATGTACGGACGCCTTTGGAGTGAAAATCACTTATGCTTTACAACAAGACCAGTGATGCAAACAATTCATAACACATGCTCACAACCATCTAAAGATCAACATACGAATACTTCTATCAACGATAAAGTTTTATCTTTTGCAAAACCGTCCTTTCTTCCTTTGTGGGAAATTCAAAACAACACATGTTTTTATTAAAATAAAAGTCATTTATTCAAACATGCTCATACTTCCATTAGCGATAATAAGTTATTAACTATCATGCATTTCAAAATATTATAAGTGATAGATAACCTTATCTACGGAGAATCTACTTATACTTCCAACATACGGTTCTATGTTATACTTGGAGTTGGTGGACAAAAGGACTCTACATATACTTAGAGATAGTGATGATGGAAAAATCTACCTTTCTTCTTGGTGGTAGTTGATGACTACGGAAAGTAAGTTGGTGTTTGGGCGGAGTAACTTCTTATGGTGAGCTTCCGGGAGCTTCGAAAGAGAAGGGTTTCTTTCGAAACTAGTTTGTGACTAAAACTACTCTACTTTATGAATCGAAAAGGTGGTTTGGGGATGAGTTTCTTGAAGAACACAAGAAGAGCTTCAAGAACAAGGAAAATTAAGCAAGAACAAGTAAGAATACAAGCTTTCTTAGAGAGAGAAGTTGCTAGGTGAATGTGTGAGTTGAATGGCATGAGGGTGGTCCTATTTATAGCCAAAATTTTGGCTCTCTCCTCCTCTCATGGCCGGCCCTCTCTCTCTCCATTCCTCCCATGGATTTGCTCCATGGACTTATCATTTTAAGTCCTTCAATCAATCCATAGCCTTCTCTCACTTGTCACTTCCATTTATAGGCTTATCTTAGGCCATCATGAAGGATTTTTGACTAGTCTTGTCCTAAAAAGAGGTTACTTGCAAGAAATAACAAAATCAAAGGTTAAGATGTACATAGGAAGACTACTAATTAGTTGGCATGTAGTAAATAGGCTTAGGGCTATTAAGTAGCTTGTGAAAGAGAACAAAACACGAGCACACACTCCACCTCTCTCTCCCATTCGGCCTCTCTCTCTCTATGCCTTAAGGCTATAACCCTAGGCATGTCTTGTCTTATCAAGTTGTATATATATGTATATACACTTGGCAAGTCTAGTTTCTATTAACCAAGGGATAATAATTCCCCTAATATTTGTTACCCAATTGTTAAAGAACAAGTAAGGTTGACATGAAAGGTTGAAATGACAAGGTTGACTTCTTGAAAGCAAGGTACAAGATTCCCATGGTACAACATTCCCATGTGACTAGATTCCCATGTAACTAGTCTTGTCTTATATATATATATGAGTAGACTAGTTGCTATTATCCAATGGATAATATCTTCCCTAATAATTATGGACCAAAAGATAAAGAAAAAGTATGGTTGACATGACATGACCCAAGATTCTTTTATTGACTTGTCACATCAAAGCTTTATTGGCCATTAAAACTCTATTACCCAACGGTTACAAGTTTTCCTAGCAGTTATTAACTAAAGGATGGAAGAGAAAGGAATTAGGTAGTTTGGTTTCTCGAACTAACTGGTTAGAAACTAATTATACTAACCATGTAGGGTGTTTAATCAAGAATTGAATTTTTAAAGGACTAAAATCTAATTATGACGGATAATAGAGATTAAAAATGAATATTAAAAGTAATATTAAGTAATTAAAAGAAATTCCGATAAATAAATGAAATTTCTATTAAAAATTCCGATTCGTTACAGAAACTGGACAACAAATGGTGTCACCACCATTTTTAAGCTCGATCTAGAATTTTTCCCTCCTTGTTTGGTTATGGCAGAGAAAGACGAGAGCCAAAGCCTATAATTAGTTGGCATGTAGTAAATAGGCTTAGGGCTATTAAGTAGCTTGTGAAAGAGAACAAAACACAAGCACACACTCCACCTCTCTCTCTCCCATTCGGCCTCTCTCTCTATGCCTTAAGGCTATAACCCTAGGCATGTCTTGTCTTATCAAGTTGTATATATATGTATATACACTTGGCAAGTCTAATTTCTATTAACCAAGGGATAATAATTTCCCTAATATTTGTTACCCAATTGTTAAAGCAAAAGTAAGGTTGACATGAAAGGTTGAAATGACAAGGTTGACTTCTTGGAAGCAAGGTACAAGATTCCCATGGTACAACATTCCCATGTGACTAGTCTTGTCTTATATATATATGAGTAGACTAGTTGCTATTATCCAATGGGTAATATCTCCCCTAACAATTATGGACCAAAAGGTAAAGAAAAAGTATGGTTGACATGACATGACCCAAGATTCTTTTCTTGACTTGTCACATCAAAGCTTTATTGGCCATTAAAACTCTATTACCCAACGGTTACAAGTTTCCCTAGCGGTTATTAACTAAAGGATGGAAGAGAAAGGAACTAGGTAGTTTGGTTTCTCGAACTAACTGGTTAGAAACTAATTATACTAACCATGTAGGGTGTTTAATCAAGAATTGAATTTTTAAAGGACTAAAATCTAATTGTGACGGATAATAGAGATTAAAAATGAATATTAAAAGTAATATTAAGTAATTAAAAGAAATTCCGATAAATAAATGAAATTTCTATTAAAAATTCCGATTCGTTATAGAAACTGGACAACAAATGGTGTCACCACCATTTTTAAGCTCGATCTAGAATTTTTCCCTCCTTGTTTGGTTATGGCAGAGAAAGACGGGAGCCAAAGCCTATAGTTTGTACATATCCAACTCTATAGGCTCGTTTGTCGGACGGATAAAGTTTTGGATAGATAAAAAAGAAGGCTGAATAAACATGAGACCTCCAAAAATTATCCCACAATGAATATTTCGTGCTCATTTAAGCATCGGCCGACCTCGGCGCCATCATTAATTAAAAACAAACACCGGCCTACCTGTGCGGGTTAGTGTGCACGTACCTTTCCCTACATCTGGGGCGGATCTATTAAGAGTCCAATAGGGGCACGTGACGCTACTCAAATTTTCAAAATGACT
Source organism: Rhododendron vialii (assembly GCF_030253575.1). NCBI lineage: Eukaryota > Viridiplantae > Streptophyta > Magnoliopsida > Ericales > Ericaceae > Rhododendron > Rhododendron vialii. The sequence continues at coordinate 10,623,689 of NC_080569.1, forward strand.
TATTAATTTTTTAATAATTCAAAGTGTTCGGATCAATTTACGTGGACTACGGCTGATTTCTGATCAGAGACCAATTCCATCTTGTATTGGCGGGAGGACTAGTCCCATAAGAATTGACGGTTTCGAACATGAGATCTTAAAAGAGAGTACACCCTTAATTCTCAAGCCATGACCATAATCCCAACTCATTGCTATATAGGAATTTTTTTTCAAAATAATTTCAGTACCATTCTAAAGTAGTCCTAAAACTATGGTAGTCTCCTATAAAATTACACTAAACTTTTGTGTGCAAGTATTTATTAAACTTTCTTTTTAGATTGGGTTTTTTTTTTTTTCCACAACGATAACAGATGGTATTATTAAAAAAAGATTTAGATTGGTTAACTCTACATATTTCTTTTCTCCACACACTTTCATTCTTCATAAAATTGACCTATGTCTTACCTAGTAGTAAATTTTATCTTCAAACATTAAGTTTTACACATATAAGAATTTTTTTTGTAAGTTCACTTGAAAGAAACAAAAACACGGTAACTTGTGAAACGGTGGATAAAATTTACAATCCTTTTTTTTTACAATTGTGCTATTCACATAGACAAAAATGACATAGATTGCGCACAGATTTTTTATGGGGTCCACTATGGGTCCCACATAAACGATCCGAGCCATTCATTAAATGTAAAACACTTTTTCAAAGGCCCCCACGAAAAATCAGCCCAATCCAATACTTATAGCTGCTTGATTCAATTGTCTAACTTTTCATTATCCTATAATCCGAATGACAAGTTAGATAATTGAATCAAACCCCTATAAGTATTGGGTTGAGCTGATTTTTGGCGAAGGTCTTTGAAAAAGTGTTTTACATTTAATGAACGGTTTGGATCATTTGTGTGGGATCCGTAGTGGGCCCCACACAAAATCTGTGTGTGATCTGTTTCCAATTTGTATGTGTCAACAGACTTAAGTCTGAAGCATGTGGGAGTATACATTGGCAGACTATATTTGGAATTAAACGAGTCCAGTAGGGAATTGTTGAAGTTTAGCCTAATACTTTTTTTTGGGGGTAAACAGAGATCTATTGAAAAGAAATTAAAGGATCCTACACAAGTCTAGGATAAGATACACAAATAATCACCTTATTTGGTTCAAATTTTTGAAAGTTATTTTTGATGTAATGAGTGGTAATGAATGGAGAGCGATAGAGAGAAAAATGTATTGAAAAATGTGTAGAGAGAAAAATGAGATGAGATGAGAGTTGAACCAAACAAGATCGAGAAGTTGGTCCTACAACAACCGAAGGGCTATCGTCTTCATCATCCCTTGCTAGGTTCACCATAGTATCAACACATTGGTTGCCTACTCCGTAAACGTGATTAATCCTCTAGGAGTCCCAACTCCTTCTGCCTGAGAGACCTGCAATCATGAATTATATTACTGAATTGATGAAGCTCGGAGGTGTTTTCCATCATCAAGATAAATGCCGTTTTAGCATCGGTTTCCACTTCCAAGTCTCTGAGATTCATCATCGCGGCATGTTTTAATCCATCCCTAATGGCCCCGGCCTAGTTCAGCATCCACTGGACTGATTTTTCCAACTGTTCAATGAAAGCAGACTTGCAGCCTCGCGTCCAGTTTGGCCAAATAGTAATTTAGCATAACACTACTTAGGAAATTGATTTTGACACTCCAGTTCTATACACTGACACTCACTCCACTTTGTGCCTAGATCATGTAAGATTGCAAAATAAAAAGAGGAGTATCACTAGCTAAAACTAGAGTGCCAAAATCACATCTCTACTACTTACTGAACTTTGAATCCTATTACATTTGGCCAAATAGTTTGGACTTGTGTTCGTATTGTAGAGCTTATTCAACTTGTTAAAGTTGAGCTAAAAGCCTAAAAGTAGCGAGTTTTAAAACTTGTCCAAGCTCGACTCGATTGTGATACAATCGACTTGAGACTAACTTTTAATGAACCAACCTCAAATGGTTTGTTTTAAAACCGTAGTTTGTGTATTAGGAATGTCAAAAAGACCCCCCAAAAAAAAAAGTTAACTTAGCGAACCTAATCCAAAGGTCGTCTTTTTGATTTATTTTTATTTTTATTTAAAAAATTAGGAGTTAACTTTTTTATCCACAACCACAACTACCCTTAGTGGATATTGTAGTAGCCCACGCTCATTGCTGCCAATACTGTAACATGGACTTGGATACGTAATCCAATACAAAAACCTAAGCCCGGAAGACTACCGGACCCATTTAGAACCCAAGAGCCTTTAGCCGAAAAATTGCAACCCACTATCGATTGACAGTTGGCCCAAAAACAAAACTGAAATAGAATATTACAGGCGGGGCCCTATTTTTTAACTTCGGTTTCATTTCTAATCCTAAATATTACTAACCTGGGATATGCTTTGTTATGTTGAATGATGATTTTTGGGCCCATGTGCGCTAAGTTAATTATATATGTGAACTATGAAAACTAAGTGACCCGATGAATATTTTTATTCGAAATAAGCCGGGGCTATATTAAGTATCGATTATATTCTCTTGGACTAATTTGGCATGAGCCTATAATTTAGGGATTAGGAGATAGGAGTATTGCTAAGCACCGGCTGAGTGGTCGTCTATCTCAGTAATCGACGACTCGAATCTTGACCAAACAATAAACATTTCATATTTATATGTGTTCAAATTCAATCCGAATCATTTGTGACAAAATAAATGGCCGGATACCGCTTGGCCGGCCGAACTATAAAATCCCGAAACGGAAAACGAAAAGGAAATGACCAAAAAGCCACGCCCGACGCCAAAAATCCACGCACAACAGCGACACGTACTTCGCTCCAGCTACCGGCAATACCAGCTCTTCGCATCATGCAACAATTTCCAGACGAAGAACGACCGGTAGGTGAAGCCTCTCTCTCTCTCTCTCTCTCTCTCTCTCATGTAAACCTAGGCTCCCTTAGATTCCCGTCGAATTTGTAATTTATTGCTCTGACTCACACTCTCGCAGCAATGGGATCCAATTCGGACTCCTCAACGTCCTCCGACGATTCCACGTCCCAAAACCCTAATCCAAACCCTAACCCTAATTCCGCTTCAATTGACCAGTCCCTCGACGCCATCGAAGACCAATTAACCTCCATTTCACTCGCTCATCCTAACGACACCGTATCCGACGCCGCCGCCTCCTCCTCTTCCGGCGAAGAAGTGTTCAAGGATGCCCCCAATGGTTCCATACTGGAAGAAGAAAATCATAAGGAGAGAAGCGAAGGTGAAATAGTAGAAGAGGAGGTGGTTGGAGATGAGGAGGAGGTTAGGGAGGGGTCGTTGGTGTGGAGGAGGGTGAATTCGGAGGTGGACGTGGACCGGCCGTCAAGCCCGAGCAGCAGCGGGTATGCCGGTGAGAGGGGGAGCAGCAGTGGTGGTGCCAGTAGTGGTTCTGGAATCGAGGAAATCGGTGAGGATCGAATTTGTGATGAGGCTGGGAATGGGAGGGGTGAGTTTTTCGATGGAGCTTCGGATTCTCAAGCGCCGCCGTGGGTCCCGGGAAAGCGGCACGTCGATGAAGTGAGTCGAAAAGAAATTAACTATTGTTTGTTATTTCCATGGGTTTGTTTTGATTATAAGAATTTGGGGAGAATGGCAATCACTTATGAAAAGGAAAAGGGAGAATGAATCATTATGGTTTTTTGAACAAACTGGGTAGTGTGGAGAATTGCATGGTTGCCCCAATGTAGGTTGCGTTATGGATTGTGGGTAAATTATATTTCATGTTTCGAGATTTGGATGAGAATGTCAAATAGTTTTGAAAAGAAGAACGAATAATTCATGATGTTGCTCTTCGAACGAGCTGAGTAATGTGGAGATGTACATTGTTGGTGTAATGTAGGGTTGCATATTGGTTGTCTACTTATAGACATTGACTATTGATAAAATTGCCTCCGATGGTCAATTGAATTCTGTTTTAGGCCTCAAGGATATGGGTTTCTATCCTTCCATGGGTATTACAAAGTCCGTGGTTATAGTCAGTATCTTCAAACAATGAGCCACATTCTCTGTCAACGTAACAGTGAATGATGCGCTACTAAGTGCGAAGTAGCATAGTCATGAACTTCGAACACAGGCAACCTCCCAGGATAATTTGTAAAGAGTCTAGGACACAACTTAAAGAGGACACGACAATGTGTATGACTACTGCGCGTATGTGCATCAACAATGTATTTTGGTTATGGATATTTAGGTATGATAACTTCATGGATTAAGAGATGAATCTGGACGAGTTCATTTTTTTAATCTATTTGAATACTGTAAGGGATCCATGTTTCACTTGCAAAAAAATTGAAGTCACCATTCTAAGATAGAGTATACTTTACTCCCGTTTCTAGTGCCCTCCTTGACATTGCGTATTTATTTTTTGTACTTGTGTCAATAAAGTAACTTTGATCGTCTATTTACTTTCTCTATGCTAACTTCATATAGCGAAAGAAGAAGCTTAACAATTTCATTTTTGTCATTTTGAATCAATGTAGTTAGGGCTCCATACTAGTCCCAAAATTTATGCGTTAGCACTTTATAGTTTATACTATACTTTTCTCCATAGCATCCCACTCCTCGGTTCTGTAAAAAGCACCATTTTCATGCTTGATCTTGTTGTTGCCTGGTGCCTTGTGTACATTTTACTCAAGAACCAAATATTGGACAGTTGGGCTATTTCAGGAGGAAGCATTTTTAGATGCGTGATAATGTTACCATGTGGCCCAATTTATTTAGTCTAATTTTGAATTAGCGTCAAGTAAACAAGGGATCCTACACGTCTTCTTTTCTCCACTTAAGTGACAAACATGATGCGTCCATAAAAGTATTCATGCTCCTTAGGTATTGTGAAAGAAAAATGATTTTTACATACGAATATGTCTCATCTAAAGTTCACGTGACACAATTTGTTTGAGATGTGAACAAACTTTTGTCTCATCTAGTTTCTCGCAGTTTCCGTCGACATTTTATAGGATTCCACAAATTAGTGTCAAAAGCTGTTAAAGAAGTCTGGTTAATTACTTTTGTGCACTTGTTTTAAACTTTGTTTAGAGTACTTTTGTTCATAAATTTTGGCTCTTATGTATCCGTTAACTTACCCTGGAACTAGGATGTATTTTATGTTATGTCGCATTCTTTTATCGTTCCTATTTAAGAACATGTTGTTCAAGCGGTTAAGTGAAAGAATAATAGCTACCAAAGGTAAGTATCATGCTATGATATCATGTCCTGTTTGATTAACATGTGATGTGCAGGATGATGCTTCTGTTTCATGGAGGAAAAGGAAGAAGCACTTCTTTATTTTGAGTCACTCCGGGAAACCGATATATTCTAGGTGTGTAAGTTGTGGCTGTGAGTTTCAGCAGTACTTCTTTTGATGCATGATGTGGGAATTTCTTTTTATTGTCTGTTTTATCCTTTATCAGCTAAATTTTCGGCAAAATAATGCTTTTTTTGTTTTTGCAATTTAACTTAAGATATGGAGATGAACATAAGTTAGCAGGGTTTTCAGCAACGTTGCAAGCAATCATTTCCTTTGTGGAGAATGGGTAGGTCAATACTTCAAATCATTTTGTTATTTTGTTGTGATTACTCTTTTCCGAATGTCAGCATATCTTTTAGCTAAAATTCCATATTAAGACTACTCCGGAGGAGTTTCAGTTATCCTTCATTGTTCTGTTTTCAGGGGAGATCGTGTCAAATTGGTAAGGGCAGGCAAACACCAGGTCAGCTTCTTTCCTTATTCAGCATGCTTGAACAATGTATAGTTGTAGTTTCTGTATTTGATTTGGTACTTTTTCCTTCTGAGATTTTCTATGGTTATCTTACAATGCAACTGTTGGCATCACTTGGTTATTATATTGCTGGGAAGCTGGAATGTATGCTAAGGAGCTAGATTTGATAAAATTGCCGATAACCAAAAATTATCTTTTAGAAATTCTTGTGCTTGCACATGCAAAAAGGATATCACCCAAAGCAGTTTCCAATGTTATTGATGCTAATTATTATATGCAAAGCCCTCAGCCCCTCGCTAGCATGTAACCTTTTTTTGTAAGTTGCATCTGCATGGACTCTCGTGTTTTTTACGGCACCAAGCAATGCCCCTAACTCTGAATTATGCAATTCAGAACAAATAGATCCTTTGTATTATTAAATCTATGGTTATATAATAGATACTTTTGGAAATGCTATCAACCCTTTTGAGGTTGAAATTGTCAGTGGAGAATTTTTTATATGTTGGGTCTCTGAGTAAAAGGAATTTAGCGAATTTTTATGACACTTCTGTTATGGGATAATAGGGTAACGGCTGATGTAGAAGGGGTGGACTGTGGAATATGATGCCACGTTATTTGAAAAAGGAATAGATTCTTTCAATTATTTAGCTATTTGTAGGGAATTAATGTTATGACATGTGGTGCTTCATTTATAGACACAAATTTGTGCACTTTCAGGTTGTTTTTCTTGTGAAAGGACCAATCTACTTGGTTTGTATAAGCTGTACAGAGGAGCCTTACGAGTCATTAATGGTGCAGTTGGAGCTTATTTATGGCCAGGTATCTCTTTTCTATGTTGTCTCAATTTTTGTGGCTTTAAGGACTTCTGCTTACGTTGCATGTCTATGTCTCATTATGTTCTTCGTACAAAAACATCTTTCAGTGGTGGTTGCTGTTCCTTATTTTATCAATTGTGGTTTGATGGCAGATGATACTTATTCTCACGAAGTCTGTGAATAGATGTTTTGAGAAGAATCCAAAGTTTGATATGACACCTTTGCTTGGAGGAACTGATGTTGTCTTCTCTTCTCTCATCCATTCTTTCAGTTGGTTTGTTCTGTGCTCTCTTTCGCCGGCCTACTTTTTGAATAATCACACGAGGATGTTTTAGCAGTCTTTTTAATTTCATGTTTCAGTTTCATGAACCAATGATGTTGGATCTTTCTTCGAAGTAAACAAAGAAAGTGATATCATGGTCTTGGAAATAACACTGATATACATCCGAAACATGGATCCGCAGGAATGTCGTTTGCTTTACATTTTCCGTTGTGGACATGGAGCAACTTGTTACATCTACATATTAGATGTTCTGATCCTGTTTATGAGCTTTTTGAGATTCCAATTATCCAAACAATCGTAAGATAACTTTGTGGGGTCTTAACTGGCCAAGATCTTCTGGGGTTCTGCTCCTAGTTATGAACTTTGTGAGATTCTACCTAGCAAATAAAAGTGAACATTCTGAGCTTCTAGTGGGAGACATCTCCCATGGTCAATGACGTTTAATAATTAGACGGTGATACAAAAAGTCACAATCACAATGGCGTGTCCGGACACCCAGATGGCAGGTTTGTGTGAGGGATCTTTGGTATAGGAGTTGTGGCTAACCCAACTACATCCCATTGGCTGGCCCATTTAATTAAGATTCTTAATGAAAGTTTTGTTTTTAAATTGTTCATTTAGTGGATCAAGTGCTAATGAAAATGAAGGCAGTTATCGATTTACATGTAGCAGAGAGTTTCTTGCTTGATACATTCATTAAAACATTTATTTGTAAATGCATCCGCTTACCCCTTCGTGTTTTGTTCAACAATGTATAACGCAGAGTTTTCTCTAGGGAGCTTTGATTAGCCCGATTAAAAAAGTTAAGTTGTCGTCAGGAGAGATGTCTGGGAAAATGCCAGGGACACATCAATGTGTCACACCCCAACCACACCTCTCTCACATACATGTGTGGGAATTTCACAATATATGCCAGGGACCCGCTAGGGACCCACATGTATGTCAGAGGGGTATGGTTGAAGTGTGACAAATTGATGTGCCCCTAGCATCTTTTCTGTGATATTTGTCTCGCTCTTTCATTTTGTGATGATCTTAATGTTTTATTCCTTCCAGTTCATTTTAGTGGAGAAAGTATAGATATATATTTTATGTGGTTGGTTCCAGGAAAAATTAGCTAATTTCTCGATTTTAGGAACCCGGCCACTTTTCTTCATGCATACACCTGTCTTCCCCTTGCTTATGCAACAAGGCAAGCCGCAGGTGCCATATTGCAAGACGTAGCTGACTCAGGTGTCCTCTTTGCGATATTAATGTGCAAACATAAGGTGTGTGTTTACAAGGTTTATTTTTTGGCCTCTGTGAAACAATTTCTATGTACTTATGATTAATCAGACCATTATAAACTGGTACTCAAAATGCAGGTAGTCAGTCTTGTTGGTGCACAAAAAGCATCTCTTCATCCTGATGATATGCTTCTACTTTCCAATTTTGTTACTTCATCTGAATCATTTAGGCAAGTACAACTGCTTCCTTATTTTACCATTTCCAATCATACCTTAATTTATCTAAGAGAAAGTTATTTTATTCACTCAAAGTGTCTATATTATGCGTTCTGGTGTATATAGTACTTGTAATGGCCATGGCCGGTCTATATGACGCTGTTACTTTTGAATATGCCAGCATTCAACTTGTTTTGTGTTCCATGCTGCTTGCTTCTGATTCCAACCTATGCTCCAATGAAGCACTTTTTGTTATCTTTGTGGCTTTGTGCTACTGTATCATTCTGTTCCTTGGGATGGAATACTTCCTAGTAACGTGTCTCCTTCCTGTTGAATAGGTCTAAGTTTTGCCTTATTTGCATTTTCCAGAAGAATGGGCTATTTTCTGCTTTCTTGATTTGGCTATGCTAGTACGATCAAATCTTTGATTTAGTCTTGGGAATGGTAGCTTCATAATGTTCTGAGATCACTGGAGTACTTTTTATTCTACTGGCCAATCCTGTGATTTAGCGTTGGGAATAGTAGTTTGATAATGTTCCGAGAGTACCTTTTTGTCTACTGCTCATTTATGCCAATCTTGTGAAGGCTTGACACCTGTAGAATGGCATGTGCGTAATCAATCAGTAACCCATTACTGTCTTGTGTTTTGACAACTAAGGTTCAAGAAAATACAAAAAAACAGCCGTATTTACCCTTAATTTATCCTGTCCTTTGGATGCGTTTTATGTTTGTGAGGCTCTAAAAATCTTGTTCTGTTGGCTGCCTGCAGGACATCTGAATCTTTCTCACCAATTTGCCTGCCAAGATATAATCCCATGGCATTTTTGTATGCTTACGTCCATTATCTTGATGTGAGTGAGGCTTAGATTTGAATATTGTGGTCCCTTGCACCGCTTGCAGTTCATTTCAAAACTGCAGGAATTTCTGAATTTTTTCAATAATCCAGTTACGTTTGACAGAGATTTTCCTGTATTTGTTCTCCAAGTTTTAGAACATGAAAGAAATGACATGAGTTACACTCCATGCCAGGTGGACACCTACTTAATGTTGCTTACTACCAGTTCAGATGCCTTTTATCATCTTAAAGATTGCAGGTAAATTTGTTTCCTTAGATAAATGTAGGGGAAGCATTGAGGTTATATTGTTTCACGATTATCATAAAGATTTTGTCTGGAAGGAAGTCAGATGCTAAATTACTAAATAAAAACTTCCCGACTATTACGGAGTATTTACCTTTCTTTAAATTCCCTGGGATACTGCATAGCCAGGGGCGAATCTACCTTGAGAGTTGAGACTGCAGTGGTCCCTCCCGACGTATTACTTAATCTCACAATAGCCTCATTATAAGTTTATGTATCTTTCATTTATGCCTGTAAAGAATTGCACTAGCACCCTTATAAATTATCCAATCAATTACTCTTATAATCGTTAGAAGTACAAAAGCAACCCTTAATCCGTATGCTTCACTACTTTCTCTCTCTGCAAAACTCTTATCTATCTTCTTACTGGATTGATCTATGATCTGTCTTTTGATTGGTCAATTTCATGCAGAATATTGTGATTATATTCTGTTCTTTAAAGCGCTAGTGCTTATATTTCCTAATTTATTTGTTAGGGACTTGGGGGTTTTCATTAATATGCCTTTCGATTCCTTCCATTGTTGTGTTGATTGCATGTTGAAATTAGTACTTATCAATTTGGTAAGCTAACCCATCTCTAAAACCTATGAGTCTTGGACTGAAAATTTGATTTTGCTTTATGATTAATAAGTGGCCCCCATATGTTGAAATCCTGGTTCCGCCACTTTGCATACGCATGAATTGATTTCTTCTGCTCAATCTTCAGCATGTTTAAGGAATTTAAATCCCTTCTATAGGATTCGTATCGAAATGGTTCTTCTGAAGTCAAATGTTCTCACTGAAGTTCAGAAATCCATGGTAGATGGTGGCATGCGCGTTGAGGATTTACCCGTTGATCCATCTCCTCGTTCTGGATTTTCATCACCTCATTTAAGTCAGTCCACACTTGCGACAGGCTCGCCGGATAGATACCGAGAAGCATTTGTTGGTATTGGTGGCCCTGCTGGACTTTGGCATTTCATATACCGTAGTATTTTCCTGGACCAGTATGTTTCTTCCGAGTTCGCATCACCAATCAACAGTTTGCGACAGCAAAAAAGGTAACACTCTCTGGCAATTTATGTAGATGTGTTTGTGCTATCTTTAACTGGTGTGGTAGTTTCTGCTGTATAGAAAACAGTGGTATAACTTTTTCTTCTTCTTTTTTTTGATCCGCAAAAACGCCCAAAGGGCAACAGTGGTATAACTAGATTGTGTGTTTTGCAGATTGTATAGAGCTTACGAAAAGCTATATGCTTCCATGCATGATAAAGGAGTCGGACCCCACAAAACTCAGTTCAGAAGAGATGAGAACTATGGTAAGAAAGTCTTTGTTCAAATGATTTGTTACTGAGTGAGATTGCAACAGGTTGTTTGGACCTCTTTTTCTGGAATTATAGGAAAATGAGTAGTATTAAACTAACAAAACCTTTTCTTCTGCAGAACATTTTACCTTCATTCTAGTAGTTAGTTTCTTCAAACTTCCTTATCATATACTATCACCTTCGGAATCTATAACTATCCTTTCTGGTTGGCAGTTTTACTTTGCTGGGTCACCCAGGACTTTGAACTGTATGCAGCATTTGATCCCCTTGCAGACAAGGTTTGAGTTTTCTTGAATGCTGATACATAAGATATCGAACTTTTATAGCAGGACAGTTCACACATATCCTTCTAGTAATAAACCTTAAAAGGAGGCCAAACAAGTGCTTGCATATTGTTTGGTGCTGTCAAGTAATGCTGGTCAGTTTTTTTACTCGAGAGAGAGAGACTCTGTAAAGTGGTCAAGAAAGATCATGTTCATATCATGAGGAAGATGTGGAAAGTTGGAAATTTTCTTCTAATACCTGAGTTTTGGAATGTTTGTACTTCTGCAGGGTTTGGCAATAAAGACTTGCAACAGGGTGTGTCAATGGGTGAAAGATGTGGAAAATGAAATTTTCTTGTTGGGAGCTAGCCCCTTTTCATGGTGATTCTCCTCAAAATACCTTGTACCACAGGTTGTATCCTACATATTTTTTTCTTTTCTTCCTCTACAAAATCCTGCCTATATTTTTTTTGACCTGAATTGTATTCTCCATAGCAGTTGTTTGACCTTCTTAGATGGCAGTCTTATGCCCGGTTGAAAATTATTCATTTTTGTTCAAACCAATGTATGAAGGTATGCATTCTCTTGGTACTTTTGTCATTTTGCTTCTCGTGCTCATTGCTTAAGTTTGAAATATTACTTCCAAACACACGTCGAGTCCTTTAATTTTAGAAAACTTCTGCCTATGGAAATGAAGTCCTTTTTGTACAGTCCACAGCTCTGATCTTATGTTCTGTTGAAGTTTTCAGGTTCCTTTCTCTTGGGTTCCTTTTTTTAGCCTAAGAAAAAAACATAAAGAGGGACTAGAACTTGAACTCCTTTACTCAACAAGGCACTGTTGCGATAAATATGCCAGTTTACTTAATTTCAGTCACATAATCCTTCAAAATGACGTTTGCTCCCGCTCTCGATCTTTACACTTGTACTCACGCGGTATGTGACTTAATTTCTACCACTTCTTTTTGTGGTGTTGGGAGTTTTTAGTCAAATTTGGATCAAAATCCGAGATTACAAAAGGATGATGTTGCGTTGCCCCCCTCCCACTCACATTTGTCCGCCATTAATGACAAGGCCGTTTCAGTCCACCTCATTGTTTGCGAGATCAAATGCAAATCCTCTTTCACATTATTCCTCCAATAATATGCAGAGAATACTTCTGTGGGAGTAATAATTTGACTCTACTTTGGATGTTGGAGATCTCCATTCCAAAGGAGGCTAACATAGTCAAAGGAGAGACAACTTACTGCCAAGCCCACCACACCTCCACTATCCAATAACCAATAAGCTACTGCCATGCCGCATCCCATAACGCTACGTTTGCTTTCGGCACCGCAACATGATTGGAATCACATGATTATTTGTGTTGGTAATCATACTACTGATTGGCTTCGTTTCCACTTTTTTTTTTTTTTTTTTTTGGGTGGGGGGGGGGGGGGGGGGATGAAAGAGAACATTTCATAGGAATTGGTTGAAACATTGTAAGTATGTCGGCGGTATGGAACGGTATTCACACCCTTGGTCGCTACCTCAAGATTTAGGTGCGATTACTACAAAAAGCCGAGGGTTTTGAATTAACACCGAGTGAAAATCTTGGGACATGGGCGGAGTTTCTCTACGTAGTATAATCAAATTATGTATATATTTGTATATATACATGAGATTATTAACAAAAATTTGGTGGGCCTGAAAAGTGAGGAGTTTGTCATCTTTGGACGGGTTCCACATGAGACGTGCTTAAACGGGTACTTGTCTCACATCGCTTGGTGTGTGGAAGGAACATGGGGCGAAGTGAGGACGTTGCGATCCTAAATGGGGGATACTGTGAAATACCACATCGGGGATTCATGGAAAAGTGAAGTTGTATATAACGAATCGCTAACAGTTACGTATAAAGTCTTTTGAGTTTCCGAATATAAGGTCGGATGATAGGACTTCGGCTAATGTTGGACTTTATGGCTGACTTTGAACTAGGTGTGAACAAGTGCAACTAGCCTTAAACCACATTGCCACTTGCAATATCGTAGTACTTATTTTTTGAATTAAAGGCGATATTTTGTGAAAGAATGGTCTGTCTTGTAAAGCAGAAAATAAGTACTTAAAAAATAAGAATCTTAACACAACGGAACGGAACTTAAGAAATTATCATGGTTTTAGTTAAATAAATCAAAGCACAAAGTAGTACTACTCTAGAGTATAGTAGTATAGTTTCATTATTGGGTTGACAGTTGACAATAAACTAACAGAAAAGTTAAGAAAGCTAAATGATTAACATCTGCCGAAATATTAAATAAAAACTTCTATTATTTCCCATCTAGAAAAATAAGAGAGGCAGCAGCACATATAATGAATCCCAAAGGCCCAAAGACAAGGATGGACGCAAAAATTTTAAATCTTAGACGAGCAAATATCTTAGAGATATTTTGGACCAAACCTATACAAGGATATCCAATTACCGAATAAAGTCATGCTATATATTTGTGGGGATTATCACTATAGACTCGAACAATTCCACATATCGATCCATATAAATTTCACAAGATAAAATAGTATTCGTTGCAAATAGAAGTTTTGCTAAAAATAACACAAGATGGTGAGGTAACGGTAACTTTTCTCCATAAATACATAAACCATCAGAGGGTGCTTATCAATTTTGCAAACAAAATACGGAGTACTATTTTTTGGATGATCAGAATTTAAACTCTTCTGAAAAGGTCTTTGGTGAGCAAACTTTAAAAAGATTTGAGAATTTTAAATGAAAACCTACTACACAACTTTACGACAAATTTAGAACGTGAATAAAACGGTCATCTGAACCAATAAATTTACATGGGTAAGGCAGTCGCTCGGGCTGTCTCCTCACTGCACGAGTGGAGGATTGTCTGTCTCCCAATAACAAATCTAAATTTAAAAAAGGGAAAAAGGAAAAGAAAAATGAGAAAATCCAAGAAAGAAGAAGAGTAATGCTACTAGTACACAGATTGTGCACAGATTTTGTGATGGGGCCCACCACGGGTCCCACACAAATGATCCGAGTTGTTCATTAAATGTAAAATATTTTTTCAAGAGTCCCCGTAAAAAATCAGCTCAATCTAATACCTATAAGTGCTCGATCCAATCATCTAAATTTTCGTTCGGATTTCTCGGTAATGAAAAGTTAGATAATTAGATCAAGCACTTATAAATATTGAATTGAAGTGATTTTTTACAGGAACCCTTGAAAAAATGTTTTACATATAATAACGGCTCGGATTATTTATCTGGGACCCATAATGGGCCCCACCATAAAATCTGTGCACAATCTGTGCACAGATTGTATGTACCAGTAGCATTTCGGAAGAAGAAACATCCATGCAGCCTAACGTTCATTTGACTCTCCCTACCAATAAACAAAAAAGGCAATAAATTTCCCCAAATTAATTTAATTACTCCAAACTTCTCTTCCCCTCCCAACCCTTCACACTGCTCTCTCTCTCTCTCTCTCTCTCTCTCCTTCCTTTCTGTGTTCAACTCTTTCCCTTTCTTCCTTTCTGTGTTCAACTCTCTCTCTCTCTCTCTCTCTCTCTCTCACAAAAACCCTAGAATCTTCACCCCCGCCGGACCACATTTTCCGGTCAATTTATTTCTCATTCCGCCTCGAAACCCCGTTCTATAGCTACTTACATAGACACACATAGATATACACGCAGAGAGAGAGAGAGAGAGAATTGAAGAAGGTTGGAGATGTACAAGAACCAGCTCCAAGAGCTGGCCCAGCGGAGCTGCTTCAACCTCCCCTCGTACACGTGCACGCGGGAAGGTCCCGACCACGCGCCGCGGTTCAAGTCGACAGTCAACTTCAACGGCGAGACCTTCGAGAGCCCCCACTACTTCTCCACCCTTCGCCAGGCCGAGCACGCCGCCGCCGAGGTCGCCCTCAACTCCCTCTCCAACCGCGGCCCCTCTCACTCCCTCGCCGCCAGGATCCTCGTAAGTTTTAACCCAATTAGGGTTTCCATCTCCGTTGTCTTGTACTTAGTCTTCAAAATACTAATAAGATTGTCAAAACGAGAACTTAAAGATAATTCATTTTGTCAAAGAAAGTTTAAAACTTTTTTTTCCCCATAGATTGAAACCCATTATTATCTAATAATTTGCGGGAAATTTTTTGAGATCTTGGAAATAATGCCATAATGCATTATCTTTAAATACTTATTTTGCGGACCGGATATTCTTTTTGGGACGGAAGTAAAATAACAATTGGTTCTGGTAATTTACTACTAGTTTTTTCTTGACCTCGCTTTAACTTCTTGGAATTTTTCTTCCTTGATTGGGCCCCGCTTATGGACGGTGAGATTTGTGATAGGATTAGTCGAGGTGAGGGTAAGTTGACCCAGACATTGAGTTATGAAAAGAAGACTTCTTGGAATTTCCGGTGACTATATTTGCCGGGAACGGAAAATCGGATATATGGTGCGCCGTGGTTCGTTTCTTTAAGTCGCTGAACCGGGTTGGGTTGCCGGCCGGTTAAGGGATGAGAGTGGGGAATGGGATGACTATAATGACCCTGTCCTGTTCTTTGGGCAGGGCTGTTTGGTATCGCTTTGGATTATTACCTTTTAGATCATTGCTTAAAAGATTAAAAATTAGCTGTAAATTTGTAGGCGAAAGGCTTTTATAAGTTGTGGCAAAGATAAAATAATCTCTCAAATGACACATATCTTTTGTTTTCTTAATCAGCAAGAAAACGAACTTGTGAATTCTAGCTTTTTAGAACTTTTCTCTGGTTTTAATGAGGTGAAAGGCCAATGTGTTATAATGTTAATTCAAAATTGATATAAAATAGTAACCATTAATCAAGTTTTGGAAGAAATAAGCGAAGTATACTAGAAGTAACACAAGCTCATTTATCTTGCAATGCAATGGATTTTGGGACACGGGCAATCTGGAAATTTATAAAGAGTGCCATAGTTAAAGAGTTCAAGGCCCATCTAGTCTTTATTGTCCTGGTATAAAACAGCTGTTTTTGGGTCTAGTGTCACCTTAGCAAAATTAATTCATTAATGAGGGCTCTCTGAGTCATATGAACATCGTGGTTTTTTAAAGGATTAGATCTGGGGTATCTTGGACCTGGTCTTTCTGGTTGGGGAAACAAGAAGCTACCACTCTACACCAGTTCAATAAATTCATAAGCAATAGTGAAATATCAGATGAAGTCATATTCTCGGCAGTTAAAGGCGAAATTGCACACGGTGCGGTTGGCCATTTTCCGGGCATAATTCAACAATGGATTTCTTTTGTATGGTGGATCTCGTCAAAATGCTTGACCTTGGTTTGAAATCAAGTAAATTGGATACCAAATAATATGTTATTGAAATCAAAACTGGATTTTGGTGGGTTTTCATTCCGGTGTGTGTAGAACCCAACTTTGATTTGTTTTGTGTTCGGATCGTGTATTCTGGTATCCAATTTACATGAATTTTAACCACTTTAAAGCATTTTGACAAGAACTACAAACAAAACCAATTGCGGAATTATGTCCAGAAAGCAGCCAGAAAACGCCCAGCCACGCGTTGTGCAGTTTGGCCTTTAACTGCAATCTGACTCCATATCGGATTACCTGTATTCGGGTTTAGGTGAGACCTTTTAAATGTTACATGAAGTCAACTTTGTATTGGTCTTGCATATTTTTAGGCTATGGGTTTAATATATACTGATCCCATTTGATCAGGACTGATGATTGAAGTTTACGACGTCCATTGTTTCATTCACGCTCGAAACATAAAATGTTGCAAAGCCTGAGTATGTTGAAGTATTGAGAGTTGCTACTTAAATAAGTAAACTATGGCATTGATGAGTATGTTGAAGTATTGAGAGTTGCTACTTAAATGAGAGTTGCTACTTAAATAAGTAAACTATGACATTGATGAGTATGTTGAAGTATTGAGAGTTGCTACTTAAATAAGTAAACTATGACATTGATTTCAAGACTGGCCAATTTAATGTGCTTAAATGACTAGCCACCTCATGCTTGTTGCATCCCACGTCTCTTATAATTAACTAACTATGTTACATGGACTCGGAATACGAGTATTGGGTGCGGGTATGTGTCTAAGCGGCCGCTTCATCCAATTTCTATCTCAAAGACCCGGAGATATGCCCACAATGTTCCTGTTTTTTTTAGTATATATACTGCTTTTATCTTCTTTTGGATAAATAGTGTTTACAAGGTGCCTTGGGGCATTTCATGCGCAATATAGGAGTTTTGCGGGAGTTGATGGTAATTGCAAAATACGCTTGTTTGTTAGGTGTATGTCAAATGTGTTGGATACGGATCGCACAACCTCAACTGACCGTTGGCCGTTGAGTATCGGAGATGGGTATTTTGGACATTTAGGAGGATCCGTGTAACATAGCTGACTAACAGATGTGATTGGTGTGTTTAGGGGCATGGCAATTTTATTTGTAAATTTGAGCTGCGGAATATGATCCTGTCAGACCATTTACATTTGCAACTCTTGAATTGTGAAGTTATGTGTCTAAAAACAATCTTAAGTCGAAACTAGTTTGACATTTTTTGGAATGGATACAGTGTACATATGCAATGCTCAAATGTGCAACAGTCACATGTTGCGCATGAGGACTGCGAACTAGTCCACATTTCTCACAGTTATACTTCACTGAAATTTTTTTCCACTCTATTGAATAGGTTTCCCAAACACATCCACAATGTATCTGGTTTTATTCTATATTAATCCAGTCCTTTAAAAGTAGAATGTTAGTATGACATGTATGGTGCATATCTGACATGTATCGGGGGCTTATCCAATGCGTATTGGTGTCCTATGTGCCCGACTCAAACATGGCAACCTTGGGAACCTATCTATCCAATTATGGTAGCTTTTCCAGTAGTGTACTCCCTGTACGGTAACCTTCATAACTACATATTTATATAAATGTGTGCTTATGGGTGTGTGTTTTATCTTTTTGGTAATATGGAACCGATGCCAGCAACCACATGTGAAATATTTGTCTCTTTCCTTTTGGGTAAGTCACAATCACTCGTATAGTTTCTTCAGAACTATCAATGGAATTCCTGTTATGGTGTTGATTGGCCTTTGCCATGGGTCAACAGGATGAGACAGGTGTTTACAAGAACCTCCTACAGGAGATTGCACAAAGAGTTGGAGCTCCATTGCCTCAATACACAACTTTCAGGTCCGGGCTAGGACACCAACCCATTTTCACGGGGATGGTCGAACTGGCTGGAATTAGATTCACTGGGGAAACTGCCAAGAATAAAAAACAAGCCGAGAAGAATGCAGCCATGGCAGCTTGGACATCTCTAAAACAATGTGAGTCTCTCTCTCCATTTTAATGGATATGTTGTTAAATACTAGTATAACATTCAGTCGTTGCATCCCATTAGCCATTGTCAAAATCTCATTGCTTGACCAAATAACCTTGACCGTATTTCTTGCTTGGCGTGATAATCATTTACTGCAACCACACATCGATATAGATGTAGAAGTACATATCATACCAGGTTTCTACAAATGCAGAGCGGGGGAGGGGGAGAGTAAATTTTCCAGGTTTTCCATTTCTTGGTTCTCGATCCAGTGCTTGGTTGAGTTCTGTGTCCATTTGATTTGATGAAGTTGTCAAGGTCTACTGCCAAAATTAAGTTTGGTCGTATTTTCCTAATGTTCTAGAAGTGAGCAATCGAGGATTGAAACTTAGCCACTTACCTTGCTTTACTATCACATGTAAAGTACAATGTTAATATAACAAGATGGATGCAGAGTGGAATTGGCTTGATGCACCAAGCCATAATTCCTCTTTGAACCTGCGTTTTCACTCTATCAAAATTCATTTATAACATGATTAACTCATGTCTTTCCGTTCACTACAGTATTGATAATCTTGCCAACTTAACTCGTCATCAGCCATTTTTAACCACAAGTGAGAGATTTTTGCTTTTCCTTCTGAGTCAGTTACTGGATGAGTACTCATGTATATTAGTTCGTCGACCATTCAAAAAGGACTCTTGTGGTGGTGATATTGACTTAAATATTTTCTTTCCGTTGGCTTAAGCCTTGCAACTTTCCATTCAATATCAATGACTCTTTTCATTTCTTAAGTGCGTGTTTTCATATTGATTAAAGTTTTTCTTCTGGCCAGTGGCGCAACAAGATGCAACTTCATCATCCGAAACAGAAAACAATGATGAGCTAGAACAAATCAAAATTGCACGAGCACTATTGAATTATCGTTTGAAGGAAAAGATGGGAATGCCAAACTCCTCTGTTTCTCCTATACCATTCGAAAAGAAATTTCATATTCACAACCCGAGGCCGTCAAGTCCACTGCCTCCTCCAGTAACCTCCTCTAAAATCCTCCCATTTATCTGCCAAAAGACTGCCCCTAGAACAAGACCGACATGTATGACACCAAATGACTACCCACAAAGCCGCCTAACCCGCCCACAAAGGTTTCCGGCTGCAGGGGCAGCCCCTTATGTTCCCATTAGGCATTGCAGGAATCCATACCAGGGGGTTGCTCCGCCTGTCACGGTCAGATCCATGGTGCCTGTTTTTTCGGCACCACCACTTCCACCAGCTTCCATGCGTCCTTCGCAGGTCGTGTCTCCGTCACCTGTGCGAATTGCCCCTCCAGTCTGTATTAGGCAGGCGGTGCCAGTTTTTGCTGCTCCACCTGTACGGAAGGAAGAACCACCACCACCAGTCGTGGCTCCGCTGCCAGATCAGGTGAATGAAACTGGGAACAAGAGTGGTGACACTCAAGGACCTGAGGCTGTAAAGCTTTTGGAACAGCTCAAGATATGATGGTGGTTGGGAAGGAATTGCATCTGCGCATGAACCCCATATATATATGGTTTTGAATGGATTTAGTTTTGTTGTACCATCTCTTTCTTTAGAAATCTGTTCATGATATGATTTTTCTTTTATCCCTTTTTGTTCATTGACATATCCTCCCTATTTTTTTGAAGCTAGAGTTATTGCAGCTAAATGTAGTAGTAGTAGCAGCAGCAGCAGCAGCACTATCAGATATCAAATATTTGGAGTTGTAGTAGAGTAGATATTAGCCTATTTACCGTGTTACTCTCATGGATGATAGACTCTCGTGCTGAGTGCTGAATGATTTTATTGTCAATTCAGGTCAAATAGTAATTTTTGTCTATCGATAGGAGAAATCATTTTTACAAAGACATCAATTGTGAGGGTCCACGAGACAACTAAGTTCAACAACTCAACCAATACAAGAAATAAGCCCATTATAGGGTAGAAACAAAAAAAGAAAATTCTCTCTAAAGTCACACTCACACACACAGGTAGGGAGACTCGAACCCTTAACCTCTTAGTGAAATCCAAGAGTACTGACCAACTAAGCTAGCCTTAATTGGTTGTCAAATAGTAATTGATGATGCTGAAATCTGGATCAGTACTCCTAGTGGCTATGTGCTCCTGCGAAACAAGTTTAAGGACTATTTGAGATGGAGTTTTAATTCTCTTGGTCCGCGGTGAAAATCATAGGGTTTTTGCCGGAACGGGGAAGCTGCTGTGCAGCTTCGTGCTGCACAGCGTGCTGTGCACCCGCCGGCGACACCTTGCCGGCATTGGTCCGGCGATCGGAGACGTTCACCGCGTAGAGCTCGTCAAGTTCTATGTGTGCGCCAAAAATCAGCTCGATCAAATATCGTTAAGTGCCTCATCCGAACACATATAACTTGAAAAAAATGGATCCAAGGGTTTTGATCCAGTGTTTTGTATCCATTAGGATTTTTTTTTTCAAGTTATATGCATTCAGATGAGGCACTTAATGATATTTTATGGAGCTGAGTTGTGGCGCTCGCGAAGAACTCGACGAGCTCTACGTGGTGAACGTCTCCGATCGCCCGACCGATGCCGGCAAGGCGTCGCCGGCGGCTGCACAGCAGCTTCCCCCGTTCCGTTTTTGCCACCACCATTGTGCGTACTACAATGCGTTATTGTTGTAATCTAAATTGCTTATCTATAGAGCCCGCAAATTAGTATATCCACACAAGAAATCAGCGTGATTGGATATCTGTAGGTATGTCAAAATTTGAATGTTAGTATAGAAAATGCACGGTCTGATTCTGTCAATAATTTTAAAGTCAAATTGTTCATGGCCATTTATTTTATAAACTAAAATTTTAATTTTAATATATCTATCGATGTCTGAACAAGCTGATTTTTTCATGGATATACTACTATTCTGTTGACCATACAAAATGAACAATTCAAATTATTACAATTAAATCAAAGTGGGTCCCCACAACAATAGTGGGAAAAAATTCACAATTTTCACCTCTGGCAAATAGAATTTTAACGTATTTGGAATGTCTTGTTTTTTTTTTTTGATCCGCACGTATTTGGAATGTCGCTCCGACGTTAAACTTAACAACTCTGTCAGGGATGTGCCTTGCAAATCTATTAGAGTTAAGGCTGCAAATGAAACGAATAGTTGAGCTCGAATTTTGAGCTCATTTAGTAAATGAGCTGAACCAAGCTTAATATTCCAAATCTCGGTTTCGGCTCAAAGAGTTAGGCTTGGATTGTTTATACTTTATAGAGGTTCATTTAGTAAATGAATCAACCTCAGGTCATTTACAACGGAGTTGAGCTTGAACACAACAAAACTTGGCTCCACTCAGCATGTTTGCAGAATTGCAGCCTTTAAGCTTAAAAAAAAAATTTCAAAAAACAACTCCTAGCTTCCAAGTCAGGTCACTCCTAACTTTGGGAGCCTATTTTTTGGCTTTTCATTTTTAACTTTTTGATTTTTTAACTTTTTAAATTATGATCAGAATGTATATTGAATCTGGTAAAGTGTTTAAATGATATGTGCAGAATGTATTTTGCAACAAGAGTAATGTTTGGGAGATATGTAATAAAAATGAATTATGAGTTGATTTTTTACCATGTTGCCCTTTTATTATGGTATATAATGTGTATAAATAATGTGTTAATCAATTTTTAAAAATCATTATGTTACTACCAATTTTTCCGGTGATCTTCAAACTTTCAAGGCAAGTGTGCAATGTAAGGACGTGTAGGGAGGTTAACAGTTATTGAGGGTGTGGTTATTTTCAAAATAAGTCAAGGGCAATTTGGTCTTTTGGTTCCAACACATATGAGAAGTAGAAAAGGTGAATGGGAAAAGCTACTCCAAGCCTCTTTTTAGCTTTTGGCTTTTGCTCTCTAAACCGAAAAATCAAAAATTTATTATGCCAAAACTCATTATTGACAACCCCTAAACACCTAGAATGCAATAGGCAAAAATGAAAATGTGAAAACAGCTCACCAAACACCCTCTAACATTTCAACAATGCTACTTACATAACAATTCAAACGCAATAACTTTCACAACCTCTCATATACATGTGGGGCCTACAGATAGTAGTATGTGTGGAGCCCTGTGTGGAGCCCACATGTATGTGAGAGGTTGTATTTGGTGTTGTGTTTGAATTGTTGTGTGAGTATCATTTTTGCTAACCTTTCAACGGATAGTGTCACAAACCCCTTAAGGGCCACGTGTCACGCCTTAAATCTTCAAATAGACCCTGGCACACTGGATAGAACCTGTGATGCAAATGCACAGGTCCCCGAGGGGGCGAGTACACGCGTGCTAACTGCACAGACAAAGTGCACAAGATTTGTTACGAGTACATATGAACTTGTACGTCTTATATACTTACTAATGTTTGTCCGTGCCTACGGCACTACGTACTTCGGTTGAAATTAAAATTACCTTTTGAATCTTGATAGTGGCTCAAAATATTATTTCAATTTGTAGGTAGCTAAAATTTTTTAGGTAGTTCCAAATTGCTGAAAATTAACCCATTTTTCTTGAATGGCGAAGATTTTTTTTATTGATATAAAAAAAAAGAGCCCACCTCGAATCCCACAAAAATGATTTGAATTGTCCATTGTTTTTAAAACATTTTTTTATGAAGCTCTGTAATCAGCTTAACCTGATATTGGTAAGAATTTTTTCTGAATTTATGGGTTTGAGCTGATTTTTATAGGGCTCCATAAAAAATTATTTTAAAAAATATCGGCAGTTCGAATTATCTTTGTGAGACCCGAGGTGGGCCCCAAAAAATTCATATGTACATGGTATGTACACTGCATATAGGGATGGAGCCAGAAATTTCATCAAGCAGGGGCAATCTTGCTTGCAAAAAAAAATATAAATACACATGCATAATAATGTAAATACATTAAAACTCAAAATAACGTAAATGCATAAATTGGTTTAACTAATGGGATCGATCTTGATATATGTGTCTTGTTTTTCTTTATTGTTCATTTTTTTTTTCATTCATCACAACTAGACGAATTCAGTTCATGGGCTTTCATGTTACTTAATTTTGCTAGTCAAAAAATAAAGAATTATACCAGTCAAAAAAATAAAGAATTAGAAGTCTAGAACAACAATTGGGGAAAGACATACCTACAACTTAGATTTCACCAAAATTATTTAGGGTTTCCAAAATCTCTTCCCCTCCGTTGCTGTTTTCTTGAAATTGCTTTTGAAGTCTTAACAATTGGAAAAGAGAGAGAGAGATAAAACTAAAAGAAATAAAACAATAAAACACTAAATCCATCTAAGGTGGAAGTTTATTACTTGAATATTTACAATATTAACACTCTAGGTTTATGTTTTGTTATATTTTAATCCTTAGCATTTAGTAATTAATGTTGGTATACTCGTATTTTAAAGGTTACTATTATAATTTTTTTTTCAAAATTCTATACAGGGGCGAGCCTATATACTTTCATAGGAATTTATTTTTTTTACATATAATAATAGTGTTTTTTTTTCTTCTTGCAGGGGCGACCGCCCCTACTGGCCCCTCCCTGGCTCCATCCTTGACTGCATATGTACACATAACAGTACTCTGTAAAACACATTTTCGAGAGTTCCCGTGAAAAATCAGCTCAATCCGCTATCTGCAAGTGTTCAATTCAATCATCTAACTTTCATTCAAATGAAGAATAATAAAAAGTTAGATAATTTGATCGAACACCTTTAGCTATCGGATTGGGCTAATTTTTTTGCAAGAACCCTAGAAAAAATATTAGACTGAGTTCTTTTAAACTTAACTTATTTTTTCGTTTTGTGTGTTTTGTTCGTTTTTTCTAATTTTTTGTTAGATTCGCGTGATTTTTTTTTTTTTGAATTAATCATCCGTCTCAACAAGTGGAGTTTAAAAAAGTACAAAATTATGACCAAAAGCAAAAAAAAAATCACTAAAAACAAAAAAAAAGTAGTATGAACATCTATCTTTTGGAGCTTAAGTGCCGTCTCCTTGGAATTTTTTCAACATCGGTTCATATTTTTATATTTTTTTGATTCGTCAACGAGACGAATGATTAACCCTTAAGATTACGTCGAAAAGCTAAACAAAAAAGTTACCAAAAATAAAAAATACCGAAATAAGTTCGAAACTTTTAGTATAAGTTTAAAAGAACGCAATTAACCTTATTGGGCCGAGTATCATATCATGTTATGTTTGTCCCGACTCTGATTAATGTTGTAGCAGTAATAATAACATGGTCACATATATAATGGCTGCATTTTAAATGAAGCATCTCAATACAGTACGGAGTATTTTTTCTTAACTAAAAAATAAGATCACGAGAGAGAGGGGTACGTCCGAGGGGAAGGAAACACAGGACTGAATCCTGAATACTGATCATTACTCAGTACCATTGTCGTGGAAACGGTGGCCCCTCTGCATTAATGCTCGTTTTAAACCTTTTCTCATGGTCCCTGTGGTTTTTGACTTTGTGCGAGACATTGCTTTGTTGGTTTTGGATTTTGACTTCAAGGGAGACTTCTATATATATATATATATTTTTTAGTAACGAGGAAAGAGAGATAGGTAAAGAAATTAGAGTAATGATAGAAAGGGAAAACTCAATAGCGACCGTACAGGAAGAGAGAGAGAGAGAGAGAGAGAGAGGTTGTTTTAGAAATCCAAATTAAGCAAACATATATAGTTATTGTCAAGTATGCATGGCTCTCTTCTGTAAAAAGTGTGTTGACTTTTTGTTTTGTAAAATGGACAGTGAAACTTTGATATTATTGAAAGAATCTGACTGTCCATTTTATAAACAAAATTTTGAATTTTGAATGTATTACTCTGCAAAATTAACGATTCAAATTATAGAAACATTATGTACAGTGGGGCTCACAATGACAGTGACAGAAAAGTCTGGTTTTTCCACCAGCGGTTAGATAGAATTTATTATCAAATCCTATATTGACGAATAAAAGATGGCAGAAAAGAGAGGAGTAAGCTAGGTACAAATATAAAAAGCATAAGCCCCGTTCCAGAAACCTTCTTAAAAAATAAGCAGCTTATTTCACATTTTCAAACTAAAAAATAATGTAAATGAAAAATAATTTTTTAATTTTTTTTGCATCATATAAAAGATCTCAATGAGATCTTTCAAACAAGATCTATAGTGCATATTTTTAGATTTCAATAAGCCCCTCATTTTTAAACTTGAAATTGCCTTCTTAAAAAATAAGGGCTTTTTTTGAGTACCGGAAAACTCTCATAACCAAAAGAGCTTTAATCAAGTTGATATGATCTTGAGGAGTTTGAATTTTTAAACACTATAAGTTGGATGGGTCAAGTAGTAATTTATTTAAGCATCAGTTAAAAACTTATGTTAAAAAAAAAAAACTTTAATTTTCTATTAAATTAAATTTGAAAGAGCTTCTAATGATCAAACTCGAACTTCAAGTGGTGCTGCAGCTGAAAAACGGATAGAAAAACGCAAATCAAATCCAACCGTCACAATTTTCATCATCTCAAACTTGTCTAGCTAGTGATTTTTCTCAAACCCCACGGTAAGAGCGAGTTTCTTTAATTTATAATTCAAGATATTCGTACTAGCTTATGTCATTATTTTTTTAAAAGCATAGAAAGCACAAAAAAAAACTATCTCAAGAAGAATATACGATATATAGAAAATGACTATTTTGATTTAACAAGAATTAAGTTTTTTTTTTTTTTTTTGCACTTTTGTTTGTTTGAAATTTAAACCACATGGATCTTATAGCTCTACACATTTTAATTTATCGTACAGGCAATCTTGTCTAATGTCTATTGTTAAAAAGAGCTACTCTGATGAATTCTAAATTGACACAACCACCTACATGATTTCATTTGCATCCTAAAAATAGAGTGATTATTTAGTGCTCATGGTGCTTTAAGGTCTTTAAATAATTAAATAATTGTGATATTTATGGTAGATCACGGGTTTACATCAGGTAGTTATATTAACTTTAGAATTATGAGGAAGAGTCACCATTACATTAGGTGAGACCTGCCATTTAGTGATTTCTCTTCTTCATAAGGGTGGACACCCTTCCCCCGGTCAATACCTTTTCTTTTCTTTTCTTTTCTTTGCCTCAACATCACTTCTAAAGTTTCTACCCACCAAAGATACAGCGCTGCCGTATTTTATTTTATTTTATTTTTGATCCGATATTTGTCTATTTGTTGGTTAAAGCTTTATGGTGAAAAAAACAGGGCATGAAAATGGTGGAGGATAGTGCAATGATGTGAAAATGAGAGTACCAAAATTTATGAAAATGGGAGTACCACAATTTAAGGGTGCTAATCAAGCAAAGGTGGGAGACAAGAGACGTGGAGGACAATTTAAGGGCACCACAATTTTTGCGACCCTTTGTGAGAGAATGACATGTCTCATAAGGTGATAAATAAGTACTTAAAAAATAAGAACCTTAGCGAAACGGAGCCTAAAGCTTTATGGTGAAAAAAAAACAGGGCATGAAAGTAATTGAGGATAGTGCAATGATGTGAAGATGGGAGTACCAAAATTTATGAAAATGGGAGTAGAGAGTACCACAATTTAAAGGGTGCTAAACAAGCAAAGGTCGAGACAAGAGATATGGAGGACATGGCTACGTCTACCACCGTGTACATTGTAAAATTCTTGTTCCACGCTTTAGAACAATTTATATTACATTTATCTCAATTTCGTCCATCGATAAGATTTAAAACAAAAAATTTCCCCATAGGAGTAAAACCACAATTTCATAATCATTCAGCCAACTGTCCCAATAATGAAAATTATAGATTTGATTGTGGGCAGGTGCCTAGTAGGAGTTGTAAATCCCATTTAGGTGAATTTCATTTGTTCATTTTATTGGATATTATGGATGAATAATTTAAGGATAAAAATCTGGTGAATCCTGAAAAACGTAGTTACCTGCCCACCCTTTTTTTTTTTCTTCATTTTCTCATAGAAGAATGGGTGGAGTACAAAAATTGTGTTTGTGGGCTGGTGCCTGGTAGAATTGTACTTGTGGTCTTTTTTTAGAACAAAAAATATCAAGTTGGAATTTCGCTTGCGTAAATAATTTATACATCGGAATTGACTAAATAAACTGAATCAATATTAAGATACTTTCGATATCTGGTGCCATGCCTATATCTTCCAATTCATAATATTTTACATGATTTTCAAAACTTTGTTTAATAAAAACTAATGTTGAACTATATCTTACCTCAAACGAGATTAGTATTTTGCTTATAAAAAAAGCACTACAGATTAAGAGATGTGCGCAATTTTTTTTACAGGGCTGGAATAGTGAACAAAGGCTGTAAAAACATACACTATTTGCTCACAATAATTCACGAAATAAGACCATCGCATCGCATGGGATCTCTTCCCTTCATTCCAGTAATAATTCTTGATACGAGGAGCAAACCAAACCCATCAAGGCAAGGCAATGTCAGCATTTCTTTTGGGATGGGTTGATGATGTATGAAACAGGCCCAGACAGGATGGGCCCACAAGGAAGAGATTGGACTGAACATGGGGCCCAAAAGAGATTAAGCAAGCACTGCCATTTAGTCCTTTCCTATGACAGAAAAGCAATGGCTCAGGGCAAAAGAAGGTAATGGTACTGCCCCCTGCCCGTTAGGAAAAAAACACAAACAAAAAAGGGATGACCGAAATGATTTTGCTATTCTCTTTTTTATTAACGGTATTCTCCTGCAAATATATTTTTCCACAAAAAATACATTTGTAAAGGTGTGTCATTAAAAAAAAAAGAAAATAGCAAAATCAGTAGAAAAAAAAAGAAGACGAGTAAACAGGAGTGAAAACAGGTGCAGAGAGAGAGAGGAGAGGAGTGGGGGAGACACAAAGGCCGGGAAGGATGACCTAAAGCTTGCAGAATGAAAATTTATACTAATAGTACGGCCATTTGACTTTCCCATGACATACTTATTATCATGCACGATTGGTTGTACTATAGATTTTGGAGCACATTACCACGTATTTGCGAGCCCTACTACTATTGGGAGTCCGGCTCTTCTTCAATAATTGGAGAGAACACTCTCTTCAATCTTGGTTGTACTATAAATTTTGGAGCACATTCCACGTATTTGCGAGCCCTACTACTATTGGGAGTCCGGCTCCTCTTCAATAATTAGAGAGAACACTCTCTTCAATTTTGGTTTGTAAATTTTTTTTACAATCTCACGTTAATGATCGAAACGGTTCATTTTGTTTTCCTCGTTGAGAACACGAAGAAGTATGCTAAAAATCAAGTTTATTGGATATCATTAGATATGATTTTGGAACACATTTTTTACAAAATATAATATTGCTATAATATTACAACACTGGAACAAAACCCATTTCTAAATATTTTGCAATATAAATCTGTTTCGAAATCATATCAAATGATAATTGGTCAAGTTGATTTTTGGCATACGTGATGGTCTTAGAGAATTAAAAATTATGAACGGTCCCGATCAATAAAATGTGATTGAATTTTTTTTTTCCAAGCCGAGATTGGAGAGGAGCCGGACTCTACTATTAGTACCGATGGGGTGGAGTACATACGACGTACGTTGTCATGTGGGGCCCACTACGGGTCTACAAATAATCTAATTTGTTGATAAGTTTTAAAATATTTTTTTAAGTTAGAAGATTAGACCTAGTATTTATACATATTCTGTAACAACCCTAAATTTTTACAATAAAATTTAATATTTTAATTGAAATTCTTTCATTTAGATGTTAATTTAGTATTCTTTTAATAAATGACTCGATTTTTTTTATATATTATTTAAAAGAAAATACTAAAACCCTATTGAGTAAATATGTAAAGCTATATGGATATATGTGTACATGTAAACCCTAACCTAGATTTTTTTTTCACAAATCCTAGTAAGTGGGAGAGATTGATATCCAAGTATAATCATAGTGCATAAATTAGGAGAGAGTCATAATTGTTATCTTAAGGAATCCTAGAAAAATCTAGTTAGGATCCTATAAAATCTAGATATGTTATACAATTTAAGATTTTGATTCCCTTAAATCTAAGGAGTTAATTGTAGGAGATTGAGAGAGAGATTTGATATAGATTTTTTTCTAGATTTCCCTAGATTTTATAATATTGGATTGGATCTTATTAGATATGATTAGGATAAGATTAGATTGGATTTCCTTAGATATGGTTAGAAGAAGAATAGATTGGATTTTATTAAGATTTTGCTAGATATTCTAGATATGATCTAGATTCTTCATGCACTAGTATAAATAGGCATGCCTTTCACCTCCCTTCCACATTCACAAGCACACACACACCACCAATCA
Source organism: Rhododendron vialii (assembly GCF_030253575.1). Classification (NCBI taxonomy): domain Eukaryota; kingdom Viridiplantae; phylum Streptophyta; class Magnoliopsida; order Ericales; family Ericaceae; genus Rhododendron; species Rhododendron vialii. Next base: position 10,653,383 of record NC_080569.1, read on the forward strand.
TCCACTTCTCACATGCTTCATTTGTATGAGTTTGGAGAGCAAAAGAGAGAGAGGTTTCGGCTAGCAAAAGAAAAAAGAAGAAGAAGAAGAAGAGGGAATTAGTTCAATGCCACCACCACCTTGCCACATTTCCTACACCACTCAAAACACCATTTGATCCTAATTTTTGAAATCTATAGAAATATTTGTGTTTCCGGAAAAAGAAGACTACCTTCTTTTTATTCTTCGGTCAAGCCGAACCGGCGTTGCTTCGCCTGCGATTTCACCCGACGTACTTCGTAGCCACTCTATCGCCAAGAAGAACAGTAGAAACCTCTTATCTACTCCCCTAAATATAGTAGTGCTACGTGTTTGTTTGATTTTAAAAAGTATTGTTCTATAAATAAATAAAAATAGAGAATTTTCTAATTATCAGCATATTAGTTTGTTGGAAAAATTAAAGATGTTAATCTAAGTTATCATAGCTAAATGTTAAGATGATTGGAATTGAAAATGTTGGAGTTAGAGTATGATCTTTATAATCTTTGTTAATTATAAAGAAGTCGATTTTTAAGCTAATTGTATAAAAAATGAAAAGTTACCTGAAAACTTATAATGGTATTATGTGGCTAGAACAGTTGGTTCTCAGTCATTTATTGATTTTTACTAAGAAAAACGTGACTTAGAAACTAGGTAATGGAAATTTGAAACCAACTAGTGTATGTGATTTACTTTAGTTGTAAAATATCAAGTGTGTTTACAAACAAGGTGTTACTCCTTTATTATGTGTCGTTATAGTATTTGATATTAATGAAATTAGAATTGCATGAAAATATAAATCTATTGTATCGCATAACTTTAGCAAGCTTTGAACGCGCAAAATTATGCATGGGTACGAAACACGAGAAACGAGAGATGAAATACAAAAAAAAAATGAGAAAATGAAATGTAAAAGTTGGTGATTGTGTGAGCATGAGAACCTAGTAAGTTCATTGAAGATGGTCAGCAGAATCATGGCTCAAGTGTGCGTGTGTGAGCATGAGAGCCTGGTAGGTCCTGAAAGAATGGTCGGCGGAATCATGGCTCGGGTGTGTGTGTGTGTGGCCTAGGAGCCCGATAGGTCCTGAAAGGATGGTCAGCGGAACTAGTGCCGTGTATGCGTTATGAAATGGGAAATGATTAAAGACTAAGAACCCGGCAGGTCCTGAAAGTGACGGTCAGCGGAATCAGTGCTTTTGGGTGGCAAAATCTGAACTTAGCTTGGGAGCCCGGTAGGTCCTGAAAGATGGTCAGCGGAACCAGTGCTCGAGTAAATAAAAATGGAAAGTGGAATCGATACTTGAAAAATGATGACACGGTTTACGATACGCTGCGATAACTCTAAAAGACACTGACACTTTTGATTATTTTTTGTGATGCTCAGTTTTGTTTTTTATAAATTGTTATATGTTATTTTTGTTAGTTTATGGGACATAGGGGTAAGAGTTAGCTATTGGGCTTAATTGCTCACGGTGTTACTTTTGTGACTCTGACATCTTATGCCAGAGTTTAGAGACAAACATGGGGAATTTTATAATTTGGAAGAGTTCAGTGTTGAGCAGAATAATGCAGAAGAAGATGGACGTCCAGAGGAGTAGAAGTTACCTTAGTACCCCTCCCTTATCTATTTAAATAAGTGTAACACAAATTTGGGGATAATTTGGCTTGTAATGACTTTATGTTTCTTTCTATTTAATAAATGTGAAAAATTTATTAAATTAACGTTCCCAAAAATCGGGACGTTACATATTCAATTAAGTTGATTTTTTTACAGGGGCCGGTTGAAAAAATATTTTAAAATTTATCAACAAATCAGTTTATTTGCACATGACCCGCAATGGGCCCTACACAATGACGTACATTGTACACCGTATGTACATCACCCATAATGCTTAGTTCATATGGACGCGCTCTGAAAATATTCTAAATATAGGATTAGGATTTGAAGCAAGACAGTCACGTGCTGGTTTTTTTTTTGTGTCGCATTTTATACATGGCGGAGGTTAGCGAGATAATAGTATGTTAGTCAACAGAAGATTCAGAAACTGTCCATAGCCCTGAATCCCAGTACATTGAGTCATTGAAAATGGGTGAAATATGTGAAGAGTCGAAAAGTGGTGCAAAAAACCTATGGGTGCGGTGATGGGGTGAGTGATATGTTTAACGTACTGCATGTTTGAGTCAACGAAAAGTCTGAGGTTCCTAATGGGAAATCCCGACCGGATTCTCAACGGCCCGCCGGGCCCATTTTGGCCACCGAAAGGCTGATCCGAGCCGTCCAAAAATTCTAAAAAAAAAACCGAGTGGGCTCACGCGAGAATTAACGGCATCCGATGTGTGTAGGTGGCCGATCCAAGCACTCCATTTTTGTGTGTATAAACACTAAAAAAACACTCGGTTTTTTTTAAAAAAAAATTTTGGACGGTTCGGATCAGCCGTTCGGTGGTCAAAGTGGGCCCGATGGGCCATCAAGACTCCGGTCGGGAACTGTAGCGCTGCTTGTCAGTCAATTGCGAGTAAGAATTTTTTGTACGAACAAAGGTACATATATTTTACTTTTTGGTGAAACAAAGTGCAATTAAGACATAAATATTGTTGACACAAAATCTAGGGTAAGCGATCCCTGAAACATCATTAAGCACAAATGTCTTAACACTACGGAAGCTGGAATATTATGTTTCTTGCCAGTATTGTCTATGTGAGTTTTTTGATTTTTCGTTTTTTTAATCAGATTTTTATTTAGTTTTTTTATTTTTCATTTTTTTAATCAGATTTTTATTTCGTTAGTCTCCTACATACAACGTTTGTCTATAGTTTACGGGTATATTCGTTTTGGGTCCCTAGACTCAATCCCTCTTTCTCTGTGCACGGTTGTCAACAAGTTTTCTTTTCAATTATTATTCTCGTTTTTTTTAAATCTATTTGTCTATACTCATTATCCTAAAAACTTAAACGAAACAAACACGTGCTTGGACCCGAATAAGTCCTATATTTTGACTTTTAGTTGATGTATGTGAGTAAATCAGTAGAATGACATGTCTCGAAATCTGTATTTTTATGGGATATAACATGTTTACTATGTTTAGACAATATGAAAAACTTGGTCTCAAAAGGATAATCTGGCACGATTCAACGATGAGATGCAACTTGGAGTACCTTGTTTTCCATTTCAAGTAATTAGTAAATGTTGTGATTTTCACAATCCATTTTTTATAAATATATTCTCCTTTTGTATTCTTATAATGTGAATTTGTAATATCGTCCTTCCAAATGTGGAAAGTATTTAAGTGGAAGATTAGTTCTGTAAATTTACATCACAAGAGAATAAAAAAAAGCGTCGCTATTAAAAAGGAGTGTGAGAATTAATTGCCTTACTTGATAAATGAACCCCGATTATTGGTACCAATTGATGAGTACAAATTGTGTATTGGGGTTCACTTCGTGTACGGCAAGAATGATCCAAACCGTTCATGAATCTTAAAATATTTTTTTAAGAATTATATATGTAAGACCTGCAATAGATTCCACAATAAATCTGTACATTTTTTGCTGTATGTGCAGCATTACTACAATCGGTCCCTATAGTATTTTCGTTCGTTAATTAATTGGCAAATTCTCTAGATTCAAGCTTTTATCTTGTAGAGTGTAGACCACTGGACACATAGGGTAGCCCCAAAACCCTGCAGAAGATTTTGTACCGCGATTTGTTTGACCACAGCATTGAAGGAGGCTGCAGTGGGTTGCAGAGTCTGGGCCTAATATGTCATATCAAGCAAACAACAGGGACGACCGCGTTAATGCGCCGAATACATTGAAAGAAAGAGGGAGAACGGATTTCCACATTTCTTCCGAGTTTTATTACAAAACTCTTCCTCAAATTTATATTCAAATATCATTCTTCACCCATAACAATAAAAGAGTGTTGGTTCCCCCACAGAAATGTGTATTTGCTATCCACTGAATAATTATTCCTCAAGACAGACTCGGTATTTTGGAGGGCTGCTGCAGTAATTTGCCACGCTAGATCTCGCGAGTCACTGTAGCACAGGGCAGCTCCCACTCTCTTTTTCTCTGCCTTCAAAGCGAAGGTTCTGTCACCTATTGACGCTGACGGAGAGCGGGGGATCGCATCGATGGAGAGGGTTTTGTCATAGTCGACGGCAACTTTCCAGCAAGGGCTCCGTCACATTCCGTGGCGGTTTTTCTTCATTTCTCACGGTCAGTTAATTTCATTGAATTTTTCAGTAATCAGTATGCAGCTAAGTCCATTGAAAATCAATAATGTCTTTTATAACAAAATATAATAATAAACAAACTTGTTGTTTGAATGAATAAAGCTCGGAGTTCGAGAAGAACTGAAAAGTGGGATGGTTGTTGAATATCCATTATCGTCAATATGTTACAGCCGGTTTATCGACAGGATATAAGATGCAGATACGCTATCATTTGGGATAGTATATTTGAAAAAGTTATATCTGGTCTTTGCCACTTGAATATAAACCACAGATATAATATCTCATGGATGGAGGGTATAATAAAGATATGAGGAGATGTTGTGTTATCATATCTGCCTACTTTATTACGAGAATGTCACCGTCTTCTTTTAATTTTACATCCACCACTCATACTTACCCAGAACAAAACTTTTTTATTTTTTGAAATACTAAAAGTAAAAAATAAAAGTTTTATCATGTCTCCTCTCATATCATGGGAAAGACTACAATACACACTCTTTATTTGGGTGTGTATCATATGCACCTCCAAAATATTATGAATTATAGAGAAAATGTTACGAATCGTATTGCTAAAAAGTTACGAATCGTATAAAGGTTATGAGATATACCAAAATGTTATGAATCATAATGAAAATGTTACGAATCGTACTGCTGAAAAGTTATGAATTCTAGAACAAAAATTACGAAACACTCTAAAACGTTATGAATGAACCACAAAATAAGTGCATATGGTATACCCTTTCAAGGGGTGTGTATTGTAGACTTTCCCCTCATTATTATTATATCCATCCAAAACTAATCCGGTTGGCAAACGACCTATTGACGTGTTACGCATTTTGGTTAGGTACTGATGTAGCCTGTTGGTGCTCTAACTGGCATGATCAAAACAAAAATAAAAATCAATACTCCCTGCGTCCCTATTTATTTGCTTATTGTGGTATTCTCTCATTTTATTGAGTCAAAAACTTTTGGGTTGAAAAGTGTATAGATTTTTTTTTAAAAAAAAAAAAGACTTTCAGACTCTCTTTTTATCAAAATGTACTCTTTTTTTGTTTTGTGGTGATATCAAATTACATAATTACCTTTTTCATATGTGAAAGAGAAATGTATGAAGGTTAATTTTGTAATTTTACATGAATGAATACAAAAAATATTACATTTGAACAAAAAGGGAGTGTTAAAATCAATTTTCTTTCGAAATATCTTTTAGAAATTAGAACAACACAATTTTACTGTAATAGTTGAGTTGGGATCTTACACTAGAAGGGTATAATTGAAATTTTGCCCGTGATTTTTGATTATGAAAAATTGCAAATGAATTAGATAACTCAAAAAAAAAAAAAAAAACGTAAGCAAACAAAATAAGACATACGAAGTATACTTATGTCATTTCTGATAAAAAACGAAGAAGAAGTAATATGTCATTTCCTCTTTCGAAATGCCAGAAATCTGAAAACAGAAAACTGGAAAACGTCCCTTTCTCTCCTCCCCAGCAGAACAGTGTTCTCACATACAGTCTACAGACACATCTCTCTCTCTCTCTCTCTCTCTCTCTCTCTCTCTCTCCAAATTCACCTCTACTTTTCACTTTCCCTCTCCTCCTTTACCGTTGTCCCGACTTGACACGTCTAGGGTTTGTTCACTCTCCATTCTCACTTTGCACTAATTAGGGGAGAGAGAGAGAGAGAGAGAGAGAGAGGCTCTGGATTCGAATCCCCTGTTTCCCAAGCCTCCCTCGGTTCTCGTTTCTGCCATCCAATAAACCTCTGCTCCACCCTCTGTATTTATAGGATTCCCCTGTATTTATGTTCGATGTAGATATATAACCACTCCTCTATTTATGTCTTCCGAAGACCGTTCTCATGTAATGTCACTCGATTCCTAGCTGAAATCGCGCTCTTCAAACGCGGCACGAGTTCAGTAGAGAGAGAAAGTGGAAGTGTAACTGGAGCTTCTCTAACCAGTTGTTCACAGCCGAATCATCATGGAGTAACAAACACGAGGTTTCTTAAAAGAAAATACAGGTTTTTTTTTCTTTTTCGTCAGGACATTAGTAAGTAACTTTCCGTTGGGAGATTTGTCTGTACCTTCGTTTGTGACATGAGTAGGAGTTAAAACGTGTCGTGAACCCTAGAAAAGCGAAGAATCTTCCGGTTCAATCAAGCTCGTCCATTTTCAATCGTCATCTCCGGACATCACGAGGACTCGGGGGACTATTTTCGCGAGGGAATCTTACTGGTTTCAGCAAAAACAGCTAGCTTCAACAAAAGCCACCTCTCCCACAGTCTTCTTTACATCTCCGTGGTCCCCCCCCCCCCCCCCCCGCCCTCCCTTTTTTTTTTACTCCGCTCAGTGCGTTGTGGATTGTAAATTTGTAGTAGTAGCTTTCGAAAATGGCGATGGCCGTGGCTCAGCAGCAGCACAGGGAGAGCAGCAGCGATGGCTTCGACAGGCATCTTGACGCCGGAAAATACGTCCGGTACACCGCCGAGCAGATCGAAGCGCTCGAACGGGTTTACGCCGAGTGTCCGAAGCCCAGCTCGTTGCGTCGGCAGCAATTGGTCCGCGACTGTCCCATTTTGGCCAATGTCGAACCCAAACAGATCAAAGTCTGGTTTCAGAATCGCAGGTGAAGGGAAAAGCACAGATGTGTTCTCTTCGGCTTTTACTGCGTACCTTTTATTTAGTGAATTTCATGGCATTTCTCAAATGTGTGTCAATTTTGATTGCATGCATAACCAATGGTAAGAGAGTTATAGTTGAATGTAAGTTAGGTTCTTAGAAATTAGACCTCCTCTCGAGTCTCCCCAAGGGCCAACCATTGGCTCCCATAAGAACGTCCCAAAGGCTGGTGGGGCCGTAGAGATCATGCACACTCTGCATTACAACAACAACAACAACAACAACAACAAAAAAGAGTTTCTGCAAGACTGTACTCATTTTTTTGCTTAATTTGGTAGGCGCTTCACTTGATATTAAGAACTCAAACCCCTTTTTGAGTAAAAGCTGAGTTAAAGCTTGACAAATGAAGTATTTGTAAATTTGGTAACTGTAAAGTAGGCATGAAATGAGGTAAGAAAATAGTTTCCCTTACTTCTGAGAAGATGGGTAAAACATATTTACGATATGAGTTGATGAGTCAAGAGTGGGAGAAGGAGAAGGTTTTGCAGTTTTTTTTTTTCTGTACTCCAATTTAAGTTTTGAGTCAGTTTGAATAAGGTCTGGACTCTGTAGAAGTCCTTAAGTTGGTCTTCCCCAGATATGCTAGAAATGATCTTTGTGGTTTGTATTGGTTTGGGCTTGAAGTTTCTTGGGAGTATGAGAATTGAAACCTAATTATGATTTTGCCTACGCAGGTGTAGAGAGAAGCAAAGAAAAGAGTCCTGCCAGCTGCAGACTGTGAACAGGAAACTGAATGCAATGAATAAGCTGTTGATGGAGGAGAATGACCGATTGCAGAAACAGGTGTCACAGTTGGTATGCGAGAATGGTTCCATGCGGCAACAACTCCAAAGTGTATGTTAATTTTCTTTGGCATGGCTGATATTTGTTAGGTGTTACATTGATAGAATGGTGATACAAATATGTTATCTTTTTGGAAATTGGGACCATTTCTTGGGATTTTGCATTCGGTTTACTTAGTTATCTTTTTCTCCATGCTTCTATGTGCATCAGATGCCTATTGTGCTTGTTTTATGTGTAGAATTGGATCTCTTTATTTTGGTCTATTTCACAGTCCTCGCACTTAATCATTAATAGTTAAAACTAGTGAAAGTGAGAGCTTGTTGAGTTTTACCTTTTAAGACTATATCTAACTGCCTTGAGTGCTTGCAACAAGAGGTGCAGTACCCTTGTTGCACTTTGATGTCTTCTTATTGTTAATTATTTTGATTGAATTTTGAATGTTCTGCAGGCATCAGCAGCAACTGATGCAAGCTGTGAATCTGTGGTAACCACTTCTCAGCATTCTATGAGAGATGCAAATAACCCTGCTGGGTAGTCTCCAACATCAATGTCATCTCCTCTCTCTCAATCATATTTTATGTTGGCGCTATTTTTGATGTAAGGTTTTTCTTTTGGCAGACTCCTGTCAATTGCAGAGGAGACCTTGGCAGAGTTCCTTTCAAAGGCTACGGGAACTGCTGTCGATTGGGTCCAGATGCCTGGGATGAAGGTTTGAATTCATATAGTGTTAAGTTTGCAGAATTCTTAATGGTTCACCTGAAGTCTTTAATAATGATGGTGGGCTTCTCACTCTGAAGCCGAAAGCGTGAACCGTTCAATTTTGTTTGATAAATTTTTTTTTTCCAGCCTGGTCCGGATTCAGTTGGGATATTTGCCATTTCACATAGTTGCAGTGGAGTGGCAGCTCGAGCATGCGGTCTAGTAAGTTTAGAACCTACAAAGGTAAGCTTCGATGAAGTTTTCACTTTGTAATTTTATCTTGGTTCTCATCCTTTTAGGGGTGTATACCAATGTAAGGACGCTGTACCAAAAGGCAGAAACTTTATTTTTATGGTGAATTTTTGTTCAGATTGCCGAGATCCTTAAAGATCGTCCATCTTGGTTCCGGGACTGCCGGAGCCTCGAAGTTTTCACAATGTTTCCTGCTGGAAATGGAGGAACAATTGAACTTATATATACACAGGTGAACAATAAAGCCTCTGCTTAGGATTTTCCTTGACATCAGCAAATAACCAACTCTTGAATGGGTTTCAGATATATGCTCCAACTACACTGGCACCTGCACGTGATTTATGGACTCTGCGATACTCGACGACTCTGGAAAATGGCAGTCTTGCGGTAAGCATGGCTTTGGATCTTAATAAGTCTAATATGCTTGTGTGGTGTTATGATTACGCATTATGGTTGCATAAGTACTGTTTGATTGATTTGTCCGGGTGTGTTGTTGGGCCATTTGGGTGAGGGCAACTTCTATTATGTGTTGTTTGAGCTATATTGTAAGGAATGCTGCCGTAAAAATATCACTGTGTCAATGGAGTTTGGAGCAAAGATTTCTGACTTACCTTGCCACCACAGATAATTATCATGCCAATGGAGTTTGGACCAAATGTCTACCTTGTTTGTGATTGGACTGAATCGACTAAGTTTTGTTATTGAATGGCGTATCATGGTATCAGCCACCTTTCTTCTTCAATTTCACTCTTTCAACGCAATTGCTCTGTTACCCACCCAATAGAACAAAAAGCAAAAAAACAAAACTTCTTACGAGCAAAAAAATAAAAATAAATACTCATTCCTATCTTACGAGCAACCACATGAAAAATGAGTAAGGAAATTTATCCTTGTTCATTTGCTCCTTGTTTGCATATTGCTACACTACAACTCTGCATGTATCGTAATTTTGACTCCATGCGCAAGCCAGGGTTGTTCGTAATGGAACAGCTGGTGATATAAGATTCCTGCTCTTTGTATATTTAGTTGTATTATGTGTGTACATATTTGTAGTTGTTGAAATGGTTTCAGCCCATTTATTATCCTGAAATTATGGCTTTAAGATTGTATACACCCGGAAGTTGACTTCATTTGTTGTTGGTTCTTTTTTGTCATTTCAAGGTGTGTGAGAGATCTTTGTCAGGTTCTGGTGCTGGCCCTAATGCAGCTGCTGCTTCTCAGTTTGTGAGAGCTGAAATGCTTCCGAGTGGCTATTTGATCCGACCATGTGAGGGCGGAGGGTCAATTATCCATATAGTCGATCACTTGAATTTTGAGGTTTGTTTTTTGTTAACTACCTTCTTCAATCTCTTTTACTTGGCAAAAACTCACTTTCTTTGATGTAAATAGGCTTGGAATGTGCCAGAGGTGTTGCGGCCACTTTATGTGTCATCAAAAGCTGTAGCACAGAAAATGACTATTGCGGTGAGTGAAAAAATTCTACATGTTTGTCGCACGCTTAAGGGGTTGTTAAGTTTAAAAGAAGTACCTGTTGTATAAAACACTTGTGATGATATTAGTTATCGGGAGGAAAGGTTGTGTTCGTATGGTAAGTTTCCATTTTGGTTTGAGTAGTGGACGAGGAAGTTATCAGGCTTCTTATTTTGCTTAGTGGTTAGAACAATTTTCTCATATCCGTGGACTGGCGAACTTCCATCAATATATTGATCCGTTAAATTGTTCAGTTGTCTTAATTCTTAAATATTCCGAGTAACTTTCACCAACATCATTTTTCTGAGTTGTAGCAGTAGTACCAATAAAAACGGCATTGATGGAATTGATAAAACATTTTTCTGTGAAGGCATTGCGCTATATTAGGCAAATAGCTCAGGAAACAAGTGGGGAGGTGGTATATGGCATGGGCAGACAGCCAGCTGTTTTGCGAACATTTAGCCAAAGATTGAGCAGGTAGCATTGTGTTGATAATTTCCCGGTGTAGGTTTATGTAAAAGTAATTTGGCTGGATATACTTGTGTAGATGGCATAGTGATTTCATTCATTATTCACCTTTTTGGCCCTGGCAGAGGTTTCAATGATGCTGTAAATGGATTCAATGATGATGGTTGGTCAGTATTGAACTGTGATGGTACCGAAGATGTTGTAGTTGCAGTTAATTCGACCAAATGTTTGGGTGCCATTTCTACACATTGTAGTTCCCTTCCGTTGCTTGGAGGCATTCTCTGTGCGAAGGCATCCATGCTACTTCAAGTGAGTTACGGAACTTTTTTCATTAACGTAATTATGCTTCGCTATTTCGGATGGTAATTTGCAACTGTTCGTGCTTGGCCTTGTTTGTAGGCTGCAACAATATTTTTAATGTATTTTTTATTTTTTGGCTAACTATGCATATCTTTCTTCTTTTACGTGATGTGTCTGCTTCTTGGACAAGTTAGGATCTTTGCTTCAGAATTAGTCTTAATAATCCACTCGAGGTCTGATTATACCATCAAAGCCTAAGTGAACCATCTTGCCTTAAGTTACAAATTCCTCGATAATGAAAGTGATATTGACGGGTGAAGTCTAGGAATAAGACTGATTTGTTGGATAATTGCAAGGATTTCTGCCGTTGTTGCTCGTTTGATTTAAATTTGTTAGGAGTGGATTTAGTTTTTTTAATCATGATTACTTGCGGTCATACTTATCAAGTGGGAATATATAGTAGACTGGTGATTGGAAGCCCTCCATTGTTAAATTGAGATAAGAGCACCTCCTACCTATCTCCAAAACTCCAAGATCAAGAACCAATCCCTGCACCCCCAACCACACTCCATTTGGGTTCTACATTACCGAAAACATAGGAGACACAATTTTGATTCTTCATATATATAGACTCATTTTACCGCTGTAGATGGGTTGCCCATTTATATATACTGCATTAAACTTTTAGTGTACTGTATACATATTATTAAAATTGGTTAGGTATCGATAGTACCTTTAAAATGTGGCCACTGGTTAATTTTTTTAATTACTTTTAAATGGTAATAGTTTAAATATTGGAGGAAAAGTTGATATTTTGTGAGAAATGAATGAGTTGTTGAAAAATTAGTGACGAATTGAGAATTGTGGTTAAGGGTGTATGAATAGTGATATGCTCTAAATGCAATTTTTGAAAAAGTGATCTTATGAGTCTCCAAAATGGATCCTTGTGTTTGAGTTGCTCTAATGGGTTCGCTTTGCTCTGGCAGAATGTTCCTCCTGCGGTGCTTGTTCGCTTTCTGAGGGAGCATCGCTCTGAGTGGGCTGACTTCAGTGTTGACGCTTATTCTGCTGCAGCACTTAAAGCTAATTCATTTGCATATCCAGGGATGAGGCCCACAAGGTTTACTGGGAACCAAATCATCATGCCACTTGGTCACACAATTGAACAAGAAGAGGTATGCATTTAGAATTGTAATAGTCACCTCCTCTCTTCCCTTAGCAAACTATTATCTGTTCTGACACCTCTTTTTGCGATACCAGATGCTGGAGGTAATACGTCTTGAAGGTCATTTTCTTCCTCAAGAAGATGCTTTCATATCAAGGGATATTCATTTACTGCAGGTGCTTTCTTCAGTATCCTGATGAATTACAAGGAAAAAGATGAGTTTAACCACTTACATGGGAAATTGAATGCTCAACCCTGAATACATTTTCAAGATAAGAATTGCTTTTGTTGCAGTTATGTCGTGGAACTGATGAGAATGCTGTGGGAGCCTGCTCTGAGCTTGTCTTTGCTCCAATTGATGAAATGTTTCCAGATGACGCCCCACTGCTCCCCTCTGGTTTTCGTGTTATTCCATTGGATTCAAAATCAGTTGAGTTTTTCACCTCAATCTCTATCTTGTGGTACTAACAATTTTATCAATTTGATTAACTGCTAATGTTCAAATAACCCATGTTCAAGCTGATGACAAATCCATTTCGACCAGTCATTTTCAGAAGTTTGTCGAATCGATTATTTTAGTTTGTTGCACCCAATTCAAGTGTTTTGACAGAAGATAAATGCCATATAGTGGAATTCAGGTTTCACTCAAGGTTAGATTGTTTAATGAGTACTATAGAATAAAAAATCCATGACAAACAAGTAATATGTGTAACAGGCGAAATTCAAGTCTGACGCTGGTTGTAGGTCATTGTGACTTTTATCTGTTGGTGGCCAAATAAACAAGATAGCATGAACCTCAACAGCGTTTGGGTTCTGAATTTAGTGTTGATATTTAAGTGCGGGTTGATTCTCTGATAAGCGATAATTGTTGGAATCGTGGCAATGAATTAACTTAGCACAAATGAATTACTAGAAATGTTGCTCAGGTTTCCCGCTGGAAGTCTTATTTCATTTTCCTGTGTGATATGCAGGATAATTTGACGGCACATCGGACCCTGGATTTGACCTCCAGTCTTGAAGTGGGCCCAGCAACTAACCATACTTCTGGTGATGCATCCACGTCGCGATCAGTGTTGACTATCGCTTTTCAGTTCCCATATGACAACAGTCTACAAGAAAACATCGCTACAATGGCTCGCCAATATGTCCGTACTGTGATGTCTTCTGTGCAAAGGGTTGCAATGGCCATATCTCCATCAGGATTGACCCCCACTGTGGGACCAAGGCTATCTCCAGGCTCTCCAGAAGCCCTAACCCTAGCTCACTGGATCTGCCAGAGCTATAGGCATGTTGTGCTTTTATTTCTCTCTCCTCCGCCCCCCCTTTTTTCTCTTACTTAATGTGCCATATGTCTCAAACTGCTACGATTCTCTTTACCAAATTACTACCACCGAGTGGTTGATTGTGGGTTTTCTCCTGGGTTGTGAACTTGTGCTTAAGATACTAGTTTGGGGAACAGAAACCAATGCGTAGGGACATGCAACCCTTACAAGTTTGATTTGATTTTTGCCGATTGAAAAATGGGTGATTTGATTTCCAATGTTACCTCTGAATCCCTCATTTAGAACTACTTATAATGCAAATTTATTGAAGGTTAGTCTCGACAATCTACACACATTTTTCCTTTGACTTTTCACGGAGGACTAATTTTTGGACGTCCCAAGATAGAAGGGAGGATTAACAGTAAGGGACGGAGGGAATAGTTCGGTATTTTGTTAGATCTCAACTCTTTTGGACAGTTTGATGTCTTATTATGTCCTAAGTAAAATCACCTTTGATCACTTTCCTGGACCATCTAAGTTGCTGTCCTTGTTTGTTAGAAATTGGTTCCAAGTTTCCCTCATTCTAATTTAGTAATTTTTTTCATTTTGGTTCTCCTCAGCTATCATCTAGGGACTGAATTGCTGAGATCTGATTCTATGTATGGTGAATCAGTCTTGAAACATCTCTGGCATCATCCAGATGCAATATTGTGCTGCTCGCTGAAGGTAGGGGATCCAACCTATCATGTCGATAAAACTGTTGTGTATGTAGTTGTGCTTACCATTGGTGGTATTTGCATGTATTTTTCTTGTTTTTCACTTGTGTTTCCCTCTACATATTCTCAGCAAGTGAAAGCATATAAATGTGCTATTCGCTTGCAATTGAAGCTAGATGTGCCAAAAATAGAAGCAGCTAGATGTACATATTATTATAGCTAAGTATTGAAGCATGCAGCCTGTGAATTGGATGAGAATTGAAGACTGACACATTTAATTGCTAATTTGGGAGGGGTATAGAATTAACTGCTTAGTGAAAAGTTCCCCATACAGAGTTGTAGTTTTGGACTAAGCAGCAGAATCCTGCGAAGTATTTGTCCATGGAAATTCTGACTTCTGATTATTTCGATGTTCACTAATTGTCCTGTCGATATCATGGGCGAAATTTTAGGTTGTCTGGTATACAGTAAATTAAAATAAACAATAATCATGAGTGGTTTTCCTTTTTGCAGTCGCTTCCTGTCTTCATATTTGCAAACCAGGCAGGGCTTGACATGCTGGAAACAACACTGGTTGCTTTGCAAGACATAACTTTGGATAAGATATTTGATGAGTCTGGGCGAAAGGCTTTATATTCTGACTTTGCCAATATAATGCAGCAGGTACTCTTCTGCAGGGTACAGTTCATAGTTTGCATTCACTTTTTTGGTCTGTCTTAGGTAACATAAACCGTCAGATACAATGGCTCGAGCAATCATTACAGAAGTTATATAGTTTGGCTTCACTATGATTGCTAAGGAGAGAGATAAAAGCAAGGGGTAAACAGGGTCCGTCATTTTTGTTTGGGCCACTTGGCTTGCCACTCGAACACACTCGATGGGGTCTTTTATGCATATTCTTCCCTGATGTTTTAAGTACCCACGTCGAAGACTCTACACTTCGGTAAGTGTATGGTATGTGGCCGATGTTTTAAGTTGAGCAATCACCTAGAATTAAAGAAGCATATTTAGTAATTCGAGTTTGCCATACACTCTACACATAATATTCTCAAGCCTCGCCTCATACACGAAATGCCCTATTTTTCTGTCTCTCTGTGTCCTTTACAAGGTAATTAAATGAATCCAACACTTAAATACATACCAGAGTGTGTGCAACGTAGCTTCGGGTTGAGTGATTGCTCAATGCTCATTGTTATTGAATCTGCTCAATGCTCATTGTTATTGAATCCGATATGTTGCGAGAGGAATTTAGAGAGAGACCATTTAACATGAGCTTTTCTCGGACACTAATGGAGAGGGCAAAGTCGGTTTGGTACCTGCACCTTACAAGCTTGGGTGAGAAAGATTGTCATGCTTATTTGATTCGCAGGGGTTTGCTTGCTCGCCAGCCGGGATCTGCATGTCAACAATGGGGCGCCACGTGTCTTACGAACAAGCCATCGCATGGAAAGTTCTTGCTGCTGAAGAGAATACTGTCCATTGTCTGGCCTTCTCTTTCGTTAACTGGTCATTTGTGTGAGGACTATTGTTTTCTCTCATCCAATGCCATGGGGAAATTGGAGAGTGGGGAAAGTAAGTACAAAAGTTGCAATGAAGAGAAGAGTTGAGTTGAGTTGTGTATTATAGTAGGTATTCTTCAAGCCCCAGGCTGAGGTTTGAATTGAATTAATTTATTTGATTGCATGCTTCCATGGTTGGCTAATGTAGATTTTGTTCGTGAGCTTCATTTTTATATTACTTTGGTCTTGGCAGACGAATTCAAGAAATCTTGTGCGTGGGTTCTGTTGGGAGAAAATCTTTCAGCAGCGGAGCCTGTGAATAGTTGTTCACGGAGCCAATCGCGATCGTAGTGTTTTGAACGGTCCGGATGTTAATGAAACTTTTTCCAGGAAGTTTTAAACTTGTCTCCGGAAAAGTTTCATTAAAATCTAGACCGTTCGTAACACTTTTGGATGGTTGCGATTGGTTTTTGCTGTAAAAAAAACTTGTGAATCTCTTTCTTTAGAGTGTGATAATGACCTAGTACGTTTTTTGAGGGAGAGCAAGAAGATAATTTCATCTACCAAATTCACCTAGGCAATTGCTAATTAGAGAGAGGTAGAGTGAACCCTTTAAACACACACATATAAACTCAAACTCCCAATGTGAGAGCCAGCTCAACTGATGCAGGTCTAAGAGCCTTAGAGCCTTGTTGCGAAACACAACACAATGAAAGCGGGGGCCCAAGGGGTCTACACCAGAGGTCGGATTCCTCCACAACGGGTGGGCACAACTTTTAGTTTTTTTGAGGGAGGGCAAGAGGGTAATTTTATTTACCAAACTCACCTAAACAATTGCTGACTATGGAGAGGTATAGTGAATTCTTTAAACACACACAGACTCAAACTCAAACTCCCGATGTAAAAGCCGGCCTAGTACATTCTTCCACCCAAATTTAGATATCTAGTACAGTCAAACTGAGAAATCAATGACTATGACAACTTTCTGATGTAACTTGATCCTGTCCTAGGTAAGGCCATTCATTTCCGTATCACCAGTTGGTATAGGAGTATTTGCCAAATTATCCGTGCATTGAAATTTTAATTTTTCTTTTTGGTTGCATTATCTTCTTTTCTTTCGGCATATGATTTGTTAGTGTGTGGCCATGTGGGGCACTGGGGGCGTCAACATTGTTCATATGCCCTTGCTTTGTAGCGATGTCTCGTACTTAAAATCCGTTTAATCTTTACAATTTGTTTTCAAAGATCAATAACTCTTTTTTGTTGGTTAAGTTTTTTTTTGCCAATATAACAAAAATAATTGGGGGTTAGAAGAAAATTCGCGGGTCAACAATTGAAGGAGATGACCTATTTGATTTTTTTCCATAAACTCGAACCATGGACCTTTCATTTGTGCAACAGGACAAGAGCTGGGGTCACCCCTTGCAGTTGAAAAAGATACGGATGATGTCGATATGTATGATTTTTCTAGTTATCTATGGTTTGACCCAACATTTATTAGTCACTTGCACGAAAAATCTCCTCATAAATAAGTTTTGCCCTTCCTATTCTATTCATAACCTAATTTTCTCTCTCCTACAAAAAATACAATGCGTAATCTTTCTGACTTTGAAATGATCAGATTAATAGGTTAGATTGTAACTTGTTTTACTGAAATTTCATATTTTTAAGCTTCTTTCATTGACAAATCAAAGTTAATAGCAATAGAGGTAAGTTCTCTTTTTCCTTTGTTTCGTATGCGTCATCAATAGATATTCACTTCTTGTTCTGCATGTTGTTTTAGTTACATGTAATAGGAAACATGAAAGTGTCCAGGACAGAGACTGGACGGCTCGGATTTGCTTTGTGTGTGAATCCAAGCCATCCATTCTTTTTCATGGACACTTTCATGTCTCTTTCTTCATGTATCCTACCATTTCTTTTTCTTCCCATTATGAAGGGGAAAAAACTATATGTATTCTAAGTATTTGCCCCATTGCCAGTTAATCCTGACTCTGCCGCTGCAACCAGATGAATTATCTTTGACGGGTTGTTTTTTGAAAGGTGATATTGTTTGACTATTCTTCCCCGAGGAATAATTATCCAACGTGAGCTTGCCAAACCTTGGGCGCGCATAACCTTCACTGTGCAACTGTTGTTGTAAACTGTATCGATGTCCTTGAAACCTGCCAACTGTCTGTATCAAAATTGTGTTGCTTGGTATGCCTTTTCGAACATGTATTTATACCCAGTGACAGTTCACCTCCTTCACTGCAGCTGATTCGATCGCGCGGCTCCTTTCTTCTCTCCACATTGTGTAGCCTTAAATGTAACACTTATCTCTACATTAACTAATTTCCGAAGTTAATTAATGCTTTTTCGCATTCCCTTAGCTGCCAATGACCATTTATTCTTTCCTCAGATGTCGTCATTTTTTCACAAACACCGCAGGATATCTTAACCCAGTGTCGCCCTTGTCTTTGGACTGCTCAAACCCGACTTCAAACTTGGTTGTCTACTTATTATTAAGTCATGAAATATAAAAAGACAAGCAAGTCAAAAGTAAAAAACAAAATTATAGGTTGTGTTTGGTTGAGAGTTTAGTTTAGTTTAGTTTTAGTAGTGGGTAGAGAGAGAAATAAAGTAATGATTGAAGATAATGGTAATAATTGGAGAGAGATAGAGAGAGATGAGAAAGTAATAATTGAAAAAATAGGATAATGATTGGAGAAAGAAATAGGAAAATAATTGAAAACAAAACAAAAACTAAAACTAAATGCATTATTGTTGTTTTAGCTTGAATTACATCAAAAAATCAAAATGTAACTCCGGTAGGCGATTGCTGAATATTATTTGTGTTGCGCCATGGTGGAGGTTGCCCAAATCCGAAGTCTTGTGGGGCTTACCCCGGAGCCCGCTCTGCCCGTTTCTAAAAACTTGACCTAGACAGACTTTTAACATTAATTAAACGTTAGCTGTCATCTGTCTTTCCTTTTTGTTTAAACACATTTGGTGACTATTTTAATACTGCGATTCACCTTTGCATTTTTTAATAATCACTTTGATTTAAGCTTTCATTTGCACCAAATTAAGCTTTTGTTATCGCTGTCGTTTAGTGCTCAAGCCAATTTAGCCACTTTCCAAATGGCAACTCAACTGGTACCCACTTTCTAAAGAACAAAGTTAGCTAGGGACATCTAATCCGGATATAAAAACTCATCCTTAAGAAAAGGAAAAAGTAAATTAATTAATTAACGACGTGCCCAATGTACACATGCACAGCAGTTCACAAGTTGTGATTTTTGAATTTATTTTAAGTAATGTATGTCGTCAAATGAAATATCTACCGGCGTATGTATCGTTTTAATCTTTCTTTTCTCATAGCTGGCGGTAGTATGTTAGTAATGTAGAGCTTCAACCAATGAGACGTCACATCTAGAACCTCATGACTTTAGTAAGATGCTACACGAGCAACCAGGATACGCGCCCCACCGTTGTCACGAAGACCTACAATAATATATATACATTATTTTTATCCAGAAATAGAAACTGTTTAGCAAATGGTTAGGAGAAGTGTTGCAATATGCACTTTTTATTTGGGTGCGTGAAAAATTCATCTCTCTCTTGAATCTCTCATCTAAAAATTCATTACATTAATTTGCGTAGAACTCGCAACATGCAAAAAATACCGTAACATTTTACATAGATATAACCTCGTGACAAAAACTCACAACATTTGTATGTTACTATATGAATTGAGAAAATGTAGATATTTGAACTTAGGGTGAGACCCACACAGGTACTACTAGCTAGTAGTCATCCCAATGGCCAATGGACACGTACTAGTACATTTTCAATTCATTACATGCATTAACAACCTTGCTGTTGACACGGATAAAGCACGCACTTATCGTGCACTGATCTTGACGTGGGGCTCACTACGGGTTTCACACAAACGATCTGAGTCATCCATTAAATTTAAAACAATTTTTCAGGGATAACCTAAATGAAAAAAATGAGATGATTAGATCGAGTACTTGTATGTATCGGATTGAGCTGATTATTCGCGGGGGCCCTTGAAAAAAAATGTTTTAAATTCAATGGACGGCTCGGATGTTTGTGTGGGACCCGTAGTGGGCCCCACATCAAGATCAGTGCACGATCTGTGCATGCTTTATCTGTGTGGACAGACTTACTCTTACATTAATATGTAATTTAATTACTAATTTCCCTTTCTTAAATACGGAGTATTAATAAAATCGAATCAACTAATTAATTTGAACAAACTGTACTTTTGCAAACTGTAAAATTTGGCTTTATTCTCAAACAAAAGTACGTACAAAACCTTTTAATTTGAACAAACTAAAGTCCCATGTATAGTTCTAACCGGGTTTCAATTCATAGATTTGTCCATCTCAGTTACACAACTTAAATAGAACAGTACTAGACTCAACACACACACATACGCCTATCATCGACATGGTGAAGACGTTATTCAAGCGGACTCGTGATCGTAAATTAGTTTATTTGTTTTGGCTTAACGTGAAAAAAGAAAATAAACCTTCTACGGTTAATTTATTTCATTCCAAATTAAAATGGTTTACTCATATCGTGTTTTCACATTACGTGGTGACTTCCGAGTCACACTCTTAACTTCTATGTTTACAAAGCAAATTATTGACTTTGGAAATGGATATTGCACTATTTTTAATGTTTTTGAAACAAATTATTAGCATTCACCCAACAAAATGGCTACAAAGCCATTCGGAGGAGCCTACTAAAGTGCTTAATGAACTATGTAAAATGAACGATCTAGGTAATAATGACGAGATATCGAGTCATATTACCACGGTGCTCTACAATCCCGGGGAGCATTAGGTGCGCTGCACGAGGATCCTTAGTTCCAAGGGATTCACCTTCTTATTTCTCAATTTCCATTTTAATACGAGCGCTCATCTCCATAAATTTTGCTACTTGCAAAATTTAAATATCATTGAGCGACACGTTTGTATCCATATAAACGATGGCATGATTAAATACCACATATCCATAAAGTTATCCAATTCGTTCTTTCTTTTAATTCAAAAAATCTTAATTTCAGTTATCTCACGAGGCGACATGTTGTTGGCAAACGGGGCCTTAATTAGTCAATGTCCATTAAAGTTTAGGTAAAGAAGTTTGAAAATTCTTACTGTGGTTGGTGCCCAACTTGACAATTGCCAAGATTACTTATTGCAGATTAATATGTAACCCGTTCCGAATAATTATAGGCATCATAGTTGCTATAGGGCTCGAGTAGTCGAGTGGCATATGATTGCACGTCGGGTGGGTTGGGTGTCAACATAGTTGGGATGTTTCATGTTCGTTGTGATGCCGTTTGATTCTCTCGTCCTTTAGTCATTGCAACATCTTTGAGGTTCATTAATAAAATTACTATCCATTTGCTGTTCAAAATAAATAAATTAAGATGTGTTCCACTAACTAAAATAATTACTATTTTTCAAATAAGTACTTGTTTTAAATTAAATGTGACGTATTACGAGAGAATGACTTGTCTCGTGAAACAAAAAATAAGTACTTACAAAATAAAAATCTTAGCGGAACGGGCCCTAGGTAGGCATCCTCAGTTGAAGGGACATATAGGTTAAAAACAACATTCACATCCTATGTTACTCTTTCAACTATTCTATCCGTCCCAATTAAATAGTTCATTTTGAGAATTCGTATCACTTTTCGAACCAAGGGTTTTTATCTTAAAGTGTTCTCCGCCTCTAACTTAGTGTGCAATTTTTCCCATCAAATGATCAAAATTAATTGAAAGAAAGTTACGTGCAACTTAATCTTAAAAGGCAAAACAACAACCTAATTTTACTTTAAAAAAAAAAATCACAAGAACGTCGCTGTACCAAGACCTCAAGCTGTTAGCCCGTTAGTCCACGCCTATCCCTTTGGATTTGGGTTACTGAGACTGAAGCGTCGTTTTTGCTCAAGTTGATGGGATTACTTATTTGCCTCCTCCTATGTATCATTTCATTCACCATCCTATCAAGATTTAAAAAAAAAAAAAAAAATTGTAAAAAAATTTGAGTGGGAGGATGTGGAAGAAGTGTGTTTTTGGCGTGGAAATAACAAAATTTGAAAAAATATCAATCCACCCATCCATCACCACCATACATACATACATGGTGCATATACATGCATGCGTATAATCGTAGTAGAGTATTTTTACTAATTTATTTGACCAGATATGATACTCCTACTGCTACATGATGCGCGTACGCACACACACAATACGCACTGTTTGGCTCTGCGAAATCCGAACCTGTTTGTATTTTTTGTACTTTTTCGCCTCCCTTTCTCGCTCCACCACCATCGCCCTCCTCGTCTCCTTCCCTTCCCTCCATCGATCTTTTCGGCTTGGCATGCTTTTGACCTCCTCCCCCTCCAGATTAGGGTTTTTGCTGTCCAAAAACTCCACACACCACCACCCCTCACTTGCCCAACCCTACCTCCAATATCGACCCCTTTTCTTCTTCCTCCCCCTCCAATCGACTTAGGGTTTACAGATCTGAACTCCCCTTCTAACCCAGCCACACTCGTACACACCCGTATACCTTCACGATGTTCTGGAAACTCCCGGTCCTTTCTTCTTCTTCTCCGGTAAGTTGTCTTCCTGCTCAAGATGCTAATGCGCCGTTTCTTTGCCCTTTCGTGGTTCGGTCTGTGGAATTCAATTTGGATTGGAAGTTTTTGTTGCTTTAAGTTCGTATTTTCATCGTCTGAAGTGGCCGTATGTTGTTTGTGTTCTTGATTCTTGTCGATGGAGCTGGATTAAGATAATATGGTTGCTGTTATTAGATTTGATGCTTTAGAAACCTTAGGTTAAGTGTCTGTCACGACTGATCGATTGAGTTATGTAATAGCTTTGTCACGTAATCTTTTAGCAAGACCCTTCCTCGGCCTCTCAAGAATTTAGTAGTTTGGGATGTTTCTTTAAGACGCTTTCACGCTCGCACTTGCACTTCAGCTCACGCAGGTGTGCGTGTTATGTGGCTTTGACTTAGTGTAATAGCCTCGTTCTGGAATTTACTGCAGGAAATTTGTTGGGGATGGGGTGGGGTGGGGTGGGTGGTTATTTGTACTTGTGTATTCCAAATTCATTGCTATTGTGCCCTGTTATAGCAGATAGTAGCTTGGTCCAATCTTTGAAGAATTCACTTAGAGGGGCTTTAATTTGTTTTGCTGAATGAGTTTGAAGTGATGCAGTTTTCAGTTCTAAATCAAGTCACGTACCTGCAGATTGGTTGCCGAGTCAAAAGGAGAAAATATGATAACATAGAATATTTTGAACTTTTCTACTGTCGTTTTCTTGTACCTAAGGACGAGCTCATCACGATCTTTGATTTACTTTTGAAGGACCTAGTTGTGTTCTTGTGTTTGTTTTCCTGGCCCCGCTCACCATCCCACTGTCTTTATGACGGTCCATTATTCCGCTTTAAAGCCCCTGTTTCTAGGTCTAGTTTGTTCCATTTAGAGTAAATAATTGCTCTTTATAGGCGGTGTCTGGAAGTTGATGGTTTATCATCCAGCATTTTGTTACTGGCTACCTCTTTTTTGCTCGCTCATAACTGGTAATCCTTCGTTATTCCTTGTTTTGGTTTTCCCTTCAGGTTGAGTCAGTATTAGACAAGGAAAATTTCACATTGGAGGAGCTTCTGGATGAAGAGGAGATTATTCAAGAATGCAAAGCTTTAAACAGCCGTCTCATTAATTTGTAATTATTTACTCTCAACAACTTCGTAATAGAAGTATTCACGCCATCTCCTGGAGGAATGCAATTTAATTGACACACACTTGTGGCTCATTTTCTTTTCCGCTGTTTTATGTTATACATAAGCAAAAAATGAAGCTCTATGATTTTTCAGAAGTCAACATGCTTAGTACAAACTTTATGGTTATTAGTAATGCTGAAGTTGATTCTCGAAGATAACTTACTCTGCATAAATGTTTTATTAGTTTGCGGGACAGAGCTCAGGTGGAGCAGTTACTGCGTTATATTGTCGAAGAACCTCCAGAGGATGCCGAAAGCAAACGAGTCTTCAAGTATGTTACTATGAGGCTGTGCAACAATAAGCTTATCTATGTTTTTCTTAGATTATTGCTGTACTTGTTTTAAGATATGTATATGTATATTGTTTATAGATTGTTCTCTTTTATCTAGGTTCCCCTTCATTGCCTGTGAGGTATTTACATGCGAAATCGATGTTATCTTCAAGACTTTGGTTGAGGAAGAGGAGGTATATTTTTTGTTATTATAACCGTATTTGCTTCATAGCTAGTTTCAATGTTGATTGGTACTAGTTTCTTTCCCTAATATTGCATGTTTATCTCAATTGCAGCTAATGAATCTGCTCTTCTCCTTCTTGGAACCAAACCGCCCACATAGTGCCTTGCTAGCTGGGTATTTTGGCAAGGTATCAATTGGCTTAATCACATACTCACGTCTTTTGTTGTTTCTTTGTCCTTGTTTGTACTGTGTGTGATTAACTTTTTCATCAATTTAGGTTGTTATATGCCTCATGGTACGGAAGACGATCCCACTTATGAATTATGTTCAAGTGAGTAAACCCCTCATGTTCACATAGTGCATAATGGTATTCTTAATTTTGCATTTCTTTTCTGATTCTGTTGCAAAATTTGGAAATCGTCTTTTCAATCGTAGAACTTTATGTTACCTGTCCCGTGCAATTGGATATTGGGACCTTGTTTGAGTTCTGCACACACACTACTAGAATGGAAATCGGCCATAGATATGGTGGCTCTTGCTGATCCTACTTGATGTCTTGTAAGGATTGTTGAATCGAAGCTCTTATGCACATTATTATTTACTGTCATGATTAGAGAAGTTATTAAGTTGATACTAACGCATGGGTTCTTGCATCAAGATGATATATGACTTTTGCCAATTATGGTGACATGCAAAGATGGGCTGCAAAAGCTTTCCATGTCTTGCTCAATGACTACAACGTTTTCAATAGTTTTACTAAATGTTTCAGATGATGTGATTTGAAACATTTGCAAGATAAAGTTTCTCGTTAAATTTGAGAGATACATTGGATGGGTGATGGACATGTTAAATGTAGATGACTGACAAATCCATATCCTTTGTAACAGTTGGGAATCACGAAGTTATCAATATGCATCGTATCAGATGGGTCGGATACTACATCTACGATATCTGTTTATGTTATTCCCTTATTGTTACTATGAAAAAGAGGATGATATTCCCAACAGTTGATATCTTGGAAGTTACAACTAAGATTATGAGAAGCCATGATTGGCAAAATATCATGTGGAAGACCCATAGATTGGATTTAGATGTGGTTGTTTGGCCAAGCTATTTGGGTTCAAGGACCATCTGGAACTTCATCTGTGGTTTGGACAAAGTTCTGTGAAGCTTAGCATGGGCTTAGATTAGTAAACCTAATGAGAGTCCCATGTTACACGGAGTTGGTAGGGGTATAAGCATGTGTCAGGTTCATCTATTTATCATCTCCAAGGGTACGGCTAGTATTATAATTTTGAGTATATATTTTAGAGGATTCTTGGGGTTAAATGGTGTTTAGAAACTAAATAAAGCCTTTTATGCTTGAAATGTAAGTCTTATGCTGTTATAGCTGACGTATTGGTAAAAGTATTAATATGTTGGACTCACTACTGCCATGCATGTAATATGCAGATGAGGTATAGAGACTATAAACCCCTTTGTAAGTATAAATGAATACATGTTAGAGCCAAAGTGACACAAGTACGAATTTTTTCGTGCAAAGTCATGATTTGACAAACTCAAAATAGAAGGCTTCCCTATGAGGAATTGGGGCCTCCACTGCATGTGATGAATGATGAGGGGGAAAAGAGATCTTTGGGCTACAAGCATGGTGAATGATGTTGGGCCCTTGGTTTGGGGGTCAATTCGGGGTGTTCGGAAGGCTAGTTGTAGGATAACTGCTGAGATTAAGTTAAGGACGGAGAAGTCAGCTAGGAACTTTAGAATTACTTTTGGCCTTCTTGGTGAAATACTCTTTTTGTAAATTGAGTTAGATTGCACTTGTTGCATTGCATGCTAGAATCAGATTCAGGTCACAGCAAAATGACAGTTGCAGGTTTTTATGAGCAATCGAAATTTCTTGGACAAACTTCTATGTTTCTATTCCTTGAGCTTCTTTTGATTTCTAGCCTCCCTTGTTTTTACAGGGCCATCAGGATGTTTTCCGCCAGTTGGTTGATTTGATTGGTATCACTTCCATTATGGAGGTAAGGATGGAGAATTGGTGTTCAATATTTCGGTTTGCTCTCTCTTGTTTCTAGCATCTTGCATGTTTATGGTTAATTGTACTTGCCCCCTATAACAAACCCAACCAACTTCAAATATGGATTGGATTTGGGTTTGCGGTTACAATCCTCTCTACTGATGTACTCTTTATGCAGGTTTTGATTCGACTTGTGGGGGCTGAAGACCATATTTATCCCAATTCTCTGGATGTGCAGCAGTGGTTGGCGGATAGCAATTTACTAGAAATGATTGTGGATAAACTATGCCCACCTGTAAGTAAAGTTGATATATGTCCTGTGTGCAGTCAAATTTTGATGTAGTAGGCTTTAGCTGTTTATCTTCGCTAGACATCAGTCTTCTACGTTAACAATGAAAATTCTCGCTATTCGTTACCCTCTAGTATAATGTTTGCGATAAATGGGTAACTTATAGGATGCCTTATGCTTTGCATTCTCCATCTGTTGCTGATGGAGCAACAGTTGTGCATAAATATGCAGTTCTATAAAGCCCCTTGGAATTAGGGGGAAGGAAATGGTCGTCTATACCATGTTTGGAAGACGACATTGACTCTTGATGGTTCAGAAGTGTGCATGTCAACATGAAATCACAAACCCAGTTTGTGGTTTCTCACCAGCTGTTACTCCTACATAGTTTGCGGCATTTTGGTTTGAATAGTTGCTTGTTTTCACATTTATTGTATCAATTCATTTGACCACTTTCTTGAAATTAAACAGAGTCCTCCCGAAGTCCATTCTAATGCAGCCGAGACTTTATGTGCCATAACTCGTAATGCCTCCTCAACTCTTGCTGCTAAACTTTCTAGCCCGAGGTTTGTGGAGTTTTGGTTTTGATATCTCTTTGGAACTAACCTCTGGTCTCTTTGTTTTTGTTTGATGTGATTCATATGAACCCTATTTGGTTCTGATTTTTTTTTTCTGTATGCAGTTTTGTTGCTAGGATATTTGGCCATGCACTGGAAGACTCAAATTCCAATTCGGGCCTTGTCCACTCTTTATCTGTGTGTATTTCTTTGTTGGATCCAAAAAGATCTGTTCCTTCTCCGATGCTTCATTCCTTCCGAAGTCAACACATGTACGAGTCACCCACACCTGTAAATCCTGAGACTGTTGGTGCAATGCTTCCCAAGCTTGGTGAGTCTTGCATAAAATTAGCTTATTTTTGTCCTGTGATTCGAAAACTTTCGCCTTGTTCTTCTGTTTTATGTGCTACTACAGAGCGTACAATATTTGTTTGGGAATAGCTCGTGACCTAATTGCATTCTTATTTACTTACTTTAAATAGTAAATAATTTTTCTGGAGCTGATTTCTTGTGTTTCTTTGCTTGGATTTGGTGTACTATCCTTTGTTCTTTGTGAGCTCCATAGCTCATATGTTATTATTTACCGTCACTCTATTGATGTGAAAAGGTGGTGCTAAACTGTTGAAAATTCGTTGATGGTTTGTTTTATTCACCTTCTAGTCATTTCCCGAATATGATATCCACATTTCTCGTTGGTTGTAAGTTTCCTTTTCGGTGATGTTTTCTTTTGTATGGGATAAAACATTGGTCCTTTTCCCACATTTACCTGGTGAGTGAGAGATGATCACATACAAGAATGTTTGTTTTGATGTAAGGACTAAGGTGTATATGGCTATTTTTGTTACTGGTTTCCCATTTCTTCCTTGCGATGCTTAAAGTCAGTAATGGTAGGTTGTGGAGTTTCTACACCAAGGCACATCTTGAGCCTTTATCTTTCCATGTTAGTTATGGATGAGCTGACTATGTATATTGAGCTGGTGTATGTTGTCCGCAAATGTTATTATCTTTGGTGGTATGACTTTATGCTAAATTAGAAATTTTGAGAGAAGTGTGGGAGTCTTGTGGAGTTGAGAAAACATGCAATAACGGACAATGAACAGTTTCACTACCTAGGTTTGATTATTGGCAAGGATGAAGGGACTCGTTTAAGCCCTAGGGCCTAGAATCAGCATAGGTTGGCTCAGGTGTATACGGGCTCTCTTAGATTATTATGTAGGTGGACAACATGTTGGGCCACTAAGTGACCGTACAGATTATATGAGTGCATTTGATATGGATGTTAATATGGATGTGAGGTTCGATTGAGAGAGCAAATCTGAATTGAAAACATTGTGAAATGGTATGTGTAATGCCAATTGAAGATACGTCGAGAGAAAACAAACTTAAGTGGTTTGGTAACAATGGTAAGGAAGAAAGATAGGATTCTTGTCATTGAAAATTTTATTGGGATGACAGGACCTAAATCGACATGAGATGATGTGGTAAAAAAGGGTGTAAATTTCTTAAGTTGACAAGCAGAATGCAGAAAAAGCATTCATGTGGCCATACAACAGATAAAGAAAACAAGAGTCATGTAGGCGACTCCAAATGGCCAATTGATTCCTTGAAGGGGTTGGTTTGACCTTGTTAATATCGCACTCCTTCAGCCATATATCATCCCTTTCTCATTTCCTTGGATTCTTTGTACAAGCATTCATCCTTTTTATTTGCTTCCTCTTTACTTAAGTTGCTTTTTTACTTTTCTTCACCGTCAAAAGGAAGAGGTACTATTCCCATGTAACATTTGCGGAATTAAAAGAATAGGTACGTAACGCGTTTGAGGTTGGTTTCGAGTCCCCTTGCAAAAATTGCTTTATGGCGAGGCCCAAACCCTAGATAACCAAGTTTTTGACTACTCTACTCCAGGTGTAAGGCTCTCACAGGGCATCTAATGTGTAAATATGAGCCTCTAGGCCTTGCTATATGCAAGGTTGCTAACAAATCGGGAGTTTTTCTCAGTGGTGTTCTTGGTCCTTTAAGTACACAGTTTCTAAAATTTGTTCTGGTGTTCAGTTGTGGGATAATAGAGGAAACCCAGGAGGAAGGCTATTGTTCAATGTTCTTTAAAGATCTTAAAAAATTCCGTTGTTGCTTGATGACCTAAAAATCTCAAAAGCAACAAAATACCAAATTGATTGTGAAGCTCATGTCGATGGACTCTTGAACTCCCGCTCTAAGAGATAATATTAGATGCTTGGACCCTGTTTTTCAGAAATCTTTTCTCAGTTTTTAGACAACATGCCTTTGCAAATATGATTATTGACCTGGGATTGCTATGGTTAATTGTGCAGAGCATTATGTCTCGATTTATGCATTTATATTGGAGAAATTATGGCAAAGATACTTGTCCACTTTTTTTTTTTTCCACGGATGATACTTGTCCTTTGGGGCAGTACAGATCTGAGTGATTGCTTAGTGAGTGGCGTGATTGCCTTGGCATTGCCATTACATAATGGACAAATGAGAACTTGGTGCATAAAGTAAACAGCTTAGAACTGCTTAACTATAACCCCCTCCCAATCCGTTGAAATTCTGTGAGGCGTTTAAGCTCTTTTTTTTCCCGATTGGCAGGTGTGTAAGCTATTGAGTTTCCCCTGAGTACTCATTAGCCTTGGACATTTTGAATGCAGGTGATTTGTTGATGCTATTGAATGTTTCATCAGACGAGAAGATCTTGCCTACAACATACGGAGAATTGAGGCCTCCTCTTGGGAAGCATCGCCTAAAGGTTAGTTTGTTGTCCAATGACGGCAGTTGTCTATTATATCCCTTTCTGTTTCGTGAGTTTGTTTGTCTTGGAAACTGAAATGATTAGAAACGACTGTTAATCCCATCTGATTGATTTGATCGAAGTCAAATTAAATAGCCTTGCTGTTAATTACTAAATGCCCCCAGTCTATTGTATAGTTCACCAGGATTGCTCAGAACTTGGTCAAGGCAGAAGATAAATATCTCTGACTTGTTTTTGTTTGCTCTTCTAGCAGGCTATCTTGGTCATCTTTCATTCTTTATGTTTCTTGTCTTAAAGTTTTATGTTTACCTGATTTTAGATTGTGGAGTTCATTGCGGTGCTTCTAAAAACTGGCAATGAAGTTGCCGAAAAGGAATTGGTCACCTCTGGGACCATTCAGAGAGTCCTTGATCTCTTCTTTGAGTAAGTAATGTATTTTGTGTTTCTGATAGAGTTTATTGAGTTCATGGATCGTTAGAGATGTGGTGTTTTCTTGAGTAGAACCTCTTTCATTTCCCGATACCTGCTAAAAATGCATATTGCTCACATCACTATTATATTGATTGATGCAGGTATCCCTTCCATAATTCATTGCACCATCATGTGGAGAGTATTATAATTTCGTGCTTGGAGAGCAAGAATGATACAATTGTCAATCATCTTCTCCAAGAGTGTAATTTGATTGGAAAAATTCTTCAAACAGATAAACATCCCATTGTTTGCAGTGATCTATACCAGGTAGGTAGAAGCTTTCTTTCTTCCAATGAAGAATGTTCATCTTTGGCAGCATTCTCTTGTAACTTAATTCTTCGTAATTGGCAGCAGTAATTGGAATTACAACTTAAGACAGAAATAGTTGATGAATGCATTTAGCCTCAATAGCCTACTTGTGATGTGATTTGAAATAGTGAAATTACCTAGGGGGGTTTTTTTTTTTAATACACAGTATACACATTTTTTTCCTTTTTTTTGAAACCATCTGTTTAGATCACATAGAAATCTTCTTTTCATAAATGTCTCACTGAAATGTTTGCCTCCCGAGGTTTTGGATTTGATATTTTGATTACTTTGATTGTGTAGCCAACATTACCTGCTGCTGGGAGACAGACACCCCGTGCAGGAAACCTTGGGCACATAACACGCATTTCCAACAAGCTTGTTCAGTTGGCAAACAGCAACACCCACATTCAGACATTTCTTCAGGTTGGTGACAGGCTGGAGATACCTTTCATTGAGTCTTGACGTATAGTGACAGATTCTAAGGTTATATTTCTACGTATTTTTCTTTGAGTTCTTACGTTTGAGAACTGCTCTAAGGTTACGTTTTGGTTAAATTTCTGCTACTGGCGGTTAAAAGTATACATGACTCACTTTGTAAGGTTTCAATTTCTCCTTGTCACTATTGCCATGGTTCTTGCATCTAACGTTAGTGAGCTAGCGAGACTGAATTTCTTATGCTGATTAAACTGAGCAGGATATACTTTTGTTTGAGTTGTTGAATGGAGGATACATTCTTGACTAAAAAAAGTCTCACTTTTGCTCTTCAGGAGAATAGTGAATGGAACGATTGGCAAACCACTGTGTTACATGAGCGTAATATGGTGGAAAATGTCTACCGATGGGCTTGCGGGTATGATTCTTGGCTGTATTTGTGTTTAACGCAAACCAGATCCTTAAACCGAGCTTTAATGCACGTGTTTGTAAATCATAATTATATCGATGCATAACAAAAGGAGATGTTTGTTGCACTGATAAAACTCATCGTCAAACTGTTGGTAGTTTTGCATCCAATGTTTGAGGCATTCTCAACTTCACCTGCTAAAGCATTGGAAAGTTACTCCGTAATTGCTAACTTTGATATGCCAAGGGAAAGTTCACTAACAAGATTTTGATATGCCACAAATCTGTAAACCAAATAAATCACGGTCACACAGGGACAGCACCAAAAAGATTTTTCTAGTCTAGGTTGTCCCTTCTGCCCCCCAGATTTGTGGCCTGTTTCTTTGTGATGGTAATTTCTTTTCTGTTCTTTTAATATGTTCAGGCGCCCGACGGCTTTGCATGATAGGACGAGGGATAGCGATGAGGAGGACCTTCATGACAGAGATTATGATGTAGCAGCTTTAGCAAATAATCTAAGCCAAGCATTTAGATATAGTATATATGATAACGAAGATACTGAAGAGGTATTAGTGGATTCAACTCATACTTTCATTCTCTTTCTTTTGTGCTGACAGACTCTTTAATTGTTGTTAAATGATTGCAGGGCAATAGGGCTCTTGATCGAGATGATGAGGTAATATTTCAAAACATTTGTTTCTTCTTTCACCCTCTTAAAATTTATGATCCTTTTCAGTTTTCCCCTGTGACTTTATGGAGTAGGAACTGAAGGGTGGTTAACATAGATCAGCATTAGTGAAACTGATGGTGGAATAAGTCTTTTGTCCGTTTCTCAGTATATTAAATTGACTGGTCTTATTTCGATTTACAATATGCAGGATGTCTACTTCGATGATGAATCTGCCGAAGTTGTGATATCATCCCTCAGGCTAGGAGATGACCATGGGAGGTGCGTTTGCAGCTTATATTTGATGTTCATCTAAGAATGGGTCCTCAAATGACTGACGAGCAGTGTTCTAAAAGTCGGCAGCCTAGGCCGTCTACTCCCCGCCGAGGCGCCAGGCAGTGGTGTAACGCCTAGATTAGGCAGCCAACTAGTTGGCTCCTAGGCAGGGCTGCTTAGGCGAACGACTAGGCAATGGGCAGCCCTTTTCCGCCCGACTAGCGCCTAGTGACTTTTAGAACATTGTTGACGAGTTATCAATTTGCAGCTGGGTAGTAGTTTGCATGTTGGGTCCTGCTTAGGCCTGTAGAAACGAAAACTTCCTTCCACCAGACATTCTTAATTCTCTTATGCAAGTCCTTGCACACCTCCCTCACTCAAAAGAGAGATTGAATATGGACTGGAAACCCTGTTTGTGTCATCTTTGATGTCGTGGATACCTAGAAACAAGTTTAGAAATTCTGTCCATTCTTCAACGTTTTACTGGTTGATGAAATTGTTTAAAGGTTATAAGTAATTAACTTTGGAAAGAATTTCAGCAGTGTTCTAAAACAAGGAATTAATCGGCGATTAATTGCTGGCGTGCCTATCCAATTAGGTCCAACTAACAATTAATCGCCGATTACTAATTAATATGCACTGATTAATCGCCGATTAATTGCTCAAAGGTGGCCGACGGCCCGACTAGCGCCTAGCGCTTTTAGAACATTGAATTTCAGAGATCTGAAGGTTGCTTGCCCTATGTGTTGGATCGGGAAGGGATAGCTATGTTTAAATCAGTAGAATCAGCATACTTTAGTAAAACTTGCATGAAACAGACTACTTCTGTCTAATGGGGGTTGCTATATGGAACTTGAATTTGGGCTTGTTTTGGTAGTTTGTGTTATTTTTTCATGCTGATGATTAATGAGCATGCTCCTATCGTCGAATGTTGGATGAGTACTCATAAGTTACCCTAGAGAGTGTTTTAAGTCCGTAATTTTTTTTTCTTATTATTTTTTTTTCTTACGTTGCTGCAGTTTGTTCACGAATTCCAACTGGTTTGCATTCCAAGATGATAGAATTGGTGATGCTCCTATGAGCACATCCCCCACGGAGGTGATGGATGAAATTAACTTGAACGGGACATCAACTAATGGCAATAGCAGTAGTGATGATGAGGTGGTGGTTGGAGAGGACGAGGAGTTGACTGAAAGCAAACCTCCTGCAAATAGCACATCAAGTCTCGACACAAAAAATTTGAACGGATTTGCCGGAAACAATTCCACAAATGGAGACTCATCCGTTCCACAGAATGAAAACCCAAGCGCTTCCGGTGACATGAGTTTCTTACGATTTGAGTCACCAGAGGAAGACCTGTTTGGAGACAGGCCTTTACCCGAATGGGTGGGATGGGGGGACCCATCAGATTTTCAAGTTGGTGGGTCCAGTGTAAATCCATTTGAAGATCCTGAGATTTCTAGCATTAATCTTGCTGATCCAGCTGATGAGGGAGCAGCAGCAAACGTTAGTTCTCCTTCTAGTGGAGAAATCCTGCCAAATGGCACTTCAACTGCTATGGACTCGAGTGACGGGCCATCGGTGGGACCCGATCCCAGTCAAAGAGCTGCTCCGGTGCCGTCTTTGTTTGAAGAGGATGTTGAATTTGTTGGAGTGGAATTAGAGGGCACTGAAAAGGCAATGGAACAGGCTCTGAAGGAGGGGATTGTCGGGGAAGCAGGGCCTTTGAAGAGGAACCTTGTGCCTAAGGTGCAAGGGAAGGAGAATGAGGATGAGAGCGGATCGGGAATGAAGGAATTCAACGACTCCAACTATTGGAGGGTTGATCAAGAGGTTGCTGTTACAGAGTAATGTTGGGTTTGATAGGGTTTGGAAAACCTAATCCCGAAATTCGGGATGGATGGGACGACCAGCGGTCCCATTTTTCTGTTGGTGAGGAGGGCTAACGCAGCAGACTTTATGTACAGTAATTTTGTTTCCGTTTCGAGTCGGAGATTGGATGGTAGGGTATTTTATGCTTTTACTAGTGTTCATTATTTGGTACACTTTAAAAATGGTCTATTATTCTTTTTCTTTTCTTTTTTACACTTGTTAGTGGTTATTATTGTTACTTGTTCGTGGGGTTTCCTCATTCCCGTTATAGCAGTATCTGTATTCCTTTGTCGCTGGACCTGTATCTGTCCCATTGTTCATTCCGAGAGGAACAGAAAAACACAAACCTATCTCGAATGCGTTTCAAGTCATATTTTGTCCCTTTGGTGTTGTCAAGTTTTTCAAATTCGTTAGATTATGTTGAGTTAAAGGGTGTAGCAAGGGAAAACGGGGCTCGGATGGTGCACAACACCATTACCATTTCCCTAGTGCTAGAGAAAATCAATGCACAAACAGGGCTAAACCCCAAAAGTGGCAAATCATTTCCGGTTAGTGTACATCGGTGGAATGAAATTGTACGCTAGTGGAAGAAATTTTTGAAGGTTTTCACAAAGTTTTGACACTCCAATGCCTTTACCCGTTTCCACGTTTTTGAAGTTTCACAATGTTTTGACAAAACGAAATATGAAAAAGTAGGTGTGCTGTTTCTTCAATATTTTAGTGGTTTCCTTTACTTTTCATGTTCTTTGAGTTATTTACAAGTTATTTTCAAGCTCATATTTTTGCTAGCAAAGGTGAGTATATTTGTGTTCAGACCAGCTTGCACACCTCAACTAATTTCACCTTAACTAATTTCGAAAGCCTGTAGTTAATAATTGAGTAAATTTCCAGTGGTACCTGAGAGGTTTCGAACTTAAAACCTCAGGAATGAGCAAGCCAATCTCATACTTTGACCACCAGGCCAATACTGCAAGCCAATCTCAAACATTGACCATCATGACCACTAGACCAATCCCTTGGGATTGATCATTAAATAGTTTTCGAATTACTGATAGTATTCTTTTAGAATGCTTTTGGCTTGAACTAATCTTTGTAACGACAGTGGGTATGACTTAGGCTTTTAATTCGATTGTTTTTGAGATTTTTAGGATTAATTATTTGTTTTCACGAGAAGAATTTGAAAATATAAACCATAATTGGAAAAAAGTTTAAAACTAAAAAAAAAAAATGTCTTTTTCAAACTGTGTTTAGTGAATTTTTGGATCTTTTATTTATAATTTTATAGCATTCCAATTCTTTTGGTGTACCTCTATACCGAGATATTTTGAGTCATTAGATTGTGTGAGTTATTTGTTAATGTTTTAAGATCTTTATGCGATCTAATGACCGAAAATGCACCAGTATAGAGGTACAACGAATTTCAGCGGAGAGGATTTGATTTCAGTCTAAATACACCCTGATCGTAATAAAACCGCATCCAAACAAGCCATACGACCTCAAGCACTTGGAATTGATTTTTTGTGAAAGGACAAAATTGCCCTACGTTGAACACTCTCGAAGCCACCCCCGGAGATTAGTAGAACACTCTAGAAGCAACGTACTGGGAGTATTTCGTTTCAACTTGTATAAATGCTGGCGTTTTGTCAATTCCTTATTTGAGTGAGTAGTTTGGGAAGTAGTTGGGATTCACAATCAACTAGGAGTAGGAGCATTTTTTTCAACCCTATTGAAAAAAGTACCAAATGGATAAAAGTAGTTCTTGTTTGTTTCTTTTTTAACAATTTACCATGTCATGCAAGGCATACGCTGTATTCACGCCTATACACGGAGTGATCTGGAACTTTGGATTTCTCATAGTAATCCCAGTCATTAACTGGACCACATGTGATCCGAACCCCATAGGGTAACCGTAAAGATCATCCCTATATATAAGTTACAAGACGTCACCCCTTTTTTTCGCCGCAATTTAAAACCGCTATTTCTCTCTCTTTCTTCTCTACCTCTCTCTACTCCTCCATAACCCTAAAAAAAATGTTGAACCCCCAAGCCGAGCCCGATGACGACCCTGTTCATTTGCCCATAGTTCATACCCTGTCTCGTGCAATTTTCATTCCGAACTAAAATAGCAGTCGTGATGAAGAGCATGCAGTCTGGCCGGAGGAAGGCTAAGAATGCCTTGGCTAGGGGAAAGAAGAATCTACAGAAAGAGATGAATGTGTGGGCTACACAAACGTTCACTGCTGACGATTTCGTTACCCGTGGTTTGATGATTAAGTCTCTTATCGTGAAAGAAAGGACTCTTTCTGAGAAACTAGACGAAGGTTCTGGAATAGATTGCGGAGCAAGAGGAGAAAGACAAGGCGGCTAAAGCAAACATTTCCCAATTAGTCGGAAAATTAGTTAGTATTCTTGGAGTTTCGTAACGCAGTGCCTCAAGCTCTTATGGCAATTTCAAACCATATTTTTAAACCCATCCATATTCGCCCACTTATAACTTATAATCCAACTCAACCTGATATTATATCATGGGGGTTGACCCATAATTACATAGGTTTAGATAGGTTTAAAGTGAGTTGAATATGGACTTAAATTAAAATACCCACGCTCAACAATACAATGCATAAGCACCACCACGTAAACACGAGCCTAACTGAGGCTAGCGAGTAGATCTGATGAGAAAGACACGATCTTCCAGTGGTCGGATGATGACCGGACAGGGTGCTCTGTGATCGTTAAGGACAGAGGAACATGATTCCGAGCTTTGATTATGTGTTCAATCTGTTATTATACACCAGCATCATACCGGCAGCTCGTGCGGCGTTTCCAGACATCAAATCTCGACCGGGAAAGCGAAAACTCCAACACTGTTGTGTCTCCAAATTCAAACTCGATCCCTCACAAATCGGCGATTATCTATGATTCCCAGAGAATTAAAATCTATGAAATTGAAGAAATGAAGCTTTCTAGGTGCAATTATGAACTACCGTTGAATCTGATACCAGTTCCCATTTTCCGGTTAGATTAAGAAGTTAATTTCATTTTACTTTTTTTTACCAATTCTTTTCTGCATGTTTTGTAAAATTTAAAATTGGTAAATGATAATTGAGTAGATTCCAAATTTGCGGGAAAAAAGGGAGAAAAAAAAAAAGGGGGAGGGGGGGTTGGATTGGGCAGATTTGGGTATGACTTGACCCATATTTGATCCAACATGTTATAACCCGCCTATTATTAACCCGTATTTGATCCGCTTATATTCAACCCACGACCTATTTTAACTCGTCCATTTGCCACCTCTAATAACCATTAATGTGGATCACATGGAAATTAATGTACATCTCGAACATTAGCATTTCAAATTTAACAAAATTACCCTTTGCTTCGGGGGAAATGCCTAAAAATCAACATCCGGAAGCGAATGGCATTCTAAATGAATACCAAGGTCAAAAGGTAACAAGTGCTACTCTCTCTATCTTGTTATTTTTGTCCCGATTGAAATACCCTATCATTTCTAAAAAGATATTACTCGAAATAATTTTTGATTTTTTCTTTGCACTGTTCAAAAAATCCATTGAGAGTTTTGAAAGGCGTGAAAAATCAAAATTTAATTTAAAAATATATACTCTTATATTTGGTTCACTTTTCAGTGACGTTCTGTTGTGCCTTCTAAACAGCTTTTGTCCCTCGAGGTTAGATATTGAAAACTTAGTGAACAATCAGATTTGTCTTAAATAAATGATAGGCTAGTAAAATTTTAAACTATACTACTGCCAAGAGAATTCGATCATTGGATCGATGTCCGAACAACTTATTTTGTTGTAGAAGTGTATTATGCGCCTAAGTCTATACAAAGTGAACAATTTAGATCACGTTTTTGGGCTCAGAGACCCATTTGAAAGGCTCAGAGACCCATTTGAAAGGCTCAACACCTTGTAGTTGGCCCTCCAATTCCTCTTTTTTTAAGTTAAACTGATTATCTTATGTTTTTGCTGTATATACTTCAAAAGCAATGCTCTTTCATGCACGACCTTGCGAGCATGTAAATTCGCTAGGCTTAGGATCGATAAATGAACCAAGTTTTTCAAACTTGAGCTTATGTTTTTTTGTTAAAAGTATCTGAGATCGAGCTTTTAACCAAGCTCGTCAAGCTTTAACACTTTTGAGAAGCTCATCAAGCTTTTAACCAAGCTCAATCAATTTATCAGGCCCATTCAATTTATTATGTACAAAACATTCAAGCTACTAAAAATCAACTCAATTAAACTCGTTTGTGATTGGGTCACCTCAAAAGCGAGTCAAGTTTTAGGACCAAACTTCAAAAAGTCAATCGTTCAGCTCGTTTATCAGGCCAATCGAAGCCAAGCTCTTCCTCCTCCCCCCCCAATCCAAGCTCGTCTTTTATTGGCCAGAAACGAACCCATTTGGTTAGTGCATGGGTCAAGGTACGATGCCAAATGCAAAAATAAAAAGGGAAAATGATGGCCGAGAACGTGTTTAATAATTAATACCGTCCAAGGACATGCTGAGAACATTAATAAACACGTCCTTGACCGTCATTTTCCCAAATAAAAAAGAAGGTATGTAAGGTTCGGGTTTACCTCAAGCCCGAGATCTGCCCGAGCAAGCAAGGCCCAAAGCCCAGCAAAACCACAGAGCGTGCTGGATAAAGCTTTAAACCCAATTGAAAAGCTCAACTTTCTTTTCCCCAAGGGAAAATGACGGAGCATGACGTATTTTGATAATTAATATTCATTAATAACATTTTCAATATTAACAAATATTCTTAGCATGTCACTCCACCAAAGGGTGTAAGTTAACCACTTACCTGAAGGTTTAGTCCGATTGATTGGTGAGTTTGATTCTCACACAGTTGATTAAGATTCGATTCTTGAGACTCATGCAACTAATAAAGTAATTTCTTGTGAATTTTCTAGTATCGGCATGGACGTCCTCTCACCTTTGACCGGACTAGTGATGGGATTAGTCGAAATGCACGCAAACTGACCGCCCTGACCGTCAAACAAACCAAAAAAAAAGAAAAAAGGAAAGGATAAACTACTTCGTAGCTGGCTAGTTGATTTTCAAATTGTCAAACTTCTGGGATCCTGTGAAGATTAGATTAATATGGTCAACATCGCACAGACTTTAACTTCAAGAAGGACAAAGCTCCCCTGACTAAATTTCCTTTGGATTTAAATATCCAATGCTTTGGGCCCCTATGCCTAGTACATAGTACCAAATTG
Source organism: Rhododendron vialii (assembly GCF_030253575.1). Taxonomy (NCBI): domain Eukaryota; kingdom Viridiplantae; phylum Streptophyta; class Magnoliopsida; order Ericales; family Ericaceae; genus Rhododendron; species Rhododendron vialii. The sequence continues at coordinate 10,692,509 of NC_080569.1, forward strand.
ATTTCAGTAATTATTTCACGGTCCCAATACAACGCAATTTTAGTCTCTCGTGTAATTCATGATATATTTGCCTTGGATAAAAAGAGACCACGATGTCTTCTCTCTTGCCTTTGTTTCTCTTAAAGAGGCTATTCATATTTCGATTGGATTTTGGTCTAAATGTCCGCGTAGATGGAAGTAGAACCAGAGATTGCGATGGGTTTTATTTCGTATCGGCTTGAGACCGGTTTAGTAATTTCCATCACGGTAGCGAGCGTGTGCTCATTCTGAATCTCTCTTCTTCTTTTTATATATATATATATATAACTAAAATCGTTGGTCTTATTCAGATTCATCCCGCTAGGAAGCTGTGAAAAAATCAATTAAACACGGGGAGAGAAAAATAAGAACAAACTCTCATCAGTCAAACCAGGCGAAGAATCTGATCCACCCCCACGTGTAAGGAAGGAACAACATTCCAGGATCCATGGGATCAGAACTGAAAACAAGGAATAGAAAAATGCATGCACAAGTACACAGAAAATGGGATGCTTCCAAAGATGTTTCTGTCTCTACATTTGAATGTCAAATACTACTAAATTACTACTCCCTCCGTCCCAATTTGTTTGTCCAATTTTTGAAACTCGTGCGGGTTCCAAAGACGACACAACTTAAAAAAATTACTACTACCCTTTGGAGTATTTCTTGACAGAAAGTCTATTCTCACCGTTCTCAATTTTACTGTCAAATTTTATTTTGGACGATCTGGATTTTAAAAGACTCTTCTGGAAAAACTCTTCCAGACTCTTCTCTGGAAGAGTTTTTTTAAATCCAGGCCATTGAGTGTCGAGACGGACGGTGAAATTGAGCGCTGCGGTGGGGGGAGCGGTGAAACAGAGCGGTGCTACGCCCACCGCTAATTTCTTAAACGAAAAATGCTAATGAAAGCCCAATAGACTATAAATAAGACCCAAAAAAAGAAGAAGATAAAATGTCCAATTTCCATGTATTAAAGCATCCTGATAAATACTAAAAGTGCATCAAAAACTAATTTTTTTTGCATTATTCTCGCTTTATTTACAACTTAGTTGGTTGTCAATAGTACAATTGTTTTGCCTTCAGTATATTTTTTTCTAACTTTTGACTTTTAATTTTCACTCGCCAAGAAAAATCAGGAAAAAAAGAAGAAGCTAATACCGTAAAATTGAAAAATTCACGAATAGGCAAAATTACTCGAGTTGAGTACAAATCTGGCTTTATTAAATCCCTATTATTATATAATACAAATCAGAAGCTAGATAACGTTAGTGTGATAACCAGTTCCAGTTGTATAGCCCAGAAATCTAAGGCATGCATTGGGATGAATGGCGGGCAGTGTGGTGTGGGTTATTTTACACGCCGGAAAACATGTTTGTATTTTTTACTACTTTCTGGACTGTGGTGGTGAGTGGTGGATGGTGGTGGCAAATTAAAAATAAGGAGCTAGTCAAAAGCAGCATTAAGACCAAAGCAGACGATTACAAAGGAACGGCCACCCAAGGCGGCGACACCAGTGGCCGTGGGGACCTGCACTGCACGTGAATTTCATTGACTTGGTGCCTCCCTCCCTCCGGGATCACTCACTCATTAATCAGACCATCACATCCACATCACGTTTTCATCATCCCAAAACATATCAATATCAATAGTCTATTATATGCTTTTCTCTCTCTCTCTCTCTCTCTCTCTCTCTCTCTCTCTCTCTCTCTCTCTCTCTCTTAGTTGGACTTGACTGGACTTGGTACCACCACACCCACCCACCCTCACGTGTGGGTGGAGTTTCTGGTCTAGCTAGTTGTTGGTTTTGGACGACAAGTATTTCGTTTCAACTTGTATAAAAGCTGGCTGGTGTTTTGTCAATTCCTTATTTGAGTGAGTAGTTGGGATTCTCAATCAAGTAGGAGAAGGAGTTTTGTTTTCAACCCTGTGGAAAAATAAAACTAGTTCCTGTTTGTTTTTTCGAACAATTTACCATGTGATGTAAAGCATATGCTGTATTCATGTCTAATACTTGATTGGTAGGTTAGGAACCAAACGAGCCCAACGGTTAGTCCGGTTGGTTGGTGAGTTTGCATCTCACAATTGACCAAGCTTCGATTTTTGGGATCAGACTGCGAGAAAGAAATTTCTTGTGAATCCCTTAGTCCCGGCGTGAATGGTTTTCTTTTGACTATAGACCGAGGAGGGGATTAGTCAAGATGCATAAGGGCCCGGACAGCTTGATCGTGAACAAAACAAAAAACAAAAAAAGAGGTTAACAAAATCAAGAACGAAGCGGTTGGGGCTATTAAGCATAGAAAGAGGTTAAAATCACACTTTCTTTAATTCAAACAAAAAAACAAAAAATTACTTTAGGTTTGGCTGCTTCATAGGAGGGGTTAAAAGCAGAAGATGAAGTGATCAACAGAAGAAGGATGCAAAAAGAGCCACCAAAATTCTTACTACTTCATTTGGTTGAGTCGAAAACAGAGAGATTGAACATGTCTGTAGCAAACCATTCAAAACTCATCTCCAGTTAGTAAACAAACTGCGGTGGATTACGCCAAACTCTACGTCTGGGATATCTACGAATTCCCACTGCGGGAAGGAGAAGAACTGATTACAAAAGTTGTACACATATCCGTATTTTTGCTCAACTATCGATGGAACTTTACATAAAAAGCAATGCAAGAGAGCAATCAAGAATATACCGTATCACTCAACCAAGGAATCAAGGCAAGTAGTACATTGCAATCATAAACACGGAACGATATCGTATTCATACAAGCATCGTACGACATTCGACAAAGCACATAATTGATCCTTTGTTGTAAGAAACTTTTGCTTCTAAATGAAACTTGGAGTTGCTAAAGTTACAAAATACCATAAACAAAAGCAATAAGAAATTCGTCAACAATTATTGATAATTTGCCTAGACTGACAAACAAATGCCATGATCAATTACGCAAATGTGCTCAAAGGGCCCGTCTGGTTTGAAGAATCCAGTCCATTGTCAGCATTTCGCAGCCCAGTAATCCATTTCCTGCTGGGAAAAAAAAAATCTGAACTTTCAGCTGTATGAATTTTCCACGTGAGAATGATGCATAGAGAACAAACGATCTTGCAGAATTGACTTCTGATTCGATCTTAACCAAGAAGGGAAAAAAATGACTCTGAAACTAGATCAAAGGGTCTTTCCACATTGAACATTCAATTCTGAAATTCTATGCCATGGTATTAACGAGTTTAGAGTAGCAATAAATGGGTTTTCACCAACAGGCAACTTCAACATAGATAGCAATCCAAGGGATAATTAGATTGATAGGGGCGATTGGTAGTACAGTATTATTTAGTTACCTTCCAAAGTTGTTGCTGCCTGGATCCATTACGATCGTCAACCTTTTCGCAGTTCTTGCGAAATTGCTGCAATGAGAGCAAGAAGGCAAAAAGAGATCAATGAACTATAAACCAAGAATCATAAGATTCCTCCAAGCCAAAGTTGATAACAAATTACAACTGCAACTAATCAAATAGCGACGATACCTGTAAGGCTCATGTCCAGTTTGTTTAATTGCACCAGTTGCATCCTGGTAGAGCACACGACACGAAGTCTCTGATCTTTCTATACTAAACATGTTTGTCAGCCTTTTGTATAGCTCATCATAAGACCCGATCGCTGAGAGGTCAAGTGTCCTCCCTACATCCTCCGACTCCATAAACACTTTGCAATGACCAGTCTCAAGGTCAAGTTCACTCATGTGAAAACCTTGCTGTCTTTTCTGGCCGAATGCATATCCTTCCGCCTTATCTGGAATCCCATCTGACAAACTTTTCTTGTCAAGAACTTGTGAAACTGCAAGACCAGAACAGCTTCGTGCAATCTGCTGTTCAGTTAGTATAGGTTGGCCAAAAAGTACAAACTGGGGTGGTGTTTTAACGTTATTATCAGCTTTCTCCAATAGTAATTCCAACTTGTTATTGGAATTCCCCATAGTTAACAAACATGATATATTCTCATTGCTACTTCTTCGACTAGAGATCAAACCATCAGAGATCTTAGCCTGTTGATCAACCCGCTGCAAGCTTGATCGGAAAAGCCCCAACTGCAGTCTGTTATTAAGGTGGAGATCTGATAACGGTAGTCCAAATTGAGCATGCCTGGCTCCCTGTATACCTGCAGTAATGTTGTCAGATAGACAACACAAAGAACCGGTGGGCCCTATGGGGTTGCCTGAAAATGACGGAAATGGAAATTGGCCGTCAAGGGGAAAGTCTGGGTGTAGCGGTAGCCGCAACTTCTTTCTTGGTGGTGAAAAGGGTGACATGTGAATGGCTGGCATGTTTGATACCAATTCAACAAGCCACGGGCTGACGCGCTTCACATTTTGCAGCAAATCTGGTTCATCCCATGTCACCTGCAACATGGTATGAAAGAACAATGTCAAGATAAAGAACCTTCAAGAGCAAGATGACACGAACTCTGCAGACGAAATTTTAGATAGATAACCATTTCTTTTGCAAAGAACTGAAGTTGAAAGTTAGCGAATTCATATTTCTAACAGACGGATCAGTGATAATAGTGCAGATCTTGAAAAAATCACAAGACTCTCAACAATATTAGACTAGAACATATTTCTAATAGACGGATCAGTGATAATAGTGCAGATCTTGAAAAAATCACGAGACTCTCAACAATATTAGACTAGAATAGGCCAGCAAAAGAAATGCATGCATTAGTCAAAACAAAAGGTTTTGCACAAATTCCCCCAATGAATATAGCACAATCAAACAAGAACGAAACAAAGCAACTTCATTCGCAACAATCAAGATTCAATTCAAATTTTATCAATCATGACAAGATTGGAAGTTAGTTTAGCTGGCTAATGCATTTTACTAGCCGCTGGAACTTCTTTAGTTTAGAAAGCCATCCTTATTTGAACCAAGTATGGAACCTTGGTGCGTCAAACCTCAAGGTTCAGAAACCAACATTAAGAAAAGAAGGAGCTAGAATTCATGTCCTGTCCAGAGTTTAATCAAAATACTTCTGTACTCAAACGATAACCATCGGGGAAAATCTGTCAATCTCAGAGAAAGTCAGCTTCGGAACAAAAATTAAAATTCACCAAGTGCCATATTAAGGACGACATAGAAATGTTCTGCCAGACTTGTAGTCATTGCAGATTCACAGTAATGAGAAATGCCCTATCTATTACCTGCATACGTGCTCGGTAGAATGTGTACTTCCAACATCGATAAATAAACTACCAACAGGTGAGCATGTGAGTCAATTAGAATTTCAATTAAACCATCAAGAAAAATACTGGAGATGCATAACATGATATCCTTACTCAGTAACAGAGTTCCTTAATTCATTGATAGGTAATCTGCATAAATTTCAAGATAAACAACGAAAGGGCTTCCGAATTTTTCTATACCTGGAGAAGCCTCCAAGGAGAGTTAGGCCAGTGAACAGGGTCAGCAACCTGAACAGAACCAACAGTTCCCATGAACCAGCTAATCCTCGAATCATCGGTTTCGAACGGCATCTTAAACCTCATCCCACAACACCACTGAATCCTCATCGAGGCCCTAACCGCCGCAGCCCTCACACAAAACTCCGGCGTGCTCGCCCGTGGGTAATACACCACCTCAAACGCCTCCCCCCTCACCGCCATCCCCGCCGCCTCCACAACCCCTTCCCCCCTCACCCTCCCCCTCACCCTCAAATTCCCCCCACTCCCATTCCTAACCAGCTTATTCTCATCTTCCCTCAAAAACACCGAAAAAGGCGCCGAATTCCAACTGGAGGGCGGCGACTCGGCCCCTTTCTTGGCTCTCCGAACTCCTACGCAGAGGTCCCCGTTCTCAGCCCGCAGGAACACGATCGAGTCCCCTGCGACCAGCTTCTTCTGGTTCACGAACGTGCTCCACCCCGTCGTCAGCAAATGCCGCCGCGGCGTGCCCCTATAAATATGCCTAAACTTCCAGACCTCCCCGTGCACGTCCTTCACGATCACGGTCTGGACCGGCGGGTCCGCCGCGTAATCTAACTTAGGAAAAATCGTCTCCGCGCAGTACCGTGGGACGGAGAACCCACCCCCGTTATTAGCATCAGATTGAGTCAGCGTCTTCGCGAAGGAAGCGGGCTTCTCGGGCGACGACTCAGACGGGTCGTTGTTACTCCCGTCGTCGTCGGCGTCGTGATCCTGGCCGTTGATTGGGATAAGCTTGATCTTGGCGTAGACTTCGTCGGTGTCGGAGTCGGCCATGAACCTCACGGCGGCAACCCTGCAGAGGATCAGGGCAGGGAGCCGTTCAGGAAAATCGACGGCTGTCAAGGCGTGTTCGGCGTGGCCTTGTGGGAAATAGAAGACCTTGGAGTTTAACGGCGGCATCTGGACCATCCCTCCTGCGCAGGCGTGCCACAGCTGCGAGTCCAAGCTTTTCTCCACGACGTCGTTCATCGTTAACCTCTTCTTCAATACTGTACTACTACTATGTTTTCGGTTTATCCTGTGAGCAAGGAAAGATGAGCGTCAGGCAAAAGAACAAATCTTTATTTCATCGACTCGTTGTTGAGTTTTTCCAAGGATATGGATCTGGATGTTCAGCGCCTCCTACTGCGAGAACAAGTCATTTTGAGGAGCAGAGATCGTTCGGAGGGAAAGAGTCCAAAGAAAGAGTTGAAGATGAGTTCTCTCTCTCCTCTTCTCTCTCTCTCTGTGTTGTGTCTGCCTGTCTCGTGATTTTTGTTGTTTTTGTTCTGATCTGTTTTTCCCACTTTTCTCAGATCTGTTGCGGGAGAGAGTAAAGCATAAACGGTGGAAAGTGAAAATAGGAGGGACCGATCAATGGCTCCCTTTTCCTGTCTCTTTTACTCTCTAGTCTAGTCGAGTCGAGTCGGGCAGAAGTGAAAGAAATACTGTATTATAAACTCAAGGGAGTGTTTTAATTAAGCAGAGAATTTATTGCTTTCTTGAATAATCGTCGGAGAAAAACAAAAAGGGGACTGAACATAAAATTTTCACTTTTTTTTGTACTGCTCTGGAATCAGAGCACAACTGTCATCACACTCATTACTACTAAAAGGATCCCTGGGTCCGTAATTTCTCTTTTTGACAGTTTAATTACTAATTAACATAGATTCCAAAACAAACAAAAAAGTACACTAGTAGTAAAAGAGAGGGGTTCTGTGTTCCGGATTTTCTCAAAATAAGTACCGGCCTCATTTGACTTTAAAAGTAAAACAATAACTTTTTTTTTTGTTTTTATTTAAAAAAAAAAAAGAGAATCTAGAAGGGTTAATGGAGAAGATATTCAATGCTCCAGGGCAAGGTTGAACTTGAATTTAAACCACACAATTAGTGCTTTATATATTTTTTAAAAATTATTCAAAGTCTCGGATCTTTTGTGCGGGGTCCATTCTGGAACCCGCGTTCCGTCGGTTTCCACGGTCGGTTGCCGTAGCAAAGTTCAATTTGCCCTTTTCAATAAAAACAAAATAGCCATTTTCAAGCGTCTTGTTTGCAAGTAATTTTTTCTTTGAGAGAAATTTATTCACGGCTTTGCGCGATCGCGGCTGTCCGTTTCGGATTTGGACGGTCTAGTTTTAAATGAAACTTTTTCAAAAAATAGTTTCGAAAGAGTTTCATTTAAATCCGGACCATTTAAAGCCTAAACGAACAACCGCAATTCACGACCGTAAACAACTTTTCACGGGGCTACCCATTAAAAAGTTTTTTTCCCTTTTTCTTTTGGTGGATGCAGTTATTTTAGTGGAAGTAACTTGTTTACATTTCATATCTTGTTTGGTTCCTATCTCATTTCATCCCTTTTTTTTTTTTACACGTTTTTTAATACCTTTTTTTTTCTTTCTATCTCTCTCCACTTATTATATCAAAAATAACTTTTAAAAAGGAGAACCAAACAAGATAACATAAAGATTTTTAGACTCTCCCCGAATTATTTTATATACTTGAAGACTTTTTTTAGTCGTTGCCGTATGTTTGTCCATTTCGCTTCTGAATTAATCAAACTTTCTTTTGTCCTTGCTTTTTTAAACATGAAAGACATGGCTTAGATTAAGAAACAAGAACTCGATCCGTTATGGTAAGTAAAACAAAATGTTGATTGAAAAGCTAATAGAAAACTCTAACAATTACTACCAAACTTGTGGACGATTGCGACGACAAATGATGATCGAAGATTTGCGTTTTAGCTTGATGCGTAAATTGACTACTTCAAAAATCACTTTCATTAGTGGAATGATAGTCAATATCGTGTTTATTATTATTATTATTATTATTATTATTATTATTATTATTATTATTATTATTGTGGCTTGTGTAAGTATTTGAACCTTTGAATTATTATTTTATGTATTGGTCGTTGTTTTTATTAGTTTATTTTGCTAGATGGAGAGGGAAAAAAAAGAGAGGAAGTCAATGAGGGTGTTTTAATCTTTTAACCATTAACTAACAAGCATACTTTGGCCCCAGGCGGCTTTTCTTTTTTATTTTGTTTTGTTTGTTTGTTGTATTTGGTTTTTGTTGTTTTCTGTATTTTTGGACCGATAGTGTTCGCTTCTATTATACTGTGTTTTTTTTGTATATATTATCTGGAATTATTTGATTTGTCAAAAAAAAAAAAGTGTTTGGTAATCCATTTGGATCATTTTTTGTCTTTATTAAAAAATGTATTTGTTGATTTTGCATCAATTTTTTTTGTCGTAAGTTATTGGTTTTTCTTGACGAGATCAGGAATCGAAAAAGTAAAAGTTACTTGAAAACTAATCTTTTAGTTAGTACAAGATTTATATAAAAACATATTATTATTGACAAGCATATTTCAATATATATATATTTTGAAGTGGGCCTACTTTGGCTTATTACTCGTGCACTTGAAGTTTCGTCTGTTTTGACTTTTGTGTGTTTGTTTCCAAAATGGCAAAATACCAAACTGAAGTCCAATTTACTTGTATTTATTGACAAGTTAATAGACTTTTTTTTTTCCTGGAGAAACCCCCAACAAGTTAATAGATTGTTCACGCTTCCCTCAATGTGTTACATTCATCCTTCATTTTCAAGAAATAGATATAGGTTGGAGATGCTCAAACCTATGTCCAAAAATACAAAAATAAAGAATGAACGTGACATATTGAAGAAAGATTTTGTAATTTTCTCTATCTTTTCTTTAATTTTTTTTGTACGTATGAAGGAATTTTAGAGGACCCATTATCCTTATTAGAGATTTGGTCTCCAAAATACACATGCAGTCTCCATTTTTGGAGACTTTTCTAAAAAGAACGATAAATTTTTTCAAGATTCTCTACAACAAATTAAAGAAAAGAAGAAGGAATAAATTATGGGAATTGATTTCTACACTTTCTTTTTTGATAATCACACTTCTTCTTTTTTGAATTTTAGTGGTTAAAGTGTGTGTATTTTTTTTACTAAAAGAAAAAAAAATATGAATATAAAAAAATTGTAAAAATCAATTCCCTAAATTATCTTTGTATTCATTAGTACTCCTATTTTAGAGTTTTCCCTGAGTTTTTTTTTTTTTATCAGAAGTTTTGCCTGAGTTGGAGATGCTCTTGGGTGGTCACATCAAATTTGTACATATGTTCCCTGAAACCGCAAAACATCCAAACAGGACCCAAACTGTGTAAAATGCGCAACCTCTTTCGAGGAGCAGAAAGTCTACGGCCACCGAAGGCAAAATGCGGTGGCCGGCCACCGCACGCCGTGACAGCTTACTCCAAGCTCCTTACGGACGATCCAAGCCGTTCAATAATTTAAAAAAAAAACCTGAGTGGATTGCGCGAGAAATCAGCACAATCCGATATGTGTAGATGCTCGGATCAAGCTTTTCATCTTTGGAAAATCGGAAACCAATCTTTCCATTTTTTCCGATTTTCCAAAGATGAGAAGCTTGATCCGAGCCCCTACACATATCGGATCGATCTGATTTTTTAAGGGACTCACTCGATTTTTTTTATAAAATTATTGAACGGATTGGATCGTTCTTGCGGGGCCCGGAGTGGATCCCAAATGGCATGCGGTGGCCGGCCTCCGCATTTTGCCTGAGGTGGCTGTAGTCTTTCTGTTCGACTAGCCTGCGATGAAGGCGTAGGAATGCGTTCCTCACGATCTCAAGATCTCATTCGTTTGGGATTTTAATTTGTAAATAGTGAGTATAAAAAAAATAAAACAATGATTGAAAATAGAATTAATAATTAAAATTTTTAAATAAAATAAAAATTTTAAATTTAAAACCTTTTTGAGGAAAGACAAGAGGGTAATTTTACCTACTAAACTCACCTAGTCAATTGCTAAATTTAAAATCTTTAAACGAACGAATCTTGGTCTTGCTGCGAGGGAGAGAGAAGACGTGCGCAGCGTGCTGTGGACACTTTTATGGTTGCTTTGTTTCCTTCTTTATATGGGGTGGTCATAAGGACGACTCTGGACCTGACTTTTTAGGGTCCATTTTTTGGTACAATGTCCTTTCTTATTGATACCTCTGGGGTTGCTATCCTGATGGGGACGTCCTGTTCTAGGGTAAGGGCCCATTCAGCTGCATTTTTTTTTTTAAAACAATTAAAAATTTTCAGTGAGATCTATCAACAAAATTCATATTGGTAGAAAAATTATTTACGTAAATACATAATTTTTGAGCTTGAAATTACTCCCTTTTTTTAAAATTTTATTTTCAAAGAAAGTGGAACACCCCCTAAGAGCATCCACAGTGGAATAATCAAAAGTTGTCACATCATCTTTTGGTTATTCATTTAAGGGATTGCTAAGGTTAACAATGTAGAGGTTCACAATGACACAATCAAAATTAAATAACCAAAACATGTCACATCACTTTTTTAACTTGTAAAAGTATAGAAATTGTGACGTAGAAAATAATTTTTTAAAAATAGTTTTCAAACTAATAAAAATAGGTTATTAGAAAAAGAGAAAATAATTTTTCAAAAGCTTTAATTAAAAAAAACAGTTTTCGGGAAAAAGTTAAAAAAAAAGTTTTAATTAAAAAAACTGTTTAAAAAATTTTGGAAAAACAGTTTTAATAAAAAAAAACTGTTTTTGCAAAAACATAAAAACTGTTTTAAAAGTATTTTTGTTATAGACATGTTGGAAATGGAAGAAAGAAAGTTTTTGTGTAACGATGATATACTTGATTAAAAAAATGTGAAGATAAATAAATTTGATTATTGGCAAAAAGTTGGTAGTTTTGATTATTTAAGAGTCAAAATTTGATGAATTACTAAGATGTTTTTAAGTTTGATTATTCCAATGTAAGCACTTTTTGAGCAAATATTGCTAACCTTATTAATCTTTTTGTTTGGTGTCCCCGATCATTTTGGAGACACCGTAATTTTTGGCATAATTTAATCATTATGAGCATAACTAAAACCTATTATAAGCATAACAAAACCTAAATAAAGCATAACTAAGGAATATCCAAAAAACCAACCAAGGCATAACCAAACCCAACCAAGGTATAACAAACAAGTTATGCCTTGCTATGGTTCTGTTATACTCATAATGGTTTTGATTATGTTCATAATGGGTTTTGGTTATGCTCATAATGGTTTTGTTATGCCAAAAGTTACGGTATCCCCAAAATGACCGGGGACACCGAAGTCATTCCCTTTTTGTTTTGATTATACCACAGTGAATGCTCTAACTACCCTTTTGATTGCTCCTTTTCATTATTTGGGAAAAAGGGAAATGCTACGGTGTCTGCCCGCCATTTGGGGACACCGTAATTTTTTGACATAACCGACCATTACAAGTATTACCAAAACCAGTGATATGTATAACCAAGGCCTTACAAAAGAATAACCCCCAAAATTCTCAAAAAATTCTGAAAATTTTGAGGATTATGCCTTTGTAAGGCCTTGGTTGTACATATCACTGGTCTTGGTTATACTTGTAATGGTAAAATTATGCCAAAAATTACAGTATTTCCAAAATAACCGAAAATACTATAGCATCATCCTTAAGAAAAAACTAAGGGGAATGACTTCGGTGTCCTCAGTCATTTTGAAGACACCGTAACTTTTGGCATAACAAAACCATTATGAGTATAACAAAACTCATTACAAGCATAACAGAATCATAGAATGACATAGCCAAAACCATAGCAAGGCATAATTTATTTGTTATGCCTTGGTTGGGTTTAGTTACGTCTTGGTTGGTTTTTAGAATATTTCTTAGTTATGCCTTGTTTGGGTTCTGTTATGCTTGTAATTGATTTTAGTTATGCTTCTAATGGTAAAGTTATACCAAAAATTACGGTGTCCCCAAAATGACCGAGGACACCATTGCATCATCCAAAACTAAGGTAGTATCATATGCACTCGTATGATTAAACCATTGAGAGACGTAACATAGATATAATATTTCAGGCGTCACCAAAACCATTACGAGATGTAACATAGGTGTAACCATGCATACCATATGCCCTTAACCATTGAGATGTAATAAGCTTAACTATTGAGAGACGTAACATTTTTAGTTATACTGGGTGTGTACCGTAACCATTATCCTTCTCTTTGGGTTTTCTGAGTTTGTTTCCATTTAGTTTTTTTAGAAATTTTTGGGATAATAAGTGAAAATAAATAAATTTAAAAAAAATTAGTCAGTGTTTTACGGCACCATCATGTGATGTTCTATGCTCCCCTTTTTGATGTGTGAAACCCAAAACAAAATGTGTAGTAGCAACTCCAATGGTTGCGAGGTGCTATTGCCAAAATTTAGCACCATAATTTCCTTCCTTGAAATTCCAATGGGGTGTCAAACTTGGTTATGAATTCAAGGATGGAGCCAGGAATGTCTAGTAGGGGCGGCCGCCACAGTAAAAAATTTAAATGCTATTATTATATGTAAAAAAAATATTATCCCCAACTTATATGGACTTTGCCACCGCTAGAATTTTTTTCCTTTATTTTTTGCTATATACTAGTCCTAAAAACCTTTCAAGAAAGGAGATCAAAAATAGTATTCCAAAATTAAATTCAATGGGCCAAAGTAAAATAGTATAAAGGACGAGGTCTAGTTAAGGAAAAAAAACTCCACTCTTTAACCTAAAACAAGTTAACCTAAAAAATTAAACAAGTTAACCAAAATAATTGGCACTGTGCACGACTTGGCAGTAGTGGATTTCTCATTTAGTGGACTCCCAGATTTTCAAATTTCCAATGCCGGTACTGTGCAATAGTGGAATTTCGAAAAATTAAATATCATTTTTTGTTGAGCTTTTTGCGTGGATTTCTCAAATTCCATTGGAAAAACGTTGGCTCCGTTCCAGAACATCTTCTTAAAAAATAAGTATTTATTTCACATTTTCAAACTCAAAAATAATGTAAATGAAAATTAATTTTTCAATTTTTTTTTGCGCCGTATAAAAGATCTCAATGAGATCTATCAAACAAGATCCATATTGATAGGAAAATTATTTGCGTAAGCACGTAATTTTTGAGCTTGAAATTGCCTTCTTAAAAAATAAGTACTTATTTTCCTTTCAGGGAACAGGGCCTATAGTCTTTTCAATTTTTCATTATTTAATTGAAGTTCGAGAAATTATTGAATGTTTTGAATTCCTTATTGAGTTTGTATTGAGAAATAGATGGTATTTGCACTATATGAAAGAAATATATCAGTTTATTGATTTGGGTAAACTCATGTGGTAAGTAATCATGGTCAATAAAATAATTGACTCGTTCTTTAAGAAAAGAGAAGTATTGAACAAAGTGTTGAACACATATTGTAATGCATCTTTTTATTTTTTTAGCATACATTTCTCTACTGCTAAGGTAAAATTCTGGCTCCGTCCTTGATTATGATATGGCATGATTCTATCTTTGGTTCCAAATATAAAACCATAATGGTTAAACCAGAAATGTCTAGTATGTTTTCCTTTTCAAATTTTTTTGTTTATTTTTTCGTCATGATTTTTGAAATTAATTATTCGTCTCGATGAGATGAATCAGAAAAGTATAAGAAGTTGGATCGAAGTTGATATGGCATTTTATACGAAAAACACCAGTTGTTTAGTATTTTTTGTCTTAAGGGAAATTTTTGTTAATTTTGATCATAATTTTTTACTTTTTAGATTCAATTTGTTGAGTTAATAATTAATGCAAAGAATTTAACACAAATATAACAAAAATTATGAAAAGACGAACAACCCACTTGAAAGGCCAATGCCAAAATTACAAAAAACCTCCTATTTTTTCCTCATATTTTGGCAACGAATGTAGCCATTTTGGAACACTATCATTGAAGTTGCTCTAATTCCATTTTAATATGCGATGAAAAAGAGGTCTATACTAATTATATAATCTCCCATCCCATGTAGACTTCCGTTGTTAGAGCTTTCCTTTTCTACTAGGGGTGGGCAAAAAACTCGCAACCCGACCCGACCTGAAGGGTATTGGGTGGGGTCGAACATGTGATTCGAATGGGTGCGGGTTCACTTTCTGTTAAAAATTGATTTTCGGTTTTGGACTCGGGTTGGTGCGTTCCTTACACATGAGGTCGGGCCCGACCCGACCAATACCAAGTGCAAACCCGGCCAACCCGACCCGACGTCAAGAATTGGGCTTGCGGACGGTTCTTACCTCTGTTCGGTTCGGTTTGCGAGCCTAAAATATTGTTACCCGACTTGGTCGGTTTGGGATCGGGGTCAAACCCGACCCCTACCTGACCCGTGCACACCCCTATTTTCTACAGTTGACAAAAAAGCCGGGTGGGGTGGGGTGGGGTGGGGTGGGAACTGGTGTTTGTCAAACACTCGCAAAATTTGGAGAAAATGTTGAGTATATTACCAAGACGGCAGCCTCATGCCAATAGTCCTGTCTGAATAGTTGAACTGTTGAAGATACATATGCTATTATGCTTCAAGGGATAAGAGGGACTTTCAAGCTGCATTATCGTATAGGGGAGTGCTAGGTATAAAGAAAATGTATCCGAAAAGACAAATCAACGGTACAGATACACTTCAAAGTGAATTTGTACTATTAATTTGCCCTTTTGGGATAATTTCTGAGTACCTTTTTTTTTGCACTTAGCATTTCCCTATTGTATATGGTTTTATATTGTTGCTAAAATATCATATTGAACTTGACCACAAAAGAGTAATATGTATTTTCTATTGGAAATTGATTTTGACGCTCTAATACTTTTATATGCAGACGTTCTACTTTTAACGTGAAATTACTAGTAACTTTATGTACAAAGTGGAACGACTGTATGCAAAAATGGAGCGCCCAAATCAGCCTCCATTCTATTATGCCAAAAAGTTGATTCTTTCTTTAGCACCAAAAAAATGGGATATTGGCTAACAATAAGTGTTGCACCCCACACACACTTGACACCTTCGGTCTGTGTGGGGCCCACTCACATCACCTTCGGAATGTGTGCGCCCCATTCCCATTTTGAGTATGTATGTGTAAGTATTTGTGTGGAGAAAAAGTTCTTTTCGGATCAATCGGACAAGCGGGCTGTCCGGACAGCTCGCTTGTGGCCTGTGGGTCCTCTTTGCGCGTTTTTTTTTGAAAATTTGAACCGTATATCTTGTAGAGCCCACAAAATGTGTCTACGCAAAAAATCAATTTATCCAGACGTCGATGGATATGTCAAAAGTGGAGTTTATATATGGAAAAATAGAAGACTGTGATTTGTCAACTTTTTTTAAAGTTAAACTGTTCACGGTAGTCTATTTTTCCGTGTATATTTTTCTACAAGATGCACGGTTCAAATTTTTTAAAAATACACATGAAGGGGGCCCACATTGGGGTTGTCCGAACAGCCCTTTGTCCCGTTGATCCAGACAGAACTTATTCTCATTTGTGTGTGATTGTAACATTGTTGTTGTGCATAAAGAATAGGAGTAGGTCGGGGCAGAAACTTATTTATATATATATTGCCAGTACAGGGTGCAGAAACAAACTTTTTTTTTTTTGCGGGTACATAGTAGTGCAGAAACAACATTTGAATAGACCAATTTATCCCGTGACCATTCAAGTAAATACTCTGTTACTTCATCCGTCCTTATTTAATTATCTACTATGATTTTACGTGTATTTTCAACGACTTATATCTCTGAACGTGTATTGCTAAAAATATGCAATATGGATCTTATTTGATAGATCTCAATTTTTTCTATAAGACAATAATTTCAAAAACATTAAACATAATATACATTGAGAGATATAAGCCGTTAAAAATGCACGTAAAACCATAGTAAACAATTAAATAGGGACGGAGGGAGTACTAATAATTATTCATCTGACTAACATGAGAATTGATATTCGCGCTCCAAGATTTACTATAGGCGCTCCACCTTTTTGTTTTTACAATGTGATGTTGCCAGCAACATCATAGTGTAAAAACAAAATATACACTGATGTTGCCAGCAACATCACAGTACAAAAACAAAAAAGTGGAGCGCCTGCAGTAAATTTTGGAGCGCGAAAATCAGTTCCCGACTAACATTTACTCCATATATATATATATATATATATATATATAGAGAGAGAGAGAGAGAGAGAGAGAGAGAGAGAGAGAGAGATGGCACGTAAAACCATATGTATTGGTACGTACCCACATTAACCAGTCTAGCCACTTAAGATTATAATCTTCTCTTTCTTTGCTGTCCCATTCTGAGGTCAAGTTTTGGCATTTATGCCTTGATCACGCCATTCGGCTAAATAAGCTATTTAATTTATTTTTTTGTTTTTATTTAATTTTTTTTCATATTTATTAGTTTTTCGTCAATTTTTTGGAGATTATTGTTTCATCATGACGATAGGAATCTAAAAAGTAAAAAATTATGATCGAAACCTAATTTTTTTAAATAAAGACAAAAATAAGCTAATAAGTCAATTTTTTCGTCTTTATTTAAAAAAATTGAATTTCGATCGTAATTTCTTACTTTTTAGATTCCTCGTCATGAAGAAATAATAATCCTCAAAAAATTAATAAAAAACTAGCAAATACAAAAAAAATTGAAAAAAAAATAAACCAAATGACTTATTTAGCCGAACGGCCTTAATCCGAACGGCCTTAATTGGTTAGTAGACTGTCTTAATCACTCCTTAATCATTAATTTAATAATAGGAGTACCATTTTCCAGTAAGATTCCAGTGATGAAAAGTTTAGCAGTGAGAAGGACATTTTATCAGTAAATTTTTAATGAAATCAGGTACACTGTTTTAACTGCAACTGTAAAAATGGCAGTACAAAAGAAGTCGATGACAATTCGACGATGGTTGACATCCTACAACCTTACGTTAATTGGATCCGGATAAATTAAGTGAGAAATTTTTTGGTATACCGGGTATACCAAGCCCCATGATATTCCCTCCGTTTTGTTTTTCATTTTTCGGCCATTTTTCGATCATATTTGAATGATCGATTTCGTTCATTTTATAGAGTTTGGCGAGAACTTCAATGATGCCAAAAATTGTGTTCATCGACTTTATTTGATACATGATCGACATACATGAAAATTGAAGAAAATCAAAACAGAGTCCAAAAACCCACTGAATCAAAACCCAATTTTGGTTATGCTAGCAACCGGATATTCATGTTCCACGTTAGAAATAGCTGACCATAACCCGCTAATTTCGGGTCGGGTTCGACAATGGCGCTTGGTATCTCCGGGATATCTAAAAGTTTCTCAAATTAAGCATTCCATCACATTAGTGATTAACTTATGCACCATAATTTTTTGGTTTTATCCTTATTCAATTTTTTTTCGCGTTTGTTAGTTTTACGCTAAATTTTTATGTGATATGGGTTCGTCTCGTCGAGAGGAATCGAAAAAATTTAAAAATTGATTATTTTTACACAAGTATTTTGGAAAATATCCAAGAACACATCCAAAAAATGTTCAAAAACTGACTTTTGGAGTTTATCTTTGGATATTTTTCAAAATACTTGTATAAAAGTCATAATTTTTTATTTTTCTGGTTCCTCTCATCTTAACGAAACTATATCACATAAAAGTTTGCCGTAAAACTAACAAAAGCATAAATAAATTGAATAAATACAAAACAGGAAAAATTATGCTACATAAGCTAATCACTAGAGTAAACACCCGAGCATGGAGAATAATAGACAAAAACTAGTACTCCCTCCGTCCTAATTTAATTGTCATTTTTGGGAGTTCGTGTCACGTTTCAATTGATTATATCTTGTAATTTTTATAGCTGGTTAGAATAGAACGAGAGATAATTAAATTGGGACGGTGAGAGTACAAAATAGTTGAACTTACAATATAACTTTCACATATGTCAATGCAATTCGGTTGATGTCTATGCATTTTTTTGCAGATATCAATACACCTTTTTTGCTATTATTCAAAGCCCAATAGGATTTTAGTTAGCATTTTCCTTCTTTTTTTTGACTAGCATAAAACGCAGTGTAATTGCACTCTAGTAAGCCGAACCATGGTATATATGGTCCCCTCTTATGCGTTTTGTTTGTGATTTGGTGTCTCCATATACATAGTAATTTTTTCCTCATATGTTTGGTTTGTTACATTTCCTCGACTGTCATGATCACCATCACCACTTCTTGGGTTGCGGTTGGCTCCTCTAGAGGACCGCCGCATAATGAAGGTGGTAAATTCATTCTAAGGCACGTAATCAGTTGTCCGACAGTCATGGTTGCCTCTTTAAGAGAAGGTTTTAGCGGACATCAATGATTCCGGCCAATAACCAACCCAATGCTTGCAGCCATCCTCATCCAAAGTTGGCATCTTCCGGAGGTAAAAAAAAGTCGTTCCGGTCAAAGTTGCCCATAAACACTATTATAGGAAATATGCATAAAATAAATCTAGTAGGAATATAGACCTTCGCATATAGTATGTGTAACTCTCCGCAATACAATTACCACAACAGTGATCTTCAATAAGTATAAACATGTACTCTCCTGTCCCAAAAACGATGTTAGTTTTGATATTCGTGGCCTTTTTATATTGTTCATATATGTCCATTTATATATATATATATATATATATATATATTTTTTTTTTTTTGAATTTAAAATTTTTGTATAATAGAACTAATTAAAAACTCCTATCAAACAATATACATATTGCATATTTGGAAATCTATATTGAAAGATATAAATAATTGAAATTGACACGAATATAAAAAAAATTGGTATTTTTTTGGGACGGAGGGAGTAACATATATTATGTTTAGCAGATCGAATTTTGAAAAGAATCGACTTTTTGTTCATAAAATGGGCTCTTTTATATAATTTTGGAACATTCTGTTTTGTAAATCGAATACAAAGTATTCTTTCAACGCAAAAAGTTAATTATCATTCTTGTGATGGCATTTATGTGAGTCATTCTTGTCACATAACCCTAGCTGACCCTATCTCTCTCCCTCTCTCTATCTCCACCCTAATCACCACAACTCTACTTCTCCCCCCTAGATTTCATACTCGCGTGCGGCAGCGAGAGGAGAAGGTCATTGAACTATTCTGATTCCCTTTCTTTGTTCCCCCCCCCCCCCCCCCCCTTCCTTTTTTTCTTCCATCTCTTCATATCAATGACTTGGCATCTGATCTGTGAGAGTTGTTAGTTTCGTCTTTGGACGAATTTTGTCTACAGATCGGGTTCTCTCAATTGAGGTTGCTTCACAACGATATATGTGCTTAGCGTTCTATCCCTACACGATATCTTTATTTGTAGTTCTTGATCAGAGTTCATTAGTGTATTTATACTTGATTGAAGTGCATCTGATCATCTGGGTATTTGAGGTATTTTGTATTCAACTTTGCACTTTTTCTTGTTTGAGACTCCTAATTAAATGTTAGACAGTTTAAAAAGTGTCGTCGTTGCGTCGGGCCATGTCTAAGTTAGGATGAAAGACAGCGGTTATCTTATGATTTATTCATTTTGTATTTGTTAGACGATTAGTTTAGTTTTGTCCAAGTTCTTTGTAATGGTCTCCATTTTGTAAGTGTTATTAGGCGTTTATCAAAATAGTCTTCCCACTTTTGACAAAAAAAAAAAAGAAAAAAAAGATTGCATTTATGCATTCTACCCGTAATTAATTGTCTAGTAAATAACTTTTCCATTTTTTTAACCCTGTACACTTCAAAGTTGGTGTTTAGTGCTTGTACTGTGCTTTAGTTTAAGGACTAATAGGGGTGTTTTCACAAATAAAAAACTAAAAACTTAACGTATTTTATTATCTCGTTTCCACTAACAAAAAGTTTCAGTATTTTACCATCTCGTTTTCACTAACAAAAAAGTTGTTAACAAAATCTTTTTTTGCTATAGTAACTTTACTCACAAACCGATCAACAACTTATTCACTACCAGAAATAAGTTGACATTTTTCAACAACTTATTTGCTATCGGAAATACCTAATAATTTTCGAACCACAAATAAAAATCTATAAATTTTTCTATATCGAAAACACCCTATAATGCAATTTTAAAGTGCATTTATAAGAAAAGGAGAGTAAAAAAATACTTAATCTGTCCCAATTTACTTGTCATTTTTTGAAGTTCGTGCCACTTTTTAATTAATTATATCTTGTAATTTATTATTAGATGATTTCGAAAACACTAAATTATAGAACAAATCGAGATCTATCAAATAAGATCCATATTGGATATAAAATTCACTACCATTTTAAAATATAACTAATTTTTTAATCCAGTTAAAATAAAACTGGAACAAATAAATTGGGACCGAGAGTATACTACTGTACTATACTATTACCCTCTTTGGTTGATTTATAGAATTTCAACTCGACTATTTGAATGGGACAGTAACACAAGTTTGGTCAAATTTCCACAAGGGAATTGAGATTTCCATATCCATGCTACAAAACAAGCGACAACCAAACTGACACACCACAACCACTGGATCCCACTGTTTCCTCACATTTTAAAAACCACTGGATCCCACTGTTTCCTCACATTTTAAAATCGTCGCTTTCGATCTGTCCTTTCTTTCTTGCCTCTTCCCCTTCTTTCACCAGACTCCATTAACTGCTGCTTGTCCTCCTTCAACCCGCCCCCCATCACGCGCCTTGGTGCTCGCTCAACCCACCCATCTCGCCGCCCGTTTGCCGATGGAATTAGTTTTTGGTAGATACCAGTATTATACGCAACCCAACGATTGCTTGTTGGTACCGACCAAATGGTTTACATACCCAGCCCGACTCATGGGCCTTACACAAATGATTTGATCTGTTGGTAAATTTGAAAATAATTTTTTTGTATATATATGAGTCCTCTTCTCCTAAGAACCACTTTAACTTAATAAAATAAGAATTTTCCTTTTCCGACAGAATTTCAATGATCCAAGTCGTTCAATATGTTCAGAACGTGATTTAAGGGTACCCGCGAGAAATCAGCAAAAAAAAAAGATCGGAAAGGCTTCATCCGAGAAGTTTTTGTTTGTTTTTTATCGAACAGTTCAAATAAAAACTGTTCGGATGAAGCCATTCCTGGTCATTTTTTTTGCTGATTCCTTGCAAATACTCTTAAAATCACGTTCTGAACACATTGAGCGGCTCAGATTATCGAAATTCGAACGGAAAATGAGAGGAATGGAGAGGTCCTTATTTTAACTGCTCGGATAAAAAAAAATGACCAGGAAGGGTTTCATCCGAGCAGTTTTTATTTGAACCGTTTGATAAAAAACAAACAAAAACTGTTCGGATGATGCTTTTCTGGTCATTTTTTTTGCTGATTTTTCGCGGTTACTCTTAAAATCATGTTCTGAACACATTGAGCGGCTTGGATCATCGAAATTCTATCGGGAAAGTGAGGTCCTTATTTTATTAAGTTAATGTGGTCCTTAAGAGAATGGAACTCTATATATATATGATAAGGGAGGATAGGTATGTGATTAATTTATTCTGAGATGAATATGAGTAGGTGGATATTGAATTAAAAGAAAAAAAAATCATTTTCATAATTATAAGGCAGATATATTAAGGTAGGTGTTGTTATAGTATTCAGCTTCAGGCGGATATATAATTCAGAGATATTATATTCCTCTTTTATATCCCGTATGGTAAACACCAAATATAAATAATTCAGGTATATTATCCAATGTAACAATATATCCGTCCACTACTATATCCCGTTAGCAAACGAATTGGTATTGTGTTTCTATTTATTACACTAACAAAAATATAATCTAACACAAGATTTTTACCGTCAATGTGAAATATAAGTGGACCTATAATTAGGATATTCCTCCCTTAGTTTGCATTTTAGGTTTTCTTTACAAATTTATTTTATTTTTAAGTCAAAGTAATGTACTCTCTCCGTCCCCATTTAATAGTCGTTTTTTGGAGTTTGTGACACTTTTCAATTAATTATTTCTTGTAATATATAATATAATATTTTATGTTATTTTAAAAATATTATCTTATAGAACTAATCGAAATTTATCAAACAAGATCTATATGGGATATCAAATTCATTATCAATTTAAAATATATCTAATTTTTTATCCGGTTAAAATAGAAGAGGTACTATTAAATGTGGACAAAGGGAGTAAATAACTTCATAATTTTTTATTGTAGCTTTTAAAGTTAATTAAGATATTCAAATTAGGCTCCATTCTTCCTGACTAAAAGTCTAAAGTTATTTTGGGTATTTTTTTATTGAGCTTTTCATCGTAATTTTTGAGATTAATCATTTGTCTCAAAGAGAAAAATTATAAAAGTTAAAAAATGTGAATCGATGTTGTAAAAGGTTTGTGGTTGTTTGAGACAAATTATTTTGACAAATTTTTAGATCCTAGCTTATAAAAATCAAGAATATATGTCAAAAATTTTACATAACTGATTTCTAGAATTTACAGATTTTGAGAATCTAAAAAAGAAAAGAAATTCTCAAAATTTCAAAGATGGGTTTGGTTAGTTTTTGGGATTTCGTAACACATATTTTCAAGAAAATGAATGATATTCTCATAATCTCACATTAGCAATAAGCATGTTTTTCATTTTAAACCAAAAATCCGAAATCTGAATTCTGCAGCAAAATCTGAAGCCAAAGTCTAAAATTTGCATCCATAGCTATCGCAAACAAGCACTTCTTATAAAACTAAGCTTTAGACAAAAAAGAAAATTGTTTGTTATTTCGTCTTTGTTGAACTTTTTTTTTTCTGTCTTTGGTCATAAGTTTTTACTTTTTAGACTTCTCACATCGAAATGGATAAGTAATTCAAAAAATATGACGTGAATTTAATAACAATATTTTTAAAAAGCCGAACAAAATACACAAAATGAAAGAAAAAAGTTAGGGGAGTGGAGTTAGTAGTACAAAAGCATTCCAAAAAAATTTACTACCGAAGAAGCAACACAAATTTTGGTGATAGTTTAAAGGGCATTTGGTAACCTTTTTGTTTTCGGTTTTTATTTTTATTTTTTAAAAATTAATGAAGAAAACTTGTCTGGTAAAAAGTTTCTACTTTTTTTGTTTTTCATAAACTTTTTTTTAGAGTATTTGTAAACTTTAGAAACTACAAAAAGGTGTTTTCCCCAGTTTTTTTTTTTTTTGAGAAACACAAATATTACCAAATATGTTTCTTGTTTTTGCTTTTATGAAAATATAATAAACCTATTTCTACTTCTAGTTTATTAAAAACTAAAAACTGACAAGGTTACCAGATGCACCCTTAGCTAGTGCCGATTTTTGACATACACCGAAGATGCGGCTGCATCAGACCTCCACTTTTTGCCTATTTTTAGGGGCCTCTAATTATATATCCCCTTGTATTATGTACACATATAAAAGTAGTAAAAAAAATGTTAGGCCCCAATTTTAATGAAAGTTTAATAGATAAGACCCAAAAGATAATAGTAAAAGATGTAAGATGTAATTCTTAAAGTTTG
This sequence comes from Rhododendron vialii, assembly GCF_030253575.1. Lineage (NCBI taxonomy): Eukaryota > Viridiplantae > Streptophyta > Magnoliopsida > Ericales > Ericaceae > Rhododendron > Rhododendron vialii. Next base: position 10,716,409 of record NC_080569.1, read on the forward strand.
AAAAGGTTGATCAAATCTTATCTTTGCTCAATTACGCGCAAGAAAGATTGAATGAATTATGCTCTCCATTGAAAAGGATATGGTGGCTACATTTGATTATGAGAGCTTAATTAGTACTCTATTACTTTTGCCGTGAAAAAATCCAAGAAGAGTGATATTTAAATAATACATTTTGAATTAATGAAATGATTATCTAGCCTTTTGGTAGGGGTAATATGGTTTTAAATACTTGAAACATTTTCTTTAATTGTTTTTTATTTTTTTATTTGTAAGTTATATACGACCTTGTTCGGTTTAGGGTTTTGAATTCTAATTATTATCCCGTTTTCTCCAATTATTACTCTTATTTTTATTTTTATCTCTTTTCAATAATTATTCCTATTTGCAATCATTACTATATTTTTCTCTATATTCATTACCTACAAATCTAAAATTTCAAAACAAACAGGGTTATAGAGATCTTCATTTGAAAAAGTTTACATCGGACCCTGAAAAATTCAGAACCGGCCCTGAGTTTAGGGCTAGAGTGATCCCAAGCTCCTAGCAGTTGGGCTATGTTTATGGCAAAATTAATGCTGTATTTTGATGAATTTTTAAGAAATTTTGTAAGATAATGAGTGGAGAGAGAAGTGCGAGTAATGATTGAAAATAAAGATAATGAATGGAGAAAGATAGAGAACAAAATTAAAATAATGATTAAAGATGAAAATGAATAATAATTAAAAATAAGAATAATACAGTAAGTATTTTTTGAATTTGAGAATTTTTTTTCAAAAACCAATCTAAACAAAGCATAAATGTTTTTGACAACTAAAGATAATACCCCCAAGGGTAGCAGCCTATTGTGGCAAAAATTATACTATGCCCTTGGGGCATGGCCATGTGGTGTCCCAAGGGCTCTCTGCACCACACAAATATGTGCGGACCACATATTTCTGTGGTGCAAAAAGCCCTTGGGGCACCATATGGCAATGTCTCGTAGGCATGGAATAATCTCTCATACAGTGGGGATGGTTACAGATTTTGATTGATTTGGTGTGGTGTCAGGGAAAAACAAGGCCCACGTGTCGATACCTGGATGGTCGATCTCCAGAGTGGAGGACATGACATCATAAAGGGATGTGGACCATTGTTGGTAATGCAGGTGGGGACGGTGCGGGGGCCCACTCCCCACAGGAATCTCTGTCGTCTTGTCTTTCAAAACTTGTCCAAAATACACACAGCGATGACTCCACCCTGCTGCCGCCTTCAACTTGGACTTTGCGGATCAAAAAAAACAAAAAACTGGACTTTCAAAAAGTTCATTTTAAAGTCGAGTTCGAGTTGGATTCAACTCGGCATTGTCGAAGCTTCGTCTAGTTGTCGAGAATGCGCGTAGCTAACGTACCCTCGAACGTAAAGAGTGCAATTTTTAGGAATTCGAAAATTGAATTACGAGTCACGATTTTTAGAAAATACAATTTGTGTTCGGATAAAATGTTCTACGGTTTGTTTCCAATCTAATTCATGAGTGACGGATCGGTTCCGATTTTATTCTCGGATTATCAAGAAATTTTTGTAGAATTAAGTTTCAACATCTCTAAATACTCCTATATTACACATCTTACTATTCCGGGTTTATCTTATACTCATTAAGTCCCAATTTAATAATCCTTTGTTCTATTCTAATTGGATAAAAAATTAATTATATCTTTCAACAGAATAAATTCTTTACACAATCAGTGTAAACATTTGTTTCTTTCAAATCAATTATATTGCACCACATTACCATGTTCTATTGATTGGGACCACCATTTTGCAACGTAGCGCGATGTAATTGATTTGAATTTTGTTTGATAGATCTCGATTAGTTTTATAATATAATATTTTTAAAATCACATAAAATATTATAAATTACAAAATATAATTAATTAAATAGTGATACACACTCTTAAAGAAGAATGTTAAATTGGGACGGATGGAATAACACGTTTTTATCCTATTTAAAAAAAGAATCACACTTTATCCCCTGATGTATATGTGGACACATATATCACAGTCAGTTTTGTTAATTCACGATTTTTAATTGAAACAAAAATGATATTCACACAATATTGTGTGAGTAACATTGTTGTAAATGAAAGATTGGATTGATTCGTGTCCGGAATCGAAACAGAAAATGGACGATTGGATTGAACACCTATACATATCGGATTGAGTTGATTTTCTCAAGTCCGCTCGGATTTTTTTTAATAATTATTTTTTTTATAAAATTATTAAACGGTTCAGATCATCCGTGCACCGTCGGCCGCCATGGTCGTTTCCTTAGACTTTCGGGTAGCAAAATTTCTTCTTAATTACGGTGGGCCTGCACTGCAGGCTGTTGAAAGGGCTGGACTTGCCATTAAAGCTCGGCTTCGACAAATCAACTAGTTGATATTTTATGCACTATTCGGTAAGGAAATTGATATTTACGCTCCACTTTTTACTGATAGCGCTCCATTTTGTTCATAAAGTTACTAGTAATTTCACGTTAAAATTGGAGCGTTATTAGTAAAAAGTGGAGTGCGAAAATCAATTTTCATTTGGTAATTGGATTTGGGAGGAGAGATAGAAAGAGAAATGTGAGCAATAATTAAGGAGAAAAGTTTTTTGGGACCGTGCACAGAGAGAGTTACCGAACATGGCTAGGTGTTAAGGTTCAGCTGCTATATTCGTTTGACTTGATGAGGCAATCCGATCTTGGAACAATACGATCCTAATTGAACTGATTTCTAGTAAATTGACGTTTTCAATTATCAAAAGCTGAACGAGCCGACTAGCATTTTGCTTGAACTTTCGACGAACCTTGAACTTACTTTGAAAGCTTAACGAAACTCATAAAATGGTCAAGTTTAGTTTGGTTAGGTAACAAACCGATCTTCAACGAGCGAATGCAATCTCAAACTCGAGTAGCTTGATTCGCATACAACCTTGCCTGCTGAAAGTTCACTTTGGTGTTGCTTTCTTTATTTTCTACGGAACGGTTAAGCTTTTTATGCGAACTGTTTCCGATTAACTGTACCCATAAAAAAATTCCCCTATTTTTGTTTCATCAAAAACATCAAAATGTTCTGGAAACACCAAAAAATGAGATTGTTCACTTCTCTGATACAATGTCAAAACCCTACTAAATACTGTTCACTTCTGCTGAGAGACTGCTGCTATCATATACCTCACAACGACGATCCGATCATCTAATTTTCCTACCTTTCATTCAGCATTTTTACAGAAAACATTAAAACCCCCACAGTCCTGAAACTATATGAATCAACGAAACAAGCTCCCATTCAAAGGATATTGCCCGGAACTTCCTAATACGCAATCATACAAATAACCACTCAAAGGAACAAATTCTGGTGGCGGCGAAGATGGAGGGTCTATCTCCTTATCAATGAAAACTCCCTGAAGAGCCTTCTTGTCCGTCTCAACAACCTGCCTCGGGGAATTTGAGCGCATAGACTCTATGGTTGGTCCTTGAAGAGCTTTCTCCCTCATCTGGATAACCTTTTTGTGGGAATTTGAGTGCATAGATTCAACAAACGTAGGACTCGCCAGTGGCCGGTACTCTGGAAGGAGGCGGCCGGACCTATACCGGACCCCACATGCGTTGCAAAGGGTCTTGGGCCCCATTGGCCCTTCCCTCCACTGTGGGGTGTCTTTAGCCGCGCAATGCGAGCATCTTTTAGTTGCTGAAGACCGTTGAGAGGAATTGGATAGCTCTGATAGCCACTTTCTTTTCTTTGGTTTCCTTTTGGAAACTTCACTTGATCGTTTGGAAGTTGACGATATGGGGGCCAACAACTCTCTCCACGGCTTGGTGGTTGAAGACCGTCGCTTGGTGCGACTGTGGACCCCAATGGGTGTTTCAGAGGTGATGCGTTCGAGGACTGAGTCTGGGCTGGGTGATTGGAATGCACCGGGTGAATTCTCGCTCTGAAGACAAGATTAATGAACAACGAACGCAAGATTAGATGAGAGACAGAGAAAGTTACTGCATTTGGCCAAAACTCTCTGGCTAAACAACTAAAATTAGTCTTCTATCTAAATGAATTAGAAGGAAAAGGAAACGTGGCACTCAATGTTTTACGTACATGAAATCAACAAATTATATCCTAAAACACAATTGATCAGCTTTGGCATCACATGGTTTCAAGGGCATGGTGCCAAAAATCTTAGCTATCGCATATTCAATCGAATTGAAGTACTTCATATACACACTACTTTCAGATTCTGTCAGTTCAACCCTGGATTGTTAGAAACTCATGATCATAGGATCACATAACTTTGCTCCAGTACTTCCACATCAAGTGCAGTAATACAGGTTCTAAAACTTCAACACTTGAATCCAAATGCTACTTCCACAAATATTACAACACTCTTTTCCAATTTAGTGTCCAAGGCAGTTTCTCCTAAGTGCAACAGGGCATATTCCCAATGTGAACATGTACTAAACATCCTTATTCAATAACAGGTAAGGGGGGCTGAACCATGCTGAGCCCATGAAAGTAACAAACTCCTAACTTCTAAATTGACCGCAGCACCCATGCATCAAATAAGAGTAGCAAGTAGAATAGTCCTTCCCACATGTGAGTCCTATAGGTGTCTTGCATACGACTGCTGGGTGCAACATGTGTCTAAGTATCTCGTTCATTAGTTCCTCAAACGAAATAGTCATTTTATTTTCTCTTGTTCAGGTAAAAATTGTGCTTAAAAGTTCTTTGGTAAGTAATTGTGCCTAAAACTTATCATAAGTATATCATAATACAAGTATTTCATGCATATTCACTACGAAAACTCGAAGTACTAATGATGCCTGCTTCGTGAATTAGCCAACTATACTTGTCAGAATCATATTCCAAAACCTTTACCCAAAGGATTTGACACGGGTATCTCTTGAACGCAAAGGAGTTCATACAAAATAGAGTGCCATGCATGCATACAATTTCGTATGATAAAACGGCAATTGAGTTTTCTGCTTAATTCCAAACGGTCACATAAACCATGAACTCACCGGACCAGAGATGGTAGGCACCAAGGCAGCATTGCCAGTGTTGTCACCAAAAACTTCAGATGGACCCATAAAAGCTTCCGAAGGAATCGGCCCAAGAGCCTTGAACTTCTCGTCCCAATCTCCTTCATCGAGACAATCCCCTTCCAAACATTCTTTGGGCAAGTCAAGAAAATCCATATTTGGCATGGGAAAAGAGTCCTTAGTGTCAATTTTGAAGTCAATTGCGTTCAAGAATCCCCACCCCTTCATACTGACTGATTTTCTGCAGAGCACAGAATATGACAATCCAACAGACTCAAAGCAAGGCAATGTTATCAAGCAATTCTCGAACAAGGTATATAAACAAACAATTCTTGAATCAAAAACAGTTCTTGAACGAGGGTATTAAACAAACTCCAGCAACGAACCTAAAAAGAAATCTTTATTGGCTCTACCTCCTACTAGTATTTTTTACTGAAGCCAGTGAATCTTCTAGGGGCAGACACACATATACGATTCATAAACAAACCCCAATATACATATTATATATACATGTATAAAAGTATATGCGTATTTGACATTGACTATATGGCAATAACCATTGGGGTCAAAAGAGGAAACATAATCTAATTAATTAGATTGGATTGGATTGTTTTGCGTTCAACATTATCCAATATGGGTATTATGTAAATATATTCTCTACGCAAAATCTTATTGAAACTTAAATGCTAAGAAAAGGGCTAAATACTATAGGAATTATCCTAATTGTCGTAAAGGGGTATATCCTTATTGGCTAATTTTAATATTTCCAGCACATCAAATCATGGGATAAAACGAAAAAAATCTTTGTTGGAAGGAAACAAAAATTCCATTAAGGATAACAAATCCACGTGTTTAATTAGTACTAGCATTTTCCAAATATGATACGAAGACGTTTCTAGAAAATTTCATATCGTCCAGAGAATTGTATCACCAAGTTCTCCGTTTGGTTGCTGAGAAAACACAAGAAAACAGACTGCCGCAAGCAAGATAATCAAACTACGACTACCGGGCACAGTGCCCTTTTATTTAATTACGAGTGTGGAAACCTAAAGCGTACCCAAAAGGGTCAGAGCACATTATTTGCTTCGACATTTTCGGCCATTCTTTTCGCACAAACCAAAAGTGCAAAAGGCGGTGGGAAAGCAAAACCTTTTAGATAAACCCTAATAAGAGCCACATGTTGAGTAAAAGGGCATAAACCCGAGTGAGGACTCACCAGGGTAAGCAAAACCCAGCTCTTCGCTATCCCCTTTTCCAAGCCATTTTGCTGCTTACACGAGTATGTAAATGTATGTCACTTTGCTGAGAAGATATGGATAGGGTTTTAGAAGTTGGACCCTCTCTTTCCATTACTAGTATATATTTGTTTGAATTTGGTTTTTGTATTTTTCATGGGGGAAAATGAGTGTACATCGTCAATTGCTGGTGCATGTGACCACGCCTTGTCCATTGCTATGCGGTGATAATTGCTTAGAAGGGCTCCAACTTTTTTTTTTTAGTTTTTTTTCTTATTGACTATTGAGTCTTGGTTAATTTTCGAGCAACTCTGTTAATCTGAAATTTCGGAGTTAAGACTAGATAAAATCTCAAGTGATCTATTTGCTTTAACAAGAGATGAAAGTCGAACCCGCGAGTTTTAAAATAAGCTCTTAATTTTGCTATCATTCTCGACCAACTCCTTGCGATTATTCCACCCTTTTTTTTTTTTTAACATTCGGTTACAGGAGATTAGGCAAAGTTGCAAATACAAACTACTCCACTTTAGTACTAATAAGATTTACATCACGCTTACTGGTGACTACAAGAGCCCCCTTATTCATTAAAATTGTCAACTATTCAGGTTACCCATTGTTGTTTTAGCCAATAAGTCAATGTTTAAGTTTCAAATTAAAAGAGGATACTCTGTACATGATTCAACTCACAGAGGCAAATTAAAGTTTGCCAAACCTTAATAAAATGATAGATATACTAACAAATTATATACGTATACATCCACACCCTTGATTATTTTCCTCAGCTTTTGCCTTCAATTGACAGTTGAACATGGAGGTTTTTCCTCTTAGTATGGATCTAGAAGTCGTAAAGAAGCAAGAAAATAAGAGAGCAAGGAAATACTCACAGAAATTCAATTTGGGTAAATTACCAAAACCACCCCTAAGGTTTCTAAATATTATAATTTGCCCCTCACATTTTGGAAATTACAAATTATCCTCATGTCGCATAACAAATTACTCCATTGTCGTGATACCCTAGAAAATTCGACAAAATCTGTTTGACATCAAATTCTAATCACAATGAACCAAACTATCTTTTTGTAACCAGTAAAAAAACTATTTTCATACCTCGCCTTTCACAATCTACAAAAGAACAATGTGATCCATTATTATAAGAATTTATGATGTCAGAAAGAGACATATCCTGTAAATTTCTTAGCAGCTACTAAATCACAATAGGGAATAATTTCTAATTTTTCAAATGTGAGGGCAATCTATAATTTTCAACAATCTTGGGGGTGGTTTTGGTAATTTTCCCATTCGCTTTTCTGTAGTTACAAAAGAGGAAAGCATTCATATTCTTCTCAATTTATATCTTTCATACTTCATTTTCATTTTCCAGGCATCCAAAAGGAAAACAAGAAGAATCGGTTATCAGATCCTCAATTTTCTGGCACTTTCACTGTCTTCTAGTTATAGACATCAATATCTAACCATATTTCAGTAAAATAGAATGGCTCCCTCTCTGCAACAAATATTGGTATATCAGCTTTTCAATCAGCAATTGATATTTGATCCAACAAATCAAAATTCACCTGAGAAGAATAACTGGATTAATCACATACCAAGGTCTCGATCGCGATTTGTGACTAAACCACAACAGGGAAAAGAAAAAATTCAATGAAATTTAACCATTTCCTCATGAACTTGGTGATCATACCAAAATTCTAGCTGAATAGATCAAATGAATCTGCAATGTCTAATTAAAAAACCACACAGCCGAAAGGGTACAAAGAAAACACAAGAAAACTCGGTCTTTCTGCAAACAAACCATATTACTTTCACCTTCCATGAGTGCCCATCTCTACAAAAATGCACAAAATCTGGCCTTTAATTTAAGGGAATCGACACCTGACACTAAATGCTGAACTGATTGTCACTTTCTATCCTTCAACTTCCTGTATGCCTAGAACTAAAATTAAATCACAATTATAGTTTGAGTTTCAACGTTCTTCTTCTTTTTACAAATAATCCAATGAACAAAAGGAGTAAGATTATGGAGATAGCGAACAAAAGGAAGTTCCTGGAGGCCGCACTGTATGGGTCATCAAACTTGATGTCCTTCTCCTGCAACTGATTGAGTACATAACACAAAACATGTCACTTCCATTAAAAGAGAACTCAGTGAGGTTATATATGATGCAGCACAATGCAAATGGGGTGATGCTGAGTATAGTAAACAAAGATATATTTCCAGTCCCAAATTACTACATAATCTCAGTCATGTCGAAAACAATTTTTAACAAGGCAGTTATTACTTCCTGGTTATTGATTCTTGTAAAAGTACGGTAATATATGACTTGTATTGAAGAAGCCAGCAAGAAATGGTATCAAAGAAACCAAAGTGATTGGGGAGACCAAACAAATGATTTCAGAGAGACAGAGAGAGAGAGCGCAGTTAAGTTGTGAGAAGTTGTGAGAACTATGTTATTTTTGGCAGTCCTTAGTGATTTATTGAACATCTTCATTGCTCATGCAGAGAATATTGGAAACTGCTCAGCTGATAACAATCACTAGCTTGAGTGCTTCACAATTATATCAACTGCTCAAAATTGGTTAACATCTAAAGCAAGCATTTCAGACCACATGGATGTTTTGCATCACTACTATCCCATTAATATCTCATGGTCAAGCGATCTGTATTTCTGACAATATAGTATGGCATGAATTGTTTTTAAATGATGAATGTGTGAGTCAAGTACAAGTGGGATTGCAGTCCACAAACAGTAGTATTGAAACGCCAGAAACAAGTCTTGAAAAAGATTGTCACTTACTTTGAGTTGCTGCATCATTTGTTTATGTTGCTTCGAGAAGCTGGACTGGGCATATCTGTAGAGTTCCATATCTAAGATGTTAAGTGATTTGATCTGCTGGAGCACCACTTCAGGAACATCAAGACGGGCCTGTAAGGGGTAAAAACTTAGCAACATTAGTGACAGGAGGAGCATAACAACTTTATCTAATCGGTGAACATCAAACACCTATGCTAAAAACTAAAAAACAAAAGCACAAAAGTGACTACCACCAATTCCTTCAACCCCACAGGCCACATGGCAAGGTATATATATTCCTGAAGGCTTTAGTTTAGGCATATCAATATTTTAAACTTTAATACCAAAGAAGGGAAAAAGATATTGAAATTAGAAACATTCAGTAGATCATTCTCTTTTCTACTTTCCTTTAATAAGTGATATGTAGTTACATAGAAGCAAAAAAGAACCAGAGAACAAAAGGTTCATATTGTAATTCCCTCCCTCTCACTCCCCCCAAAACTTACATGCACTCGCTAATGGGGAAAAGAGAAAAATAGACAGAAGCCAGAAAAAGAAAAGACATCATGGAACATGCAGCTAATCAGCCTTTCTATACCTAATACACATAATTGAGAAACATTCAAAAACAAAAATCAGAAGAACAAAACTAGGTTAAAAGTATGTGAAGAGAAATAAACACCCATTTGAATTCGACCAGAGGGAGGGAGATAGCAAAGCAAGAGAATGGCAAAATCCATTGACCCTACCAATAGTGCCTGGTATCTTAATTTGCCTCTTACCAGATTTACATTTGATGACGAAGGATTGTGATTTTCATGCTATCTCCTATTAGCTTAAGTTGCTTAACGACTTCTACCCCCATATCATCAATCAGACAAAATAAGCATCATAACATATGATTACTACGCTCAAAACTGAACAGATCAAGACAGAAACACCACAAGCACAGTAAATCTTTGAAGACCTTGACAGTGAAAATACCTCCTTACTAAAGTTCGCTGGGGAGATTCTCTTCAAAGAAGCAGTACGTCGTTGTTTTTGGGTCCTTCGTAAGCTAGAAATACAAGTTTCGTACGCTTCCATAAGTCTTCCCACAGTCATCTGTTATGGTAGGAGAAGGGATCTCAATCGCTTATTCAGAATCAAAGGTTGCAGATGAATGAGCAGATACTGAGTGAGAAAGTTTACACTGCAAGGAAGGCTTACATGTTCATTTTTTGCATTGATGATTTGAGCAGCAGAAATTTTACTTGCATTTTGGTCTGTGCTGCTATTCTGCAATGCAGCCAAAATGATGGAAACAAGGTCTACAAACCTGATTAATCTACAAGAATCTACTAATCAGCAATCATGAGTCTACCGTTGTTACCTGGTGATATTCTGGAGATGAGCTCTCTTCTGCAGACCACAAGGACATGATTAAAAGTAAAACCTAGGTTTTCCCATATACTAATGCGACAAGGAAAGAAAATTTAGACATCCTAAGCAAACTTCAATGCAAGAAGAATGTGTGCTTTTATGTGTCTTGCTACTAAGAAAGAAACCTTGCAATTTCCTTCATATCAGGCCTAGATTTCACTGATTGAGTTTTATCTTCAAAATCAGGCTGCAGTATCACCAATATAGCCAGTGTTCTAAAACAAGGAATTAATCGCTGGTGGGGCCTATGCGATTAGGTTTGACTAACGATTAGTTGGTGATTACTAATTAATATGCACCGATTAATCGCTTGAAAGTGGCCGACCACTCGACTAGTTCCTATCGACTTTTAGAACATTGAATATAGCAAATGACAGACAGACAGAAATACTTTGCAATGCTGACCTGATATGTCATCATCCACAGGATTCTTGCTGTAATTGGATGCTATTTTCTGGGATATCACCTGAGCACCAACCACATTTGCGAACATTGTTGCCGATTCTCTGTGGTCATCAGTAAGTCCAACATACAGCATATTATCCAACCTCTTCTGCAAGATTTACAGTTTATCTATGATGATTGGGACCATAAGAAGAGAAAAAAAAGAACTATCCCGGAGAAAAAACATCATCCTCCAATATCATCCGTGACCGAGGAACCTATTGCCATTACCTTAGCAACTTCAAGCACGTATTCACCTAGAGTTTGATGCTTCAGTACACACCGACGCACTTCATGCGCCTCAGCTAGATAAGAGTTGTTTGTGAGCCCTGCAATCTGTACATAAAAATGGTCATTGCCATAATATGAAATGTAGCAAGACGCCAATACCAAAGAATCATAAAATAAATACAAATTCCCGCACCATATACTAGACTGTTTACAAATTTATTACACGAATGCTTGACTGTTCTCAATGTTTGTATGGTATTCCTTCCACATCCTCAAAATTTGAGTTCAGTAACAGAATACTGTGTTTACTACTTCCTCCGACTTATACATTATGGACACTGAGATGGTCAACTACTTGCAAATGGTTGCATGCCTGTTTATCTGGTAAGTGGCAAGTAATTTGCTAGGAAGTGTCAAAAATTAACATCCTGCCCTCCATATACCCCACATGTACACAGAGCCAAAAGAATCAAAACCACTCACATCTCGTCTCCTCAAAAAAGGTACCATAAGGACTAGTTAGCACAGATACACCTTGGCAAGATCATATGAAATTTAGGCTCTTTCCCATCTGATGTGAAACGTTACCTTCCTCAAGAAATAAACCACCACCACAACACAGTGGTCCTATATTATTCCTCACACTCGCCCATGCAAATTCCTAAAAGCACCCACTGCTGATTCCTTACACAATCCTGAAAATGGATAACTGGAATATTAAGGATTTTAGTTCAGTGGTTATTAAATCTGGACACTCATTCATCTACCAGTTTGCAATCAGCTGCATTCTGCGTACTAATTTTGGATAAGCAATGATATCTTGAAAAGCACCAAAGCAGTACAACCTGGTTGCATGCAACATGTAAATTGTCAAAACTAAATAAAACCACCGAAGAAGCCTCATCTCTCCGAGAAATTTTACAAGACTAGTCAGCACCTATGATGCACCAACACGGACACGGACACCGACATGGGGACACGGACACGGCGGGGGACACGCCACGTGTATATTTATATATTTATATAAATAAATAATTAATTATAGTTTGACACCCATAAATTTTAAAAAAATTACAATTTTGCCCCAAATTTTTTTAAAAAAATTACAGTTTGGCCCCTGCTGTGTCCCCATCAGTGTCCCTAGCCGTGTCCCCCCGTGTCCCCCTACAAAATTTATATTAAATTATGGGACACGCCACGTGGCGTGTCCCGTATGTGTTCCCGCCATGTCCCCGTGTCCGACACTGCGATACTTCGACCTCTAGAGGTGTCGGTGCTTCATAGGTCAGCACCAAAAATACAAAGAGATTAATCTTCAAAGTCGGCTCCTCTAGTCCGCCAAACATGCACCTTTTTCTTTCTTTCCAGAAACACCACCAAAAACACAACGGGCCCTGCCCACAACCTCACCTTCCTTCCCACTGCCTCAGAAGTGAGTATTAAACATTTGGCCAACGGCCAGCCCAGTCATGGTTTTATGCATGGCACGCAATTTGGGAGTCACTGACACCTACTACGATTATCACAACAACGTGCTGTTTACAGCTCTTCAAATGCCGTGTACTCAATAGAACTCCAACTTCTCAGAATGTCCGAATCCTTAGGTAACACATCTCAAGTCATCTTAAACTTCATTCTTTTTAAATACACACATCTACAAAAAAAGAAAGAAGTCATGTTCTAGGTTTTTAAAAAAGATACTATTGAAGAGTGCAATAATCCATGACATAACATAGTAAGGGAACCCTCTCGAATATTTTAAGCACAAATGACGGCAGACAGATTAAGTTTTCAGAACATAAGCATGACTTTACTTCAAAAGAAATGATATCTATTCAAGACTATCAGGTAGGAACAACAATGCCCACATTGTCTGGGACCTAATGGCACAGGCGCTAGAATAGAAAAAGACTACTTTTGAAAGGATCGAATGTCAAAATTAAGTTTAGAAGCTACTTTGGTCAAAGGAAGCTAATCAATATTAGATTGATTGGGCCTGTTTGTTCCAAACGTCTCATCAATGTAGCTCAATGTAGCTAAAAGCAAATGGACTAAAAACAGGAAAGAGAAGAAAAGTAGAAGTGAGAAGGTTCCCAAAATACAATGAGAAATGGCAATGGGAAGTAATTTGTAATGGAGAAGAGAGGGTAAAGAAAACTGGAGAGAACTCACTGAATTCTTCCAAGATGCTGGAAAACTTGGACAATAATCTGTTGCTAGAAAAGTGGCCACAAGCTATTTAGGGTTCACTCTATCCCTGGGCCGTGCGATCTGCTTCCAAGCCTTCCTTGGCCTTTCAAGGCATAATAGGGAGAGGATTTCTGTAACTCCATGACAATGCCCCATCACTGCAACCTACTCAGTGTACTCACTTCGTACTATCCTTGCTGAATTGAGCTGGTAACAACATAGGCTCAACAACTTGGTAGCGACTATGGACCCTGGCTTAACGATAAAAACACATCTAGGACATGCTACATAAAGAAGTGAATCATGTGCTAGCCAACTTAATTGGGCTAATTGGAAAATCCATCAGTAAAGAATATCACTTGAGTAGGTATCTCCAATGCTCTCCCTCTTTTATAGTTCTATCTAATGCATGTCCCTCTCTCCCCATTTAGGAGTATGACCTCCTAGATCAAAGAACCCACGCTTTAACACTCCTTAGTCAACACTTCATGGCATATGATTAACGCAGCTCATCTCAAGACACCACTTGAATCTTAAAGATAATGCTATTCGCTCCAAGACATTTTGCTTCAGAACATCCAACTTGCAAGGGCAAACATGATGGAAACTTTCCTGATAAGGCCATGTGCATGACCTCATCTGGTCAAGGGAACACTAGCAAAGATAGTGAAACAGAATTCAAAGGAATAGGGCAGGATGCATTCAGTCTCAGCAAATTTTTTCTTAAAGCCCTTATTCTGTACAAAAGGTTATAAAAAGGCCAAAAAAAGAAAAAAAAGACTAGGATCATTAGCATAGTGACCATGACCCAAAGCTTTTGTTGTTACAAAACCAACAGTCCAATGAACCAACCACAATACATACAAATAAAATAAACAACAGCTCCTAATTGCAATGCAATCATCGGCTAGTACCTGGAATGTGGCTCCATTGTGAATGATATCCCGAGCTATAGGATCATTAATGTATTCATGTAATGGCATTACCGTGTGTTCCATATTATAAGAGTCATTACTTCTACTGTAAAGTCCCTGAAGCTCTCTGGCATCTCTCTGTCCCACAGAATGAACAAAAATTAACTCATCAGACATAGTAATGTAGCACACTTTAAAGGCTTACATACAGTCATCTAGTAAGCGAAATAGAATAACCTTATTCATGGAGACTGCCAAGTACCAAGAATATACCTATCTCTTCCATCATGATTAGATTCTTACTATGTCAAGGCGAAGTCTGAAGAACAATCCTTCTGCTGTGTGTGTATAGATGTATTTTGGGTTATCCAAAGTGAAGTAGAGAACGCGAGGATGATATGTTAACTTTCTTAAAGAAGAGAATGAAAAAGGATGTACTTTGTAGCTTTTCTTATGTATTACTGGTTAGGAATGAAAGTGATACTCCCTCCGTCCCGCAATGTTTGGCACTTTTGTGCTTTTCCTTGTCCCATAATATTTGGCTGCTTTGAAAAGTCAATAGCAAAATTAGGCGAATTTCCCATTTTACCCTTTTTTTTGCACTCTAAACAACAATCTATTCAAAATTCAAAGAAACAAAAGTACACTTTTCAATTTGGGAGCCACAATTGCCGCCAAAACTTTTTGGTATCTGGCCCAAATTTGAAAATTTTCAAATAGTGTTGAAATTACATAAGGGTAAAATTGGAAAGTTAGCTCATCAATTGTACATCAAAATTTTTCTCTTAAAAGTGGGAATTCCCAAAAGTGCCAAAAATTGCGGGACGGAGGGAGTAGTAAATTAAGATCTTAAAAAGGAACAATGGAAGAGCTATTTTTCGAAAAATATGTTATGAACATCACTAAGGACTTCAAAAATTTCTAGGAACACAAACTATAACCTTTTCCCCCAGAAAACTGTAATAGCTGCTATAAGGAGTCAGGATGATATTTATATTGAAGTTTGCAGTGTTAATATCCTCCTGGATAGATTCCAAAATACCAACTTTAAATCCTAAAGTCTTAATAGATAACCATTAAGTTAAATCCCAAAAACTAAATAGATAACCATAAAAAGAATTAATATCCTCCAGGATCATATACGAAGAACTTGAAGGGCCCATGGAGTATTCCTTCCTGTTCCCTATCATCATCTAGTTCAACAATATTCTACAGATTGAAAGATGCCTAACTGGAGGAAAAGCATGTTGATGCCTAGACACAGCACTGCACTAAAGGTGATATTGATAATACATACTACAATAAAGAGGATATTTCATATGCTCATATCGATACTTAAGAGTGTTCTAGTAGCGTGTCAATGACTATAACCATAAACGGAGAGCTAGGATCTCCTAAAGTAACTCTGCCTTGAACAAGAAACAAATTTTGACCGACCTTCCCGCCATCCTTGAGTGTGGGCCTAGCTATGGAACCCCAAACACGTCTCACTGGGTAGCACAAAGTAGGATAAGGCTTTTAGAGAAGGTGCATCTTAATATACTGTTGAGTTGACCGCGGATTGGGCACTTGATGTGTTCAACTATCACCAGGGCAAAATAGAAAGAGCATCCTAGGTCATAGGATGCTTAATATTCATTGAAAGCAAGGATGTACAGCAGCAGAATGCCAAAGGACAGCATGCACCCCAAGATCTTGTTGATGAGAGGAAATCAACTATAGTGAAACGTCATTAGGACTGAAGATTGGGAGTTTTGCCTTTTGGTTTATTCCCCATTAAACTCTAACAAACCGAAGGCTTCCTCATCCACAATAGAAAATAAGAAATGTATATACAGATCCATATATTCACTGGTTCAAGAAAGAACAGTTATACATCTGTTATGAAGCCCTAACATTTTTGATGCAATTCAGTCTCCTCTTCTTTGATGGAAACCTTTTAACAATCAAATCCACTCAATAAAATGATTACTAAAGAACAACTACATGCCAATTAAGGGCTAAGGTGGCTTCAATAGTGGAAAATGGGGCTTGGAGATGGCCTAGATTAAGAAACCACCTTATTCAGACCATCATCTCTCACACACCTCAGAATTTGGTTCCACACCCTGAGATGGTGGATTCAGTAATTTGGGTGCCTCATCCTAGTGGTATTTTCACTATTAAGTCCGCTTGGGAAGCTATTCGGGAGAAATTCCCTATTCAGCCTCAATTCAAGGTTATTTGGGGTAGTCATAATGTCCCTAGATGGTCTTTTATACTTTGGTTGGCAGCTCTTCACAGAGTGAGTACTAAGGACAGATTGAGAAACTGGGGTATGGCTTTGGATGCTCTTTGCTGCCTCTGCCAGGATGAGGAGGAATCACATCATCACTTGTTCTTTGATTGTTCATATTCTACATGTGTTTGGCAGTACTTGGTGTCAAAGAATAGAGTGGCTGGCATTCCTAATAATATGGGAGATGTCCTTGATTGGTTGTAGGGCAATGTATCTTATGATACTTTCAGATTTGTTAGTTTGAAGAGTACATTGGCAGCTACTGTTTATGGTCTTTGGCAGGAAAGAAACTCTCGTATTTTCTGTGCAAAGATGAAGGATCATACTCAGGTGGCAACAGATATAGCCAATGGGATTTGTGCTTTCCTTAGCTCCAGAAGGAATGTAAAACAATCCTTGCAAAATCGGAGTATTTGTGAGATATGGGGCTTGCCTCATAGGATCATGCAATCTGTATAGTTTTTTTTATAGGGTGTTCTTTGATTTTGTTTTCTTGTTTAGAGCTGTTAAGTATGGCTGCCTGTTTTGTTGTTTCTTGTAAGGGGATTCTATCCCTTATACTTTGTTTCTTGGTTTGAGCCTAATAAAATTTTGTGCACTTATCAAAAAAAAAAAAAAACTACATGCCAATTAGTAACCAAGGAAAAGAAACAAATGACATGAATTAACGAGAAGCGCCATTGCATAAACAATAAACAACCATACCCGAGCGAATAGGTCCTCTCTCATCCAGGGAACCAAATACTTCCACGGCCAAATATCCAATGTGCTTACCCCACCCTGCTTCGAACGTAATCGTCCAGCCATTCGTGCAACGGATGTTAGGTTAGGATGCACCAGAAACCTTGCTGCTACCTCTATAGAAAATTCGTAAGTGCTAAAGACGCGGTCAATTGGGTTCCTCAGTATTGTCACCACCGAAGTTTTTTCCATGGGAAGTCTCGACATCATGCTGTAGTCATCATGAGTAACCAATAACCTGCAATTGTGTTTGCTGCACAACACACATATGTAAACATTTAAATGAAACTATGCAGAAAAATTATTAACATATTTTCCATCTGAAAAGTACATATGGATAACCATGAAATATTTCTCATACAAACTGTATTATCAAAGTTGGCCATTATGTTGCTGGTGCCTTGTCTTCGCTTTTCTCCACATTTAACACACTAAGCACATACTAAGTATGCAGCACGTTTATAAGCTAAACATCTTGGTCCGTAATCCATATGTAAATGCAAATACTGAAAAGCTTACTGTCAAGCAAGTTTATCGTCCATTTTTCCTTTGTTTTAGCCCTCCAATGTACCAGGAACTAGCTTAGGTATTGCCTGCTCGCTTTTTCATGGAATAAATGTTGGCTATTGGCCATTAAGTTGCTGGAGGCATTTTTGCTTTCATAACATACATCATACTAAATTAGCCCCTGTTCACTTTGAGGCACAGCCAAGTGGGTATATGCTTATCATCATCCTCGGTATCTAAAAATGAACAGCTTCCAATAAAGCAAGTTTGTTGTAAATTTTTTCTTCATTTTAGCTCCCTGATGTACAATGAACTTGTTTAGGTGTTTCCCGTTTGCTTTTCTTCCTCGTGATTCATGGCTCCCCTTGTAAAGAAGGCAAAACAAAGTGTCATCTGTTGAGTAATATATGGAAAAACAAACCAAAGGTTTGGAGCTTGACATTCTTTCACAACCAAAACTGGGACAAATAACTAGCCCTAGGGGTGTATGGCAAGAAAGTAAACGTAATTCAGGGTGTGGTCAAGGAATAGAACACCCACACCCAGAACACAGCAATGTGGTACAAATATTAGCATCCTTTGAATGTTTATATTGCCATAGATATCCAATTATATAATCCAGAACAGCTATTTTTTTCATCATGGCGGACAACACCCACATTACAACCAAGAAAAAAAAAAGTAGTCAAGGAATTTATTATAATCGTCTTAGACAACGTTTACACACCATAAATACACACGTATATGCATAAAGAGAAAAGAAGTTCCGCTATTACGAGACAGATTCATCTGAATATTGGCATCACTATGTACTTTCATACTCCTTTCAACTCCATAAATAAAGCCCATTTAGAGTTTTCTTGGGCACAACTCATCTGCAATATCTAGTCAAACGGATGATTTTTACTGGGTTTTGGTTTTTTGGTTCTTGGTTTTGTTCTTTCGGTGCTTCATTGGGGTTAGGATTTTCCTTTTGGCGTTTAGTTTGTCTTGGTTGGGGTTTTTTTGGGGTTGCTTTAGCTTTGTTCGGTCATCGTTTCGGTGTGTTGGTTGGCTTCTTGCCTTCCTTTGGTTTCGGTTCTAGTGTGGCGTGTGCCAGTGTGCCCGTGATCCATTTAATCTTTTTCAAAGATTAATAAAAAAAAATTGCCGATAAAAAAAAGAGGCTGATTTTGCTCTAAAGTAAGACCAATTGCATTTGAGGGGGTTAAGTGCAAAGTCAAGGTAGAGGTAAGGGAAAGGTTTTATGTGGAAAAGGGATGTTTATATCATTTTATGTCTCCACAGCCAGCCAAGAAAAGATTTGATGCCCCATGTGAGGCCAGCATGCCAAGTAAGTCCCTTGGCTGACTTTGAACAGCAAGCAAATACCAAGGCTAATGACTTTCTCTTTCCTAAAAGAAATTCTCTGTCTCGACTGGATTCATGGGTGATCGCTAATATTTATTTGTCCCATGGGAAACAAAAATACAAAATGAAGGGGGACACCGGACACTATGATGTGCCAACAAAAATGTCCTGCATTACAGTAAAACACATTTGAAGAGTTCTTACCTCGGATCAAACCGCAACTTATCATATGAACGGGGACATTCCAAAGAGCTCGAATACAACTTTCTCAAGAAACTGCAAGCTTAAATTTTCTTCATGAGGAAGGTATTCTACTTTTCAAAATATCATAGAGGAGAATATAAATGAAAAAAATCCAGTGAGTATTTTACTTAATAATTACCAATGGAAATATGTTCGCCCACCCGTTCTCGGAACATGAAGGAAAAATAGCAAATCCTGTAGTCTATGTTTTTCTTCTTTGACTTCTAAATCAGGGGAAGAAGAAGCCCACTTGTTGACGGTATTCTTGCAATGCTCATAGTCATCTTTGACAAGTGAGGCACTTATTTTTGAAAAAGCTGGTAAATAGTCAGGAAAGTACAAAGAATTAAACATTAAGTTAAATGATACAATCAGAATACGCATGGCTAGAGAAACTGTAAGAAAGCTCTTAGCCTATATATATTCACTTCAAATATCCAGTATCGTTGAATTCCACATCTTGAAGTCTTGGAAATATCAATCATAATCCCAAGGGGCTAAAACTCAGACCATATCTTTACGTTCTGAATTCATTTTGTCTGTTTAGGACATCCATTAGTACTACAGAGTTCAAGATATTAGGAGATGGCCGGTGGCCAGTGGTTGCTCAGAATTCATGAAACAAGTGAAATGGGTTAAAGGATATTCCATGACAAACTTGAGATGGTTAAAGGCTCCATGATTCATTTTCAAGTAATAACATTCCATAGACAAAAAGGGCACCATGGGGTTACCACATGAACGAGTGGCACAACAATAGAAAAAGCATTGAAGAACGCCAAAAGAACAGGCCACAACAAAATCTCAAGCCTCCAACATGGTTTTATTCAAAGGCACCGCAAAATTACCCTGGAAAACTTTGGCTTCGGGAGTTTATAGAGAATTAGACCTGTAAAATTCCAACATGTTTTCAAACATAGCAACTGGATTGGGTGGCTAGGATCTCGGCAATCAGTAGCAGGTGTTATGGGTGTAATTACATCTGGTAACAAGGTAATCTCACACAAGCTAGATTTAAGCCTTGAAATCGCGGTTAATTACACATTCCTTTCAATACCAAACATAAAAAAGACCGGCACAAGCTATGTTTTAATTACTAAAACCTTCTTCTTTACCACAAAATAAGAAAAGTCATAGGCCTTACCCAGGAGTTTTTCCCCCATTCAGGCCACAGAATTTTAAAAATAACATTAGTTTACTTGGTAAGAACATACCACATCCGAGGAGCACCAGCAACGCAACACACTTAAGAGCACAATCCATCCAGCTCAGTTCAGCTCTATTTACTTCACTTCAACAAAACCAAAAGGAAAAATGCAAACATGCCACTATCAGAACCCATCAAACAAGGAAAAGAAAGACCAAAAAAATCCACAAGTCAATTGTAAGGGTGATAAAAGAGCCGAGCAGTTAGTTGTTCAAGCTTGGTTTGAAAACTTAACAAGCTTCAAGCCTTGTTCAAGCTTAGCTTGTTTTACGAGACAAGCCGATCTCAAACAAGATTTAATTGAGCCGACCAAGAGCCCGATCTCGACTAGCTTGAATTTTTTATACATCATAAGCTGAACGAGTTGAGCAATAACTTGTTTGAGCTTGCTTTGAAAGCTTTACAAGCTTCAAATAAATTTACAAGCTTCATTCTCTTACGAAAAAACGAGCTTTTTAACGAAGGAACCTGAGCTCGAACTTGAACTCAAGTAGCTTGGTTTGTTTATAAGCCCTCGAGTAGCTTGGTTTGTTTATCAGCTCCACTCAAATGTCAACCTGCTCAAGTTGAAGTCTTGCAATGCAATTTGGAGTGATAGAAGCAACTGCAATCCAAATTATAAAGAGGTAAACACACAACGGTAAAAGAACAGATCAAACCGTTCAACTAAAGAAAACATAAAAGAAAAAAGAAAAAAAACTGTTTCATCAACTAGGAGGTTGCGGCACCTACCGAGGAGCCCCCAATCAAACCGAGGAGAGAGAAACAGCACAGAATCAGACTTTTCGGTGCACATATATTATATATGTATATATTTGTCATGTACATGCGATAGGGGCCATCGAAAGAGGCGATTATTGAGATGGGAGCCGAAAACTTGGAATACCTGTATCTCTACAAGGTTTCGAGATCTCGTGCTCGTAAAATCCCTCAGAAACGGTGCTGGAAAGTCCACTTGAAAAAAGCTCACGATCGGAGAGGGTTCCAACTCCGACCGAAGCTTCAAGCCCCTCCGATTTTCCCAGACATTGTCTAAACTTTCCCGGAAAATAGTAAAGGCTGTTTTTCTTTTTTCTTTTCTTTCTCTTAAAAAATCCCATTTATCGCCTGGGAGGAGTGAGGGGTAAAGTGGTAAAAAGGAGAGTGTTGTGTTTACATTGTGAATGCGGGAAATTGATTTTTATACTCTCTTTTTTACAATTTACAATTTTTTTTTGTCTTTATTCATTTGAATTCACTATTTTACCCTTTATTTAATACATTTTTCACACAATCAAGGATAATATTATAAAATGCATATGGATAAAACCAAAAAAAGGAGCGTGGATAATTAAAAGAGAAATGTGAAAATCATTTTCCTTTGAATGTCTGTAATACGGTAATCGGAAAATTTGTCTAAAGTACTACTCAAAATAGTGGTTCATTGGGCCATTTAGCCCAAGTTACTTCGGGGTTAGCTTTCTCTAATTATAGTTTGGATGAACTAATAATTAACTGAGCCTAGTTCAGTTGATATCCCGGATTTATACTTTGTATTTCATATATAATGTAAATGATCTTTTCTATCGATTTAAAAAAGAAGAAGAAAGAATAGACTAATTGTAGTTTGACACCCTATGCTATGGACAGTTTGCTAAAGCTCTCATAGGGAATTTGATTCTTGGTAATCTACTACTTGAGATAATCAGATTGTGATAGAATAGTTTAAAAAAAAAAAAAAACACCCAATGATTTACCAAAAAAAACCACTCAATACTTGAGATAATCAGATTGTCTAGTCTTATGGATGTTAATATTATCTATACATAAACTTTATTCCCTGCCGCCTGTCCAAAAACTTTCAATTTATCTATACCGTATTTTGTGAGGACAAAAAAAGTATCTACACAGGTGCCGGGACCCTACTAGCTACGATTACCTTCTCTCTTAATTAACTTGGTGATCTTTGTGACCAGAGCCAATCAGCTTTCTTCCAATTTTTTTTTTGGATCGGCAGAAATAATTATGTAAAAGAACTCGATAGGAGTACATCGAAAAGGGGAATGGTCATCCATTCAAAGGTTGGATGAGGGGAGAAAAAGAACGGAAGAAAAGAAACAGTCAAATACAGAGTAAAAAACTTCATGGTTCTAAACCTTAATCCTCCTAATTCTATCCAATCATTGGTTAAAATCATACGATAGTGTAACTAAGCATCAAGATTTTCGTTTCCCCGTATCCAAAAATGTCTGTCCTTGTCTTAATTAACCATGTCCGCCAAATCCTCATCATCCACCATTGCTCTCCAGGTCGACCATAGCGCGCACCACGAAAGAAAATAGTCTCCCTATAGGTTTTCCCCAGATCAGAATAATACAGCGAGAGTTAGAAACGCCGGAAGAAGAACAAAAACATTCAAAATATGTCATTCAAATTTTTGGGTGTAGACTTCACAGATATCATTACAACGCATCGTATCCGACACGCCTTAGTTGCATCTGTTTTGAGACAGATAGTGAATCTATTACTAACAGTTATCGATGCAAATTACAAGATACTCCTCAAGCAAGAAATCTAAACCACTTCAACACCAAGATAGCCACGATATAAAGAAAGACAGAATAAACCGAACAACCTCCAGCGGCTCCAAACAATTGTGTATAGGTTCCAAAATCTAAGAGACGAATTCCGATATTCATGCTCAAGAAACCAAAAGCCGCCTCAGCTAAACTGATCATGAAAGTTGCCATAGAGATAAGGAGACCCATTTGTAGAAGTTGATTCTGCTTGTCGTCCAAAACGATGTTGATGTAGTCAGTGTTGTGGACATATTCGTGCAACTTTAAGATCAAACAAGAAGAAGAACGGCATTAGAAAAATCACCACGAATTAAGAAGAAACATCGGCCTATTTTATTATTATTATTATTATTTTCCATTTTTGGTTTCCTTTGTGAATGGCAACGAAATAAATTAAAAAGGAATAAAGCGGAGTACAAACAAATTAAGGTGAGTACGAGGTAACCTATTTATCAATCCTCTAAGTTGGCAAAAGATAAAATTGTACGTTTTGTTGGGGAGACTAATTTTTTTGAACCTCATAGTAAGGAGACTTTAGAAATGGAACTAGGATAAGGAGTCCATTAATCAATTTCGATATAGCCCTTAATATTATATATGTCGAATTTCCATCGATCACTTCAGCCATCAACTTTGGGTAAAAATCAAGGTGGGGTGATTGTCACGCATAATGAAAAAATTGCAATAAAAACAAGGAATATACTTGATGCGGATGGAGATTTTCAAAAATATTATTTAAGCGTAAGTCTGTTGACACAGACAAAGCGTGCACAGATTTTGCACAGATCCCGATGTGGGGTCCACTACGGGTCCCACACATAAAATTCGAGCCGTTCTTTAGATTTAAAACATTTTTTCAAAGGCTTCCGCAAAAAATCAGTTCGATCCGATACCTAGAAGTATTCGATCTAATCATATTAGTTATCATTCAGGTTCAAAGTTGAATGAAAAGTTAGATGATTAGATCGAGTATTTTTAGGTATCGGATTGAGCTGATTTTTTGCGGGGGCCCTTGAAAAAATGTTTCAAATTTAATGAACGGCTCGAAGCATTTGAGTAGGACTCATAGTGGGCCCCACATCGAGATCTGTGCAAGATCTGTGCCCCCTTTGTCCGTGTGAATAGCACCTCTCATTATTTAAGCTTAAGTAATATTACATTTATTTTTTTATTATTTTGAATTTAGTTATTTTGGTAGGAAGTCTTCCTCATTAGACTTTGACACCATGTTCTTGCTTTTTTAACTCACTTCCCTACATTGGTTGGTATTAGAGCCTGCATTTAAATCCTGAGGGACGATTCGAGGAGGTGGAACTGTATGCAAAGAAGGTAGAGATGCTACCGTTGAAGACGAGTATGTGCGGGAGGTCATTGCATGGGTGGAGGAGAGGTGGTAGCAGATAGAAGCAGGCCAAATGGCAATACATGAAATTTTTGAATTCGGAAATTAATAAAAAAAATTGTTGATAAAAATAAATAAATTTGGCAATACATGTACATGCATAGATTGCTGCATTGTTAGGGCTTGTGGCTGCTCTAGGCCCTGGAACTCGGCCTAACCACCATTATCCTAACAGACATCCTGAGGAGGACAAGGTACGTTACGGAGGAGGAATAGGATGATGATGTCAAGGAAGAAAATGGTTGCCCGTTTGCTGCAAGTACAACAGAGAGGGAGGAGTGGAGGACCCATGGTGCAAGGAGATCATTCTACATGATGGAAGTTAGGGCGCTTCAATAGTGACACATCGACGGTCAAAGGTTCTGTGCATCTGGATGAATTTATGGATTCTATTTCTGCGGTGAAAAAAGTCCCGGTTATGGGGCCAGAAAATATTATTCCAAATTCAATTGTGGATTGGAATAAATAGCCTATTAATTTATCATGAAAGATCTACGGGAGAAATAATACTTGATGCATGTTTGGAGTGTGTTTGCTGTAATGACACGAGAAGTGGTCATGTCTATCTCTTTTCGGTTGAGATGAAAAAAGAAGTTGTCCAAGTGATAATTCAGCCCACTCAGGAAGTGGTTGATTTGAAAGTCGATGTTTCTGACTATCTGGATGATGGTGAGGTAATTGTTTTTCTAATTTTTGAAGACTTATCAAAATTCAGATTCGAGAAAATTAGTATGAAGTATAAAATCGATGCGGACAGGCAAAGGAGGATTAGATTGTTTCAACTTTCAAGTCATGCAGAACTCGAGGACTAGTTTTCTCAACCGAGGAGAATGATGCAGGTGGCGATTTTAAAATATATTATTTAAGCTTGAGTAATAATATATTTAGTTTTTTAGGAAGTCTTTCAATTTGAGAAATAAGTAGTCTAGAGTATTTAGTTTATCTAGTCTCCTTTTAATTAATATATGCTTGGTCGAAAAGAATGGTTAGTTTCTAATTTTATTGTTTCCTTTTTCTTTATTTCCTAGAATGTATAGGTTTTCATCTCTATTATAAAATGAGTGGTTAGCCTTACGGCAATTTGGTTGAGTTTGAATTACGAAGAAAACAGAGAGCTGTCTCTCAATCGTGAGCTTGTTCTTGTGTTGTTCTTGCATTTTCAACACGATTCCATGCATCACTACTCTATGGAAGAGAAGTGGCATAGCGTCATCTGAAATGAAATAGCAAAAGAGGGGAAAAAAAGAAAAGAAAAAAGAAAGTACTGTTGATAGTTTGTTTAAAGATTCCCTCAATTTGCACAAAGTAGGCTCCCAATAGCATTTCCAACTCTTCTACATTTGGCTTGAGATCACTGGCAGCTACAGTGCTGCTTTTGGAAAATGAAAACCAAGAGGCTTGATGAAGGATATTGAATGAGAACTCTAGTGAAAATTGAGAAACATCTTCTTGATTTATTAGAGGTTAAAGCTTAGTATGGTAGTGATAAAACCCTCGGCAGCATCCAAGTTTAATTGGGATGTGAGCCAATATACATTATAGTGAACATGATTTGGTCTCCAAAGTCAACTCCGAACTCAACTAACCACTTTTTTCGATAAGTCATCCGATGAGATAAATTCGTGGTTAGTTGGGGTAGTTTTTATGTGGGGTCATGAAATTTGTCCGCTACCGTTCTAATTTTTACTATTGTAAATTTTAGAATTTAATTTGAGATATTTTAAAAGACACTTTCGCATTCGTGCTTGCATACCCGCACGCATGTACTCGAATGAGAATAATATGCATGGCACATTTTTAAAAAAAGTTACTGTAGATTCAAAAAAATCTACCGTAGCCGATAATTGATTCCTTGATTCCTCTTCCTCTGTTGAATTTCCACTTAAGAAAAAAAATTAAAAAAATTCAAACTTTCTCTCATAATTTCCCTCACATTCAAACATTCTCTTTTAATAGATTTTTTGCTTTGAATCGTGTAGGAGATTAAATTCCTTCCGCCGGCGGCAGAAATTATGAATTTTGCACCACCATTATTTTGGGCCCCATGGTGCATTAATTGTCGATCTGAATCGTTCATCTTGTACGGCTCAAAGAGTAATTTTCTCATTCAAGAAATTAGTTTCACTGGACATTGATAGGTGTATCAAAATTTAAAATTTTAGTTTATAAAACAGATGGTTATGGACAATTTAACTTGACAGGATTAGACTGTCCATTTTACAAACTAAAATTCAACTTTTGATTGATCTATAGATGTCTAATCAAATTATTTTTGTGTGTGAATATACTACACTATGGCCTTATAAGATGAACGTTTTGAATTATAAAGCAATTACCCATTTGTTAGCCCAAAGGTTTTTATGAATACCTTGTTGATTTTGATGATAACAAATATATTTTATTGAAGAAGAAATATAATTAATATTGTGATATTTGGTACTCATTTGAGTTAATGTTTATTTTGTAGGATTTGGTTGAAGTACACAAGGACGCATTGCTACACCAAATCACTATCTCAATAGTCAAGATAAATTGAAAGGAGGAAGATTAAGGACAAATCTCCTCCTAACTTAATTGGCTAGAGAATGATTCAAATGAAAGAAATTATTGGGTGATAATTTTGTGAGGTTAAATTTCCAACGGCCAGTGGAAATTCCCATGCACATGCATTTCAGTGGAAAAATGGAAACTAGATAATTGATTGATTGGAGAATATTGAGGATGGAAAAAGTAGAAGATATATTTTCGGGAAACAAGAAAGGAGCTGATTAATTGCTTGATTTGTGGAAGGAGCCTATTCTTTCCAACGGCTACTAATCTTCAACAGCCAAATGGGGCTTTATTCTTGAAGGATATATATACACGTGTGTCGAAGGAAGAAATGTGAGATGATCTCTTGAAGAAAAATTGCAGTGAGCTACTCTTGAATATCCGTTAATCATCTCTAAAGCCTTATCTTGAATATCTTATTACACTAGTTTGAGTGTTGTTCTTGAGCATCAATTGTAAAGGGGATTGTACACCATTGTTCGTATTCTTGAGAGAATTATCTTTTTATGAGTGGTTTTAGAGATAAAATCACTTGAGGGTTAGGTGTTACTAGCACCGGAGTCAAAACTAGTTGGGTTAGGTGTAACTAGCACCGCAATCAAAATTAGTCGGAGCAATTGGGGATAATTGCTCGTTGTAAAGGTTGTCTAGCACCCGTGAAGCTAGAAGATTGAACTATTGAAGATAGTGCAGTAAATCCCAAGTTGGACACTTGGGGAGTGGACTAGGCCGTGAAGTTGCGGACCGAACCACTATAAATCCTTGCGTTCGATTCTCTCTTCCCTACTCTCTTTACTTTTCGTTTTGCATAGCAATAATATTGCATGAGTAGAATAGTATATCATTGAAATTGGAATTGGAATTGTAGTGGAATAGATTGCAATTAGTTTTTTAAAATTCCGCGTTAAATTTGAGATACCCAATTCACCCCCCCTCTTGGATTGCTATTTGGATCAACACCATTAGTTTTAAATAATTGAACATTTTCTTTAGCTTTCTTGTGTTTCTTTGAGTAAAGCATCTTCCTTATCATATTCTTGAAATTGTTCAGATCTACTCTGTCATGAAGAAAGAGCTTTATCTATGATGAAAATGGAGTAGAACGAAGGCATGGGGTGTTTTTTTTTTTTTTTTAGTATTTATTTGATTTCAATGATTGGCTAGGGTTTTGATTCTTTAAACAAGTTAGGATAAACGTATTCTTTGTTATGTAATTTATCCCACAAATTTTTAATTTTTAATTTTTTGGGTCAATCGGTAGAAGAAATCATTTACATCATGTATGAAGTACAAAATACAAACCTAAGACACGACATCAATTGTGAGAGTTCACAAGATAACAAAGTTCAACAACTTAATAGATATTAGAAATAAGCTCATCGTATGGAAGAAACAAAGAAAGCACGGAAAAACCCCTCTAAGGGAGAACACAAACATGCTGGTGTGGAGATTTGAACACTCCTGACTTCTTAGTGAGATACAAGAGTTCTGACCAAATGAACAAACCTAAGTTGGTTTAAAAATTTGATCTTTACCACCATCGTTTTGGGCCTTTTTATTTTGGACTTCCATTTGAGTTGGGCCCTAAACTTTGTTGAACGTTTCCTGTACTATACCTAATATACTAGCGAAAACACATGCTAGCACGGGACTTTGGACTTAAAATGTGGTATTGTGTACCATCGGTACCGCACTATATGGTGGACACTGGACAACACAAAAAAATTCAAAGAAGAGAACATAATTACAACAAATAGTTCAAGATAAAAAAGATGATTCCTTATTCGACTATATATAAAATCCGACAAATATCTACACAGGTGCTATGGCCCTGCCAGCTACGATTACCTCCGCTCTTGATTAACTCGGTGATCTTGTGACCAGAGCCAAGCAGCATTCTTCCATTTTTATTTTCTTTTTGGATCAGCAGAAATAATTACGTAAAAGAACTCAACAAGGGTATATCGAAAAAGGGGGAATGGTCATCCATTCAAAGGTTGGATGAGGGAAGAAAAAGAAGAGCAGAAGAAAAGAAACAACCAAATACAGAGTAAAAAACTTCTCATGGTTCTAAACCTTAATCCTCCTAATTCCATCCAATCATTGGTTAAAATCATCCGATAGTGTAATTAAGCATCAAGATTTTCGTTTCCCTCGAAAAATGTCTGTCCTTGTCTTAATTAACCATGTCTGCCAAATCCTCATCATCCATCATTGCTCTCCAAGTTGACCATAGCACCACGAAAAAAATAGTCTCCCTATAGGTTTTCCCCAGATCAGAATAATACTTAAGAGTTAGAAACGCCGGAAGAAGAACAAAATCATTCAAAATATGTCATTCAAATTTTTGGGTGTAGACTTCACAGAAATCACTACAACACATCATATCGACACGCCTTAGTTGCGTTTGTTTTGAGACAGATAGTGAATCTATTACTAACGGTTATCGATGCAAATTACAAGATACTCCTCAACCAAGAAATCTAAACCACTTTAACACCAAGATAGCCACGATATAAAGAAAGACTGAACAAACTGAACAACCTCCGGCGGCTAAAAACCATTGTCTATAGGTTCCAAAATCAAAGAGAGGAATTCGGATATTTATGCTCAAGAAACCTATAGCCACCACAGATAAAGTGATCATGAAAGTTGCCGTAGAGATAACGAGACCCATTCGTAGAAGCTGATTTTGCTTGTCGTCCAAAACTATGTTGATGTAGTCCTCAGTGTTGTGGACATATTCGTGCAACTTTAAGATCAAACAAGAAGAAGAACAGCATTAGAAAAATCACCACGAATTAAGAAGAATCATCGGCCTATTTTTTTTTGGTTCCATTTTTGGTTTCCTTTGTGAATGGCAACGAAATAAATTAAAAAGGAATAAAGCGGAGTACAAACAAATTAAGGTGAGTACGAGGTAACCTATTTATCAATCCTCTAAGTTGGCAAAAGATAAAATTGTACGTTTTGTTGGGGAGACTATTTTTTTTGAACCTCATAGTTAGGAGACTTTAGAAATGGAACTAGGATAAGGTGTCCATTAATCATGAAATTTTTTCGATATAGCCCTTAATATTATGCTGAATTTCTATCGATCACTTTAGCCATCATCTTTGGGTAACCTCAAGGTGGGGTGATTGTCACGCATAATGCAAAACTGCAATAAAAACAAGGAATACACTTGATGCCGGATGGAGATTTTCAAAAATATTATTAAGCTTAAGTAATATTACATTTATTTTTTTATTATTTTGAATTTAGTTATTTTGGTAGGAAGTGTTCCTCATTAGATAACTTGTCAAAGCTTAACTACAGCTGTCAACAACTACACACCACTAACCAAACTACTAACCGACTTCACGTTGGTGAGTGGAAGGAGGAATCTGTTGTAGGTGAGATATTCGAGCAGGAGCATTACTCTCATCATCCCCCCGCAAACGAATGGGAGGTACAACCAGAAGTTTGGTCTTAAGGTACTGAAACCTTGAAATAGGCAAGGCCTTGGTAAATACATCAGCGAGCTGATCAGAAGTAGGAACATAATGCAAAGCAAGAGCCTTAGCTGCAACTCTGTCACGAACATAGTGACAATCGACCTCGATATGCTTTGATCTGGCATGAAAAACAGGATTGTTGGCAAGAGCAATTGCTGAAGTGTTATCACACCAGAGCACAGGGGTGCTAGGAACTGAAATATGTAAGTCATGGAGCAACATCTGTAGCCAACAAAGTTCTGCTGCGGTATGAGCTAATGAACGATACTCGGCCTCAGTAGATGAGCGGGACACAGTTGTTTGCTTTTTGGCAGACCACGAAATAAGATTGTCTCCAAGAAAAACACAATAGCCAGATGAAGACTTGCGATCATGACAATTTCCAGCCCAGTCAGAGTCAGAAAATGCAGTAAGAACAAAAGAGGCAGGTTGATAAACCAAACCATGATCTAATGTGCCTTTGAGATATCGAAGGAGTCTTTTTACAGAGGCAAAATCACTAACTGTGGGAGCATGCATATGTTGGCAGTCTTGATTAACGGAAAAAGAAATATCAGGGCGTGTAATGGTGAGATATTGTAAAGCTCCTACAATACTCCGAAAAAGGGCAGGGTAGGCAAAAGGAGTGGAGCAATCTGTAGAAGATGTTTTGACCACAGATGGAGAAAAACAAGGTTTACAATCAGAAAGTCCGGCTTTGTGTAAGATCTCTTTAGCATATTTGGACTGAGATAAGAAGTAGCCCTGAGCACATGGCTGAACAGAAATACCCAGAAAATAGGATAAAGAACCAAGTTCTTTCATAGAGAAAGTAGAGTGCATATGAGAAATCAACTGCTGAATATGTGCAGAAGAATTACCAGTTAAGATAATATCATCCACATAGACTAGTAGAATGGTAATAACAGATGATGTTTGATGGATAAACAAAGAGGAATCACAATGACTATTGACAAAGCCATGGTGGAGAAGAAAAGCTGAGAATGTAGAGTACCAGGCCCTTGGGGCTTGCTTAAGCCCATATAAGGCTTTGTGTAGTCTGCAAACATGATTGGGCATTCTGGAATTAACAAACCCTGGGGGTTGAACCATGTACACTTCCTCCTCTAGCTTGCCATGAAGAAAGGCATTTGATATATCCAATTACTTGAGGCCAATTGAAATGAAGGGATAAACACAGAAGAATTCTTACAGCAGGTTGCTTTGCTACAGGGCTGAAAGTATCCTGAAAATCCTCTCCTTCTCTTTGTAAATACCCCTTTGCAACTAATCTTGCCTTATGTCGAGCAATACTACCATCAGAATTTCGTTTGAGCTTAAAGACCCACTTACAACCAATAGCGTGTTTGTCAGGTGGAAGAGAGACTAAGGACCAAGTGTGTTGTGTTTGTAAGGCTTGGAATTCTTCATGAATGGCCTGTGTCCATTCTGGTATTTGAAAAGCCTCTTGATAATTTGTTGGTTCAGCAGAAGGAGGAGTTGTGATGACAGAAAGACAAGAAGGTGTAAAAATGGAACTGTTAGCCTTGGATCTAGTGACCATGGGATGAGGTTTATGAGTTTTAGGAGGGCGTAGCCGTGAAGGTGGTTTATGAGTGAGAGGAGCAGGAGAATTAAGCTGTGAGACTGAAAGTAAAACAATTTCAAGAGATTGAATGGGAACTGCAGGGGAAGGAGAGGAATGTTCTGCGGATTAAGAAGAAGCAGACAAAGGAGAAGATGAAGTAGTGGGATATGTATGTGGTGAAATATTAGAAGATTCTGTCACAGAGGAAACTGATGAATGAGTACTAGGAGCAGAAGGGAAAATAGCAAAATTGTTGGACCAGAAGGACTGGAGCTGATCAAGAGTAGGCACAGGAGAAGAAGTAGAAGAAGTGACAGGAATAGCAAAGGGAAAGATTGTTTCATAGAAAAGAACATGCCTAGAAATATATATGCGACCAGTAGAAACATCAAGACACCTATACCCCTTCTAGAAAGGATGATACCCTAGAAACACACAAGGTATAGATCTTGGTTCCAGTTTATTCTTAATTTCTTAGTGTAGGGCTTTAACCAGTGAAAGCATTGGCATCCAAAGACTCTGAAAAATGTGTAATCAGGAATGGAGTGAAACAAAACTTCAAAAGGAGATTTATGTGCCAAGACAGAACTAGGCATTCTGTTGATAAGAAACACAGCAGTTGCTAAAGCATCAAACCAGTACTGTAAGGGCAAAGATGATTGATGTAAAAGAGCTATAGTGGTTTCTACTAAGTGTCTATGTTTTCGCTCAGCCACTCCTTCTGAGAAGGAGTATGAGGACAAGACTTTTGATGCATAATACCATGCTGAGACAGAAGAAAATTGATTTCCAATATATTCACCTCCGCCATCAGTTCTCAAGACTTGAAGAGAAGTATTAAACTGTTTCTCAGCATAAGCTTTAAAGATGAGGAATTAAGAAAACACTTCAGACTTGTGTTGGAGAGGATAAATCCAGGTGAACCGATTAAAATCATCAATGAAAAGAACATAGTAAGTAAAGCCAGAAGTAGAAGCATGGAAAGGTCCACAGCTATGTAGCACGGACACAGATACGGATACGGACACGGGACACGGCAATTCTAAAAAAATGGGGATACGGACACGGCGGGGGACACGCCATGTGTATAAATAAATAAATACTCCCTCCGTCCCATAATATTTGTCCGGTCCGCGAAACGAGGACTACAAAATAATGCATTTCTTTGGAGAAAAAATTTAAATTTTTTTCATAAGTTTAAAGAACTCGTCGAGATCTAGTAAATTGTTGAATTTTTTTCAACTTTTCTCACAAAAATAGTATTATTTTTACGTTTCCGTTTTGCGGACCGGACAAATATTATGGGACGGAGGGAGTATATATAGAGGAATTTTCAAGTGAGGGATCCCTCGATCCCTCATTTTTTTAAAATGAGGGACTTTCATTTCCCGATCAAATTTTGAAAATCCGAACCGTTCAATGTGTGCAGAACGTAATTTTAAGGGTCTCCGCGAGAAATCAGCAAAAAAAATGACCGGAAAGAGCGTCATCCGAGCAGTTTTTTTTGAACCGTTCAATGAAAACAGCTCGGATGAAGGCCTTCCCGGTCATTTTTTTTGCTGATTTCTCACAGGGACCCTTAAAATCACGTTCTGATCACTTTGAGCGGCTTGGATCATCGAAATTCAATCGGTAAGGGAAGTCTCGCATTTTAATAAAATGAGGGATCCCTCTCCGGAACTTAACTCCATATATATATATACATATACACACATATTTTTTCTTTTCTTCCACTGTTGATGAAGACATGTCCTATATGAATGTATAATATTACCATGGTCCAAATAAAGGCATAATTACAATTTAACCCAAATATTTTTGAATAATTTCATATTAACCCCTCAAAATTAAAAATATATATTACATTTTGACCCTCAGCCGTGTCCCTGGTGTGTCCCCAGCCGTGTCCCTGGCATGTCCCCCATCAAAAAATAATAAAAATTATTGGACACGCCACGTGGTGTGTCCAATACGTATTTGGGTGTGTCCCCGCCGTGTCCCCGTGTCCGTGTCCAATACGTGGACACGGCGCCCTTTTGGAGTGTCGGTGCTACATAGGTCCACAGACATCACTATGAATTAAGGACAATGGTTTATTCACAGTAGAATTTGACAAGCCAAAAGGCAATCTATGACTTTTGGATACAGCACAATGGGTACATGTAAGAGATGTACACTTATTTATAGACAGGTACTGTATGTGCTTGGTCAAATGCTGAAGTTTAAGAAGAGAAGGATGGCCAAGCCTGTTATGCCAAGTTGCAGGTGAGACAGTAGTACTAAGAAAAGCTTGAGGCTGGGACTGAGAGGATGAGGTTGAAGCGAACTGATAGAGACCATTCAGGTTAAGACCGTTAGACAGAACTGCCTTCGTGGCCTTGTCCTGAACAACAAAGGAGGAGTCATCAAAAGTGACTCTGCAATTATTATCTTTAGTAAGCTTGTGAACGGATACAAGATTATTAGTTAAATAAGGAACATGTAGACTTGATTAAGGAAAAAGGAATGAGAAGGAGTTGGCAAAAGGCCTTTACCAGAGTGCTGGATAGGCAGTGTTGCCCCATTTCCAACTAAGACTTGGTCATTGCCCTGATAAGACTGAAAGAGCTGCATATTGGACAAGTCATTGGTAAGATGATGTGTTGCAGCTGAATCCAAATACCAGTCTGAGGCAGGCGGAGAGGATGTGGAGGCAACAAAGGCTTTGGTATTGGACTGTGAGTTGGAAGAAGAGGGGTGAAATGATGTGTCCAATCTATACCAGCAGTTCCAAGCTGTGTGATTAGGTCTGTTACAGATTTGACAGAGGACCTCACCAGATGAAGCTAAACCAGAGGCACCATAACTAGAATTACCAGCAAAGCCTGAACCAGAGACACCATAACTTGAATTACCAGCAAAGCCTGAACCAGATCCACCATTAAAACCAGTAGGCCGGAAATTATTATGACCAAAACCTCGACCACCACCTCTGTAAGGAAACCTGCCACCTCTATAACCAGATCTAGAGGGAAAATGACCTCGGTATACAGAATTTGAGCCACGACAACCAGAAGAAGCATTGCGAGTATGTGAATTAACCGCAGAAAAGGCAACAGCAAGATCACCAGTTTGTGAAGGGACCTTCGAATGTGAGTCAATGTGAATAGCCTCAGAACATAGAAGAGAGGTCAACTCATCAAGAGTAATCAGCTCAGATCTAGTTCGAATAGAAATCTTAAAAGCATCATAGACACTAGGCAATCCATGCAAAATGTGAAAAACGAGATCCTCATCATGAATAGGACAAGAAGCTATAGCCAATTGATCAGCAATTTCTTTAACTTGTTTCAGATATTCCTCCATAGTTTTGGTGCCCTTTTCAATGATAGACAGACGATCTTTCAATTGATGAATATGTGAGCGAGATAGTGTAGTAAAGTGCTTCTCTAAAGCAAGCCAGACCTCTCTGGTAGTGGAGAGATCAAGAACAAGAGAAAAAAAACTGTGTGGTGAGGGTTGCAGTAATGCAGCTCAATAGATGTGAGTCAATAATCTTCTATTTCATGAATTCTGTGTTGGCAACGTCTTTTCCGGTAGAATCCTTGATAATCAGTAGAGGACAGACGATCGATCCATCAAGATAACCAAACGAATAGGAATATTCTGAACTTGCTTCTTCCAGATGATGAAATTTGTGTGATCAAGCTTCACAGTAACAAGAGAACTCAGATTTGAAATCAATAGTTTTAGGTTTTCTGGAATAAGAACAGATGGAGAAGAGGAATCGGCTGTAGGAGATGAGCTGGTCTCTGCCATGGCTAGATCAAGAAGAAAACGAAAAGAAGCGAAGAGAGGATCGAGGACTCGTTTAGAGCTCAAAAGGCTCTGATACCATAAAGAGATTTCAAGAATTGCATCATCTCATTCTATCTTTAGGATTACACACAGTAAAGCATTTATACAATTAAGAAGATATTTCTCTCTCTAACTGAATACAACTTGTCAAAGCTAACTACAGCTGTCAACAACTACACACCACTAACCAAACTACTAACCGACTTCACGTTGGTGAGTGGAAGGAGGAATCTGCTGTAGGTGAGATATTGGAGCAGGAGCATTACTCTCATCAGATTAGAGGAGGTGGAACTGTATGCAAAGAAGGTAGAGATACTACCATTGAAACGAGTATGTGCGGGAGGTCATTGCTCGGGTGGAGGAGAGGTGGCAGCAGATAGAAGCAGGCCAAATGGAAACAAATGAAAATTTTGAATTAGGTGATTAATAAAAAATTTTGTTGATAAAAAAAAAAAAAAATGGCAATACATGTACATGCATAGATTGCTGCATTGTTAGGGCTTGTGGCTGCTCTAGGCCCTGGAACTCGGCCTAACCACCATTATCCTAACAGACATCCTGAGGAGGACAAGGTACGTTACGGAGGAGGAATAGGATGATGATACCAAGGAAGAGAATGGTTGCCCGTTTGCTGCGAATATGACAGAGAGGGAGGACCCATGGTGCAAGGAGATCATTCTACGTGATGGGAGTTAGGGTGCTTCAATAGTGACACATCGACGGTCAAAGGTTCTGTGCATCTGGAAGAATTTATGGATTCTATTTCTGTGGTGAAAAAAGACTCGGTTGAGGGGCCACAAAATATTATTCGAGATCCAGTTGTGGATTGGAATAAATAGCCTATTTATCATGAAGGATCTACGGGAGAAATAACACTTGGTGCATGATTGGAGTGCGTTTGCTGTAATGACACGAGAAGTGGTCATGTCTCTCTCTTTTCGGTTGAGATGAAAAAGGAAGTTGTCCAAGTGATAATTCAGCCCACTCAGGAGGTGGTTGATTTGAAAGTCGATGTTTCTGACTATCTGGATGATGGTGAGGAAATTGTTCTTCTAATTTTTGAAGACTTATCAAAATTCAGATTCGAGAAAAACAGTATGAAGTATAAAATCGATGCGGACAGGCAAAGGAGGATTAGATTGCTTCAACTTTCAAGCCATGCAGAACTCGAGAATGAGTTCTCTCAAGCCGAGGAGAATGATGAGTTCTTTCAATTTGAGAAATAAGTAGTCTAGAGTATTTAGTTTTCTAGTTTAGTTTATCTAGTCTCCTTTTAATATATGCTTGGTCGAAAAGAATGGTTAGTTTCTAATTTTATTGTTTCCTTTTTCTTTATTTCATAGAATGTAGGTTTTCATCTCTATTATAAAATGAGTGGTTAGCCTTACGGCAATGTGGTTGAGTTTGAATTACGAAGAAAACAGAGAGCTGTCTCTCAATTGTGAGCTTGTTCTCTTGTTGTTCTTGCTTTTTCAACACGATTCCATGCATCACTACTCTACGGAAGAGAAGTGGCATAGTGTCATCTGAAATGAAATAGCAAAAGAGGGGGACAAAAAAAGGAAAAAAGAACGTACTGTTGATAGTTTGTTTAAGATTCCCTCAATTTGCACAAAGTAGGCTCCCAATAGCATTTCCAACTCTTCTACATTTGGCTTGAGATCACTGGCAGCTACAGTGCTGCTTTTGCAGCTCATGTTTCCACCGCTGAAATGAAAACCAAGAGGCTTGATGAAGGATATTGAATGAGTACTCTGGTGAAAATTGAGAAACATCTTCTTGATTTATTAGAGGTTAAAGCTTAGTATGGTAGTGATAAAACCCTCGGCAACATCCAAGTTTAATTGGGATGTGAGCCAATATACATTATAGTGAACATGATTTGGTCTCCAAAGTCTGAACTCTGAACTCAACTAACCACTTTTTTCGATAAGCCATCTGATGAGGTAAAACTTTTCTAAACCTTTTTTTGGTCACACGTTAGAAGAATTTATAATATCCAACCTCTACCCAACGCATCAACAAGGGTATCAACTTTGTTTCTATGTATAGGAGTTGAACCCACAACCTCACTGTACCTAAGTTCAGTTACACAACCGTGGGATCATGTGCTAATTATCAAGTGGAAGAAAGAGAATCGTCTGACATGTTAGTTTAGATTTTTCAAAAAAAGAAGTGAAATAAAATGGTAAGTACTTATCTAGCATGCTTAAATCAAGGTGGGTGATCAAGTTTCAAAGCCAACATTGGCAGTGAAGTTTGTGACATAGTAATATGTCGATCGGAAAGTTATTACAGAATTTGCAAGGAAATCAACTTACATAGCCCCACCCGCTAAAAGATCATCTTCTTCATCATCTTCTATCTCATCCTCAGGCACCAAGCCTTCAGATTGCAAGGCGGCAAGCTTGTCAGTCAAGTACATCTGAGCCATATCTATGTCATCATCTAGTAGATGTTCAAATTCGTTCCTCACCTATAAACAATATGGCAATATATTTCATATCTATCAACCACTTAACCAAATGAGCACAACCTTACATAGAACAAACCAAAAAATCCTATCGACAATTATTCCTAAGCAAAGCTCAAAATTAGGAGGTATACAAAACTACAACAAGCTCATGCATCTTACAGCATCAGTTAGGAAGACATTAGATTCAAGTTAGGAAGACATTGAATTAAGTTGGAGTTTGGTTACACAGATGCCAGTTTCAAGTTTTCAGGGTGAATTGGAAACTGGATAATATTATCAAAGATATCGTGAAAATTCACAAAAGTAATCATAATGTCAAGGTGTGAACTGTGAAGTTTCATTCTAAACATAGGCAGTTTCCATTACACCAAGAAGGAATAGAAGGAGACTTTTTCTTTCTTATTTTTTGCTAATTGAAATGGTAGACATAATTACAAGCTAAAGACAACTTATGGTAACTCATGAGAGTATTCTGCCCTTGTTTCTATTGAAGGAAAACTGTTAAAAATCAATGAGATAATACTATACCTTCTGCACACGTCCATTCAAAGCAACCAAACGACCTTTAATGACTCTCACGCGTTTGAGATTATTTGTACTGGTTTTGGCCGACAATTGATCCAAAGCAGGATATGCCTCTTTCTCCAACGTCGAAGTCTGGAATAGTATGCAAACATGTAATATTTTTTTTGAGATTAATAAATTTCTCTTTTTAGTTGTTACTTTAAAAAGAAATAGACAGTGAAGAGTAGAAATACAAAGCGAAAACACAAGTAGTCCATGTATGCTATTCATATATTATATATACCTCAGATTCAAGGCTCTTGCAGACAGATTCTAGGCAAATTTCAAGAGCTCGAAACTCAAAAGGTAAAGGTTTTGAATTTCCCCTCCTTGAATCGACCTGATCAGCTGGGGCTTCTTCAAACCTACTACCACTTGCTTCTGGTGGCGTATCTGTGGGCGATTGCTCCATAGCATTACCGCTTCTCATAGTAGCCTACATGCAGGATGCAACATAGTCAAAGCCTAGCCTGAAGATACGTCAGTGCTCTTGGAACACCGCTACATGGTGCTCCATGGTCATTTTCCACCACACTTAGTGATGGGAGTTCACATAAATGTGTCATGTGTGGCGGAAAAAAACTCATGGAGCAAGTAATTGTAATTTCCTGTAAATGTGGGAGGGGAGAAAACTTATAAGTTTTAAGTCCCCAACACTACCGCCCCCAACCCCAAGGATAGTTTTTGTACTAACTACTACCATTCTGCGAAGGTTGAAAAGAATAAAAAGTAGAAAAAAAAAAAAAAAAACTGCTTACATCGAAGTCAGAGAACTTGAACTCGAGATCGTAAACAAACGAAGCGATACGAGGGTCTCTAGGATTCGGAACCAGTACTTCGTTGGCAGTTACAATCGCCTTGATATGCTCCAAATTCACAACCACCGCTCTCTCCCTCCTGAGGATCGCAGACGGGTACGAGAGCTCCGGCTCGACCACCCTCAGGTCGCGCGCCGTGATTCCGCTCCGGCGCAAGACCGTCTGCTTCCCCAGTTCTTCGACGCTGACCTGGCCTGATTTGGAGACGACGAGCCACGTCCGAGATCCGGCGCCTTTCCGCTTCGCCTGACTCTGAGAAGGAAGAAGGGGGATATAACTCCGACTGAGCTCGATCTGATCCCCCATTTTTTTCCGGGAAGCAAAGATTTGACTTTCCGTCCATTGAAGTAGAGTACAGTTTGGAGCTAAATGGGTGAGAGATTTGTGTAGATGAGTAGGTATATAGTCCGATCTTTACTGATACAGATGAAATTGTTATATGTAGCCCAACCTTAACTGATACAGGTGAATGTTATATGTAGCCCAACCTTAACTGATACAGGTGAAAGAAAGAGAGGTGCTATTCACACAGAAAAGGGGCACAGATCGTGCACAGATCTTGATGTGGGGCCCACTATAGATTCCACATAAATGATCCGAGTCGTTCATTAAATTTGAAATATTTTTTTAAGGATTTCCACAAAAAATCAGATCAATCCGATACCTATAAATACTTGATCTAATCATCTAACTTTTCATTCAACTTTGAACTGAATGAAAACTTATATGATTAGATCGAATACTTATAGGTATCGAATCAAAATGATTTTTCACGGGAGCCTTTGAAAAAATATTTTAAATCTAATGAACGGTTATGATTTTTTGTGTGAGACCTGTAGTGAACCCCACATTGGGATCTGTGCACAATCTGTGCACGCTTTGTCTGTGTCAACAGACTTAAATTCCCTATGAGTCTGACAATCAACACAGATTTTATACACACAGATCCTACACAGATGGCGACCTGTCGTCCGCTACGGTCCAAAAAAAACGATCCGAGTCACTTGTTAAATTTAAAATATTTTCTAAAATCTGGATGGAAAGTTGGAAGAATAGATCAAGCAATTAGAGTTAGAGCGCTGTTATTTGCAGTCCTTTTATTTTCTCTCATAGCCTACTACATTTCTGTAAATGGTTGTTGAAAATCATAAATAACATTTTGGTAAATAGCTGTTGAAAACAAGATTATATTTCGGAAACTACATGTCGAAAATATGTTCAACTTTCGGTAAACAACTACCGAACATACATTTTCGGTAAATAGCTGTTGAAAAAAATATTATATTTCGGTAATTGGATGCTGAAAATATATCTCAATTTCGGTAACTAACTGTCGAGTATGATTGAAAATTTTTAATGGGCTATGGGAGAAAATAAAGGGCTGCGAATAGCGGCGCCCTAGAGTTATCGTATTGAGCTAATTTTTTACAATAGCACTTCAAAAAATATTTTAAATTTAGTAAACGATTCGGATCATTTTTGTGGGATACGTAGTGGGCCCCATGTCGCAATCTATGTGTATAAAGTCTGTGTAGACAAACTTACGCAATTGCTATATGGATTGTGTGTGATCACGAAAAAATTTTCAGTGTCGAGTGGGTATCATGTGGTGTCCGCTCGGCACATCCTAGCCGTCTATTGCATTTTTGGACGGTTTGAATTTGTAGAGAAAAAAAGGAGAGAAAAAGTGTTGGGTTGAGAGGAGAGAGAGAGAGTTTCAATCCGAGCCTTTCAAAAATATATTGGATAGTCTGAATGTGTCAAGCAAGTATCACATGGAATATACTCACCTTGCACCGAAAAATTCCTCCAACTTCACAGTCATAGTCAATGGCGTTTTTATTCATTTCTTTTCAAAATCTTCTGATTCGTGGTTAGTTGGGGTAGTTTTCATGTGGGGTCATTTTATTCGCTGCTGTTATCATTTTTCATTCTGTGCTCGCGCTCTTAATTCTTACTTTCGTAAATTTTAGAATTTAATTTGAGATATTTTTAATGACACTTTCGCATTCGTGCTTGCATACCCGCGCGCATGCACTTGAATGAGAATAATGTGCACATTTTTTTTAAAAGTTAGTAAAAATCTACCTTAGCCGATAATTATATTTCCTCTTCCTCTGTTGAATTTCCACTTAAGAAAACAAATTAAAAAAATTCAAACTCTCTCTCATAATTTCCCTCAATTCAAACATTCTCTTTTAATAGATTTTTCACTTTGAATCGTGCAAGGGATTTTCGCTGGCGGCAAAAATTATAGGTTTTCCACCACTATTATTTTGGGCCCCATGTTGCATTAATTGTCAATCTGAATCGTTCATCTTGTACAGCCCGAAGAGTAATTTTCTCATCCAGAAAATTAGCTTCATTGGACATTGGGTGTATCAAAAATCTACCTTAGCCGATAATTATATTTCCTCTTCCTCTGTTGAATTTCCACTTAAGAAAACAAATTAAAAAAATTCAAACTCTCTCTCATAATTTCCCTCAATTCAAACATTCTCTTTTAATAGATTTTTCACTTTGAATCGTGCAAGGGATTTTCGCCGGCGGCAAAAATTATAGGTTTTCCACCACTATCATTTTGGGCCCCATGATGCATTAATTGTCAATCTGAGTCGTTCATCTTGCACGGCCCGAAGAGTAATTTTCTCATCCAGAAAATTAGCTTCATTGGACATTGGGTGTATCAAAATTTAAATTTTGGCTTATAAAACGAATGATCATGGACAGTTTAACTTGATAGGATTAGACCATTCATTTTATAAACTAAAATTTAACTTTTGATTGATCTGTCGATGTTTAATCAAGTTGATTTTTTACGTGAATATACTAAACTATGGACCTTACAAGATGAACGGTTTGGATTATAAAAGCAATTACCCATTAATTATAAATAATTGAGCATTTCCTTTAGCTTTCTTGTGTTTCTTTGAGTAAAACATCTTTCTTAACTTTCAATCCTGAAAACAAATTCCTCCCATCAGTAATAGAATGCTCACCGTGTCTCAAAAAAATTTCAAAGTTAATACAACGACAGGTGTTCAAGCAATCATCATTGGTAGACTATAATTTTTTCAAAACAAACAAAAACCCAAAAATCTTACCATATTCTTGAAATTGTTCAGATCTTCTCTCAAATGAATAAAGGGCTTGATGTATGATGAAAATGAAGTAGAACGAAGGCAAGGGGTGGTTTTTTTTTTTTTTTTTGATTTCAATGATTGGCAAGGGCTTTGATTCTTTAAAC
Source organism: Rhododendron vialii (assembly GCF_030253575.1). Taxonomy (NCBI): domain Eukaryota; kingdom Viridiplantae; phylum Streptophyta; class Magnoliopsida; order Ericales; family Ericaceae; genus Rhododendron; species Rhododendron vialii. The sequence goes on from NC_080569.1 coordinate 10,759,550, forward strand.
AAGTTAGGATAAACGTATCATTCCTTGTTATGTAATTTATCCCACAAACTTTGATTTTTTTTTTTCAATCGATAGAATAGATTATTTACATTATGGGTGAAATACAAAGTGCAAATCTGAGATACTATATCAATTATGAGAGTTTACGAGATAATAAAGTTCAACAATTTAATAGATACCAAAAATAAGCTCATCGTATGGAAGAAACAAAGAAAGCACGGAAAAACCCCTTTAAGGGGGACTGGGGGGAGCTGTTGTCCCAGCCAATGGGGTCCCGCTCCGGTCTTGCTTCAATAATCGAAAACGTTCACTGCGTAGAGCTCGTTGAGTTGAACAATCGTGCAAAAAATCAATTTGATCGGATATCATTAAGTGCCTGATCGGAATACATATAACTTGCCAATAATGGGTTCTAGTAGATTTGATCCAGTATTTCGGATCCATTCTTTTCAAGACAAAAAGGTTTCGATTAGGCACTTAATGATATCTGATCGAGCTGATTTTTTACATACTTGTTCAACTCGATGAGCTCTATACGAAGTGAACGTTTCTGATCATTGGAGCGAGACCGGAGCAGGACCCCCTTGGCCGAGACAGCAGGCTGCTGTCCCTTAAAGGGACAACAGCTCCCCCAACTCCTCTCTAAGGGATAACACAAACATGCTTGTGGAGAGATTCGAATTCTTGACTTTCTAGTGAGATGCAAGAATTCTGACCAAGTGAGCAAACCTCAGTTGGTTTAAAAATTTGATCTCGCAAAAAATGACGGCCCATGACGTGTTTTGATAATTAATACCCGCTAAGGATATTTTCAGCATTAACAAATATTCTCAGTATGTTCTTGACGGATATTAATTATCAAAATATTGTCATTTGCCATCATTTTCCCTTTGATTCTTTACCACCATCTTTTTGGGCCTTTTTATTATGGACTTCCATTTGAGTTGTGCCCTAAACTTTGTTGAACATTTCCTATACTATACCTATATACTAGCGAAAACACATGCTAAGCACGGGACTTTGGACTTAAAATGTGGTATTGTATATCATCGGTACCGCACTATATGGTAGACAACACAAAAAAATTCAAAAAAAAGAAAATAATTACAACAAATAGTTCAAGATAAAAAAAGATGATTCCTTATTGGACTATATATATATATATATATATATATATATATATATATATATATAAGTCTCAAATGAGGGAGTCCTTATTTTAGTTAAAATGCGGACCTCCTCATTTCTTCCATTTTCCGATCGAATTTCGATGATCCGAGCCGCTCAATGTGTTCAGAACGTGATTTTAAGGGTACTCGCTAGAAATCGGCAAAAAAAATGACTGGGAAAGGCTTCATCCGAGCAGTTTTTGTTTGAACCGTTCGATAAAAAACAAACAAAAACTGCTCGGATGAAGCCCGTCCCGGTCATTTTTTTTGTTGATTTCTCGCAAGTACCTTAAAATCACGTTCTGAACACATTGAGCGGTTCGGATCATCGAAATTCAATCGGAAAAAGGAGGTCCGAATTTTATTAATATGAGGTGGTCCTTACGGAAGACGGACTGTATATATATATATATATATATAAAATCCGACGAATACTTTTTCAACAAAAATCCACAAAAAAAATCACGTGCATTGCACATGCACTCAGTATGCACTTTTACTAAGTCAGTAAAGTCTCAACAATTACAATTATTTGTGATCTCTAATTTAGTATGTTCAAAATATGAGGTGGTACCATCATTTAGTGGCCTTACCGCACCACTTAACCTCACATTTATATCGCACGCTATGTGGGGTTCACTTCGGATCCTAGAAAAATATAGAAAAATACCCATAAATTTTAAAATAATGTTTTAACATAGGGTCATGTAAAAAACCAGCTCCAACAACTGATATCATGTTGGAACTGATTTTTTACAAAACCCCATATTAAAACATTATTTTAAAATTTATGATTCTTTTTCTGTATTTTTGTGAAACCCGGAATGAGTCCCACACAGCGTGCGGTACAAATGTGCGGTCAAGTGGTGCGGTAAGGCTAGACTTCCCGATCATTTAGTGCAGTAGTACTCCTCTCCTTCCCCTCACTTTCAAACCACAACAGTAAGGAAATCGAATATTCTGGCAAAAGCCATGCCCTCCATATATATATGATGATCTGGAGGCAAATGAATAAAAGGAAAAACCGATACAATTGATTAATCAAGAGCTAGCTAGCTAATGCTTTTATTACAAAGGAATTGAAGGATCGATAATCAGACTTCTTTACACATCAAAGATCTGAAAGAAAGATGATAAAATTTCACTTACAAAAAATCTTGTATCGCAACCCTGTCATCATCATTTTAAACAAGAAAGAGAGTCTTTGGCTGCTGATTTCTTAATAACTGGCCTCATGACTTTTCTGTTTCTTGACCTTTGCTAATCACCCCCAAAAGTGCTGCAGTTTCCTTGCCATTAATCTGAAATCACACCAAACCAATAACTTGCAGTTTTTAAATTAGTTTACTTTTTCATTTTTTTTGGCAAGATAGATTCTCATAGCAGAGTACAGCAACAATTTTTTTTTGATGTTTTCTCCAAAATGGGTTCCTTTTGAAAAAGTCGAAAAGTTGGTTTATGAGTTGTTTTTGAAAAAGGTTGAAGAGGAGGGAGTACCTGAGAGGCTGGCAAGAGATCCCCTGATTGCTTCTTTTTATTCTCATGTGTGCTATAATATGAATACAAAACCATTCCGAGAATGGCGACCAATATTCCGACGATGTTTCTTGACGTGAAAGGATCATGCAACAATGTATAGCCAAAACCAAGAACGAGACACGTTTTAAGATGCCCGAGCACTTGATATGTAACTGGCGAAGTCTTCCCTATCACCAAAAATGTGCTAAAATTCACGAAAACGGCAATTACGCACGAAAGGATGATGAATCCCTGCAAAAGAAGGACAAAAAAGGTTCAAGGCCTTGAATCTGTAATTAGTCAATTTTACAACAGCTCTAGCCGTTATATATGAACGTCAGGGCTAAATCCACTAATAGTCCTCAAGGTATATATGTCCTTTGAGGCATTCTCGTCTCCTATATTTCAACTTGTCAATTTTAGTCCCCGAAATACGAAGTTTTAGTTTAAAGTCCCCATGTTTGAAGCCATTCCATATCACTAGCAGAGTCCGCAGTGTTTTCCAAACATGAGGACTAAAATCCCAATTTTTTATGACCATTTGTGCAATATATATTAGAAGACGTATTCCTAAATCACATACTCGCTAAAAATACACATAAATAAATTAACAAAGAAAAAGATTGGTGAGAAATTATATTACCAAGACAATGGGAGAATAGTTATAGGCAAAGACATTTTTCTTGGTGAGGTACTGATCCATCATAGGCCCCGTGACAAATAGAATGGCTGCTTGAAATGGTGCAGATTGATAGAGCAACTGGGTAGACGAGACATTAAGCCTCTTTTGTATGGTGTTTGTTAGCTGAAATAGACAAATATGTTAAGAAAAAAAAATCCCCACTCAATAGAGCAATGTGCTAAAACAAATAACTCGTATGTATGTCTTGTGATTACGATCGGCAATGCCACTGCGCGACATTAACGAGGAACGATTCTGTATAAAAGAAATGGAATATTCAATGAAGGAGGATACAATTTGGCCGACGCATGTTGTTACAATAGCAAGAAGAGAAAGAACTGTGCCAAGAAGATTGAGCTGAAGATCAGTTACGGAGGCGATTCCAACTCCTACTAGTAAGAGGAAGAGAGAGAACTTAATCTTTTGGCTGCAAGAAAAATTCAAGCACATAATATATATGAGATCATCATTATATAAAAAAAATCCAAGTGAAAGTGGTACTAGAGATTTTCTTTAATTAATTAACATGCATGACTATGAATTCATAACCTGAATTGCTTGTTTAGGAAAATAGTTTCCACTAGCACGGTGAAAGGAATAATTGCAAGCTTGGTCATCTGCGAAGTTAATAAAAGAGTACCAAAGAGTAAATTAACACAGGCTAGCTAAGGAAAATAAATACTTATGTGATTTATTTTTTGAGTTTAAGATGATGTATTGTGAGAGAATAACATGTCTCGTAAAATAGAAAATAAGTACTTAAAAAATAAAAACCTTAGCGCAATGAGACCTAATTAATTAATGGAGGGAGATAAAATTGAAAAAGAAGCAGGTACGTACGGACGTACCTGGTAGAATCCGATAGAGTTAAAGCCGAGGCTTAAGTTGAGAAATCCAATGGAAAGTCCATTTAAAATACCAAAAACGACGACGGTCTTCATGTCAATGGGCTTGCTCTCGAAAAAGTTGAGGCGTTGAGCCACATAAAGTGTGCAGTATGTTACCATCAGATGCCAACTAGTCAGGGTAGTAGCTGCGCAGGGAAATAAAAAAAAAAAAAAAACTAATAAAAAAAATATACTCCATCATCAAACTTGATTACAAATAAACATTAATTGAGAGTTTTTTTTAGTAATACATTTTTTTCCTCTAATTAATTGGAGAGTTTTTACTCGACGAGCTTGGAGTATCGTCACGTGACTTCTTCACGTTGTACTCCTAACAAATCACGTTGTGAGTTGAGCAAAATAAAAAATAAAAATCAAGTAGTGAATTCGACAAGTTCTAACGTAATGGAACATGAACACACTCTTTTGTACGTCGAGTTATTAGGAGGCAAAAGGCAGCCTCGCATAATTTCTAACTCATTGGTTTGGAATATCAAGTAAATAGTTGTACACGATGTTTCGGGAGTACCCAATAATCATTATTGTAGTTAGGCGCCAACTCATCAATCAACAGTCTCTCCCCTAAAAATCACCCATACTAATGAGAGAGTTTCTGCGGGAAAAGAAAAACAAAGGGAAAGGAGAAAGAATGTAAACGTCTCAGATTCCTCTCTTTGCTTTTTCCTCCACAACTCCTATGTAAGTTCATGATTTAAAATAAAAACTAACTTATTAAAAGTGCTTCATTAATTTAAGTAATGAATTAATTCAATTTCTATTTCTGTACATGAAAATTTTAATTTTACTCATAAAACTTATCCGTTACTAAAACAATTTTCTCTCCTTTTCTTTCATTAAACATTTAACATAAATGTTTAGTGAAACAAATGACAGGCAACTGGTGGAAAAAGGAAAACAATTTGCAAACAAATTTTTAAATAATGCGAAAACCCCATTTAGAATTTTTATTCTAGCGGCATTCTTTGAGAATTGGAAGCGTCACTCCTCGATGATATATAGATGGTTTTGTTTGAAATAAAATAAAAGAACCACAAATACCACATCGAGTGTACGGGAGTTTTGTAGAAAATTGAGCAGTATAGCATTATCTGGGGAAAAAAAATAATCGATCACACTCTTATATACATAGATTATAACCAAAGATTAGATAAATGTCAAACAAGAAATTAAGACAATCTGTCAAAATCCCTATATGACACCATGCATATACATGAGTGATGATAAATTTAAAAAAAAATAAAAACCATATTTATATTACTGAGTGACAGTGATGTTGTAACCACCAAAATGAAAATGACGTCTACTATTGATTATATATCTTCATCAAATATAGAATAAAGAATACTATAAGATAAATTGATGAAGAAGAAAAATGAGAAAAGGGAAATCTATTAAAGAAGGTATTAAATAAATAAATTAATTAATATTGTTACCAAATGGAAAGCCAAGATTGCTCATCAATGCCTTGTTGCAGATGACAATGGAAACAGACGAGGCCACTGAAAGAAACAATGCACCAATCACACCCAACTGGTACCCTGACATTTCTCCCATTTGATCTTCCCTGATATTCAAAAATAAAAAATAAAAAAAAGAAGAAGCAATATATAAGATTAGGCAGCCACTCTATTGGTTAAATCAAAAGTTAATTAGGTGCTTGTTTAGTACAAAAAAATGCAGCTACTAATTTGGAGTTTTGTAAAGAAATTAATTAAATGAAAAAAATGCAATTAGACCTAGCTAACTTCAACGACGTAGAAGTGCAGGAGCCTTCTAAAATTCCTAATATTCGCTTATAATTTCTGAATTACTCAAAAAAAAAAAAAATTTGTAATAAAAATAAATGGACTAATATTACTAACACTGATAAAATTAGTTTCCTAAGGTTCTATCTATTCACATGGTGATTGATCAATGTTAAATAAAAAATGCTAGAGTCACATTACCTAGAGACATATCAACCACACCATTGATGATACAATGGGTAACTAAATTAATGGCATCAATTTTCCAAAAAATAAAAATAAAAATTAATGGCATCAATTATATCTCGAGATTTAAAATTCTTTGATTTCTCAACAACATTCTGTAGAAACTTGAAGAATGAGAGGTAATTTTTAAATACCACCTCACGGTAAAATTTTCTTTCCTAATTTGCCCCTTTCGGACGCAAATCATTGCTCCGCAGCTGATTTCAACTCCAGAAAAACCAACCCAAACAACATCTAATATCAAGGAACAACTTCATATGTGCGTTCATGTGTGGAGAGGAACGAAGAGAGAGAGAGAGACCTTGGAAATGTAGTAATGACTTTTGAGAGAAATGGCTGCAACAAATTCCGAAATTTCCCTGGCCTGGCAAGGTGTGAAGAATATGGCTGAAGATCGACCGGGGGTGGAGTAATGGAGAGAGAGAGAGAGAGAGAGAGAGAGAGAGAGAGAGAGAGAGACTTGTGAGAGAATGTAGCTCTTGCTCTGTTTTAAATCCAGAGTGCATATGTGGTTGTTGGTTGGTAACGCCGTTAATTCGGGCGGTACCCTTTTGTTGATTGGAAGTAACCTCTTTCCAGTTTCAGGAGGGAGTTAACGGCTAGCAGAAGCAAAGCCAGCCAGCCAAACTAACGTAGAGTGAAGTATTTTGATTGACCCTTCCATCATTTTTCATACGCAAAAAGAAAAATATATCCCTCAGAGCAGAGTCGGAGGTACTCTTGGGCGTATGGTCCATCCGCGGTTTTTTTTTTTTTTTTTCCTTTCAAATTTTAATATTAATATTAGTTTTTGTTGTTTGTTAAAAACACTTAGGTATTGTATCTTGTATTATGTGTTATTTAGATATTTAAATACTTTAAAAATGTGTTCGTTTTGGGTCCCAAAACTCAATCCCTCTATTTGCGCACGGTCTCCCATAAGTTTTCCTTTTAATTATTAATTTCATTTATCTTTTTATCTCTCTCTACTCATTATCCAAAAAACCTCCATCAAAACCTAAACTAAACAAACTATTAGATTCCTAAACCTTGAAATTTGAAAATCTTGTTGTTCATAGTTCGGCCCTAGAGTTTACCAAATCCTGGTTCCGTCCCTGCTTAAAAGCAAGAAAATAGCTTTTAGGTCTTTGCAGTATGAATAAATACATAAAACATATAGATACGGGTAATTTACAATATGTCATCTTGGTTAGATTAATCATCAAAGTGTTACGGACCTGTTCAGTTCGAGTTTTGAGAGAGATTTTTAAGAGTAATGAGTGGAGAGAGATAGAGAAAATTTATTTGAAACCGTGCCTAGAGGTTTTGAGACTTAAAACGAACAAGCCTGGCCTGGCCAACTTACACTCACCTCGGAATGGCCATCGAACCTGGGTCAGGAAGGAGCAAACCCTTAAGTCCCAGGCCAAAACCACTTGGCCAACCCCTAGGGGTTTGCGTGAATTATTGTTCTTCGTAAAATGTATACATACATATATACTACTTTTTCTTGGTGCACCAAGGGGTGTTTTAGTCCAAAACTTCTTCTAAACAAAATCAGCATTTTGTTAGAGCATAATGATTCACATGATTTCATGGGGGATATTAAACAATCAAGCTCCATACACTAGTCACGAAAGTTGTACACATCTGTTAGACGTTTAATATAATATGAGCGTTCGGTACCTGCCAATTGAAGCAAAATGCAAGCGACCTACAAGCTAAAATTTTGTTAAGTGTCCGGTGGGAGAGAGAAAAAGACTTGAATCCCACTCCAAGCCACAGCAGTCCTTGGTTTTCCTGTTAACATCACCAACCATACCATTTTATAACGAGAGAAACTTATTTACAGAGTCGCTTCTTTACGGAGTTGAGCGATCTCAGCCGTCCGTTTTGACAATTAATGGTCCGGATTTTGAAAAAACTATTTGCTAGAATAGTTTAACTATTCACGCGAATAGTTTTTTTAAAATCTGGATCGTCCAAAATACTTTTGGATGATCGAGATTGAGCTCCGTAAACACTTGTTTATAGCCGCTCTGTAAACAAGATTCTCTCTTATATAATAGTAGAATTTAGGCTCAAAATCAGTACTACTATATACATACTGCTTTTCTAACAGCAACCCCCACAATCATAGGATGATTTACCGGGGAAACTCAAAGTTACAGTAGTCGGAGAATGGTCATGAGATCCTAGGAGTTTCACTTCAAGGGCTCTTTAAAAATAAGGTTAATACCCATTGTACTTTTGATTGTTTTTTTTTTCTCCCCCGGCAAAAGTCAATATCATCAACATAGTTAGATTGACACTTTGAAGAGGAGGTGAACTCCTAGCTTCTTTTTTCTTAGAGACTAAATGCATCCTTGATGTCATTGGGCAAAGGGCTCTCGGCCCCTTAAACTTTTCTTGGGTATAAAGAAGAATACATTTTCCCAATATTTAAAGAGAAGAATAGATGAGATCAAACAGAAGATTAGGGGTTACCTACCAAAGGTAAGTATACCCCTTCTTTGCAACGAATCAGAAGTTTTCTACCACACAATAATTAAAATTGCAAGGAAGTTGAAGTTTATTAGGTTGCGTTTCGATGTTGAGTTTGTGAAGGAAGAAGATTACATACGTCAATAGTGCAAGAAACCCCTAAACAGATTATCGGACCTCAAGCCTAGGAATTGTGAATATTAATTGTAACCTTTTTTTTTTGACAAGTTAATTGTAACCTATTTGATCCACTTCGCTATGGTGTTTTGGCTTAGTAATTAAGCCAGATTTTTTTTTCCTTCTCCATCCAAGTTTTTATTGCGTCTATTAGTTTTTATATTTTGTAGATTATTGGTTTGTCTTGACAAAAAAGAAATACAAAAAATAAAAAAATATGAACCCCCGAACTAATTTTTTTGAATAAAGACAAATAATAACAATTGATGCAAAACTAAGGCGACAAAAACTTTAAAAGATTCGAAAAAATAATCCGTCGTGATTATAATGAGCAAACACATGCTACTTTAAAACAGGACCCTGAAGAGTCTCTTGTTATAAATATCAACGCTTTCGTCGTCCTACCAAACGAAAGTTTTCGCTCGCCCTACTGAAGTACCATAGGTGCGCTCCGCCCCGCTACAAAACTTGCAAACTTTCTTTCCCTCTTGTGGACAGATTGTATGCAGTATTTCGAGGCAATAGAAACACCTACTGAAACCTTAAGCTTTAGCATTTACGTGTGTTCAGGGATGAGTTGTAGTTTGTCTTCATAATATTCTAGAGTAACCAAGTTAGTTTAGGGCAACAATCCTAATATCCAAGTGTATATCACTTAAATAAATCAAAAAAAAAAACCCATAAGCTAGAAGAAATATGGGTCAGACCGTCTGATAAAAAATGAAGAAGAAATATGGACCCCAAAGCTGGAAATGTTATGCACAAAAAGGGGGAAATTTCCTCCTAATCTGATTATGAAAGTCCACGACTACAGTAAATGTAGCTACGACAACTATCGGAAAATATATTAAACATCGCGCCAAAGAATGGAGCTATGGAACACCTCAGGACAGAGATGAAATAGAAAGAGGAAAAAAAGTATGTACAAGACATTCACATGTAAATTTTAACCCTTTCCAATCTGTGAAAGGTATGCCTTATCTGCATCAGTAAGACGCTTTTGGAACTGAGCCCACTCGCTCTTGCACCTCTCCCTCACCTGTGAACGAATTAACAACAAATTACTTAATAGTACACAATCAAGTTCATTAATAAGATCGATAGAATTTGTTATCCATAAGTACAAACTATAGTACTGCAAACAGAACAATCTCTCCGTAATATTTGGAAGAAAGAATCAAAGGGGCGGAGCTCTGCAAATTGTGGGCTTGCACTTTGCACTAATAGTCGATAAAGAAAAGCTGAAAACAATCAGAGTGTACATATACATACCCCTTGCCATGGAGGCTTGCCATCTTCCTGCTTGCCCTGAATTTCACCGAAAATTCAGATCAATAAGCACAATTCAAAAAAAGATCAGAATGAACGACAAAAATAAAGATCTCGAGAGACTATTATTATTGCTAGCTTTTGATAAGTACCTGAAGATCTTGAGAAACATGACCAAAGAATTAAAAAAAAAAACAAATGAGCTGCTAGAGTATTATTACCCTAGGAAGGGTAAAAATAAAATGATGACTGAAGGGAACATGTCACCATAGGGACAAGTGTTCCATCCCACGGCATTTCTCATCAGATACTACAATGTTTAGAGCTAACAGCCATGGGTGCCCATTATGAGCATGCTTTGATATTCAAAAAAAGAAAAAAGAAAAAAGAAAAAAGAAAAAAAGGAATTCAAAACTATATACATTTAGAAAATCCTTATAACAGAGGAATAGAGGATGACATTGCAGTCTTGCAGATAGCTGCACGATTATGTTCACTGCCCCTATGCATAAACCATTATGCACTGGATATGAAAGGAGAAAGGAAAAGGGGGAATGAAATGACTCCAGTTCCAACGAAAATAAGATTAAAAGAAGCTTTACGTTGGACAGGAAAAGACATCGGTATTGAGGCGAGGACAATGAGTAACAAATCACTTTGTTTGGTTTTAATTTTTGAGAATTTTTTTTGAAGTAATGAGTGGAGAGAGATAGATAGAAAAACTTATTGAGAATTGGGCAGAGTAAAATTTTTTCTGAAAACTTGTAAAAGAAAAAAGTGAAAACCTATTATCAGGAAACCACATGCATGGCATAGCGTGCTAGTGCTTTGTCTCATGTTGACATATTCTGATATCAGTTTTGTGCGGTTTAGCAACAGTCACAGGCTCCCATCATCATAAAAACATTTCCAGTAACTTTGAAAAGAGTTGTGTACAAATTTAGGCAGATTGAGCACAAAGGCCAAGTATGGATGTATTGGTCATGCAACCTGAAATGTATTTGATGTGGTGGATCGATTTTTTTGAAAAAAAGTTGTTTACAACTAAATGGATTACTTTTTATTTTTATTTTTTATGACAACTAGACTAGTGATATTCATTGTACCAAAATTTCTTGAGAGAAAAATGATAGGGATGTTTTGGCTTTCATTTCCTGGGAGTATTGCAAAAACAAATCACCATAATATGTTGTGTGAAGATCAATTATAAATGTATAGAAACTAAAATTACTTAGGAAACAAGGACTGGGGATGTTGAGAAGTAATATCCAGAGATGGTAAAATTTTACTCCCAAGTACTAATATTCGTCGCGAGGAGCAACTTATCAGGATATATGCATATATCGATAGAGGAACCTTCCTAGTAATGCTCTGGTTCTTTCTGTTCCTCTTTAATGATATATGGTCTTTGTTTTTTCATCCTCTCACTCTTCCTCTTTTTTTGTGTTAGTTTCCACAAAAAGTACACACAAGTATTAAAAAAACATATTGTCACACCCAAGCTAATGATGACTCACCTGGTTCCCGAGTGACGGAATCACTTGATGTACAATCCACTGTGAATCAACCACGCCGATTTTCTCATGTGCAGGCTGCAGACAAAAAACAAAAGTCCAAATCTACTGTTACTGAACAGACGCAGATGTAATCTACAAGATTTAGAGCTCTTGATTTTGACAAGGACAGGCCCAGATGGTAAACAAAGCCAACAGAGAGAGAGAGAGAGAGAGAGAGAGAGAGAGAGAGAGAGAGAGAGAGAGAGAGAGAGAGTAGTTATCATTGCAGAATATTTGTGATAAGAAGACGATGTCGTACAACATGCACAGGATATTAACAGTAGCCAGTAGGAAGCACTCATAGGAGCGCAAAACAAAGATTGCTCTCATCTAGATAACGTTTACAACCTAAGAAACTGTTTTGCTAGACCCAATTTCCAACACAGAAGATTAGTCACAAGGTCTAATTCTTCAAATCTTTTATCGACAATCAAAAGATATGATCTGGCACTTTAAGAATGTGGTTTGGTTTTTGCAGCACACATCCACCTGAAAATACTGCATGAGTAAGAGTATTCATCTCACCACCTTGGTGAACAATCAAGAGAGTTCCAGCATTGTAAAGGTATAGCCTTTCAGTGTCTAGTATACAATTCCTCAAGAACTGAACATTTTTAAGGAACAACTCATCATCAAGAAAAGTGAGAGAAAACTACCTCCACACATCTTCTAAGGGCCAAATCCAATCCCCATCCATGCACCAAATCATTCTAGAATAATATCACACAAACAGGCAAGTTAGTAACTTAGCATTGATACAAAATTTGGACAAAACTACTGTTTCCAAAAAGCTGAAACCTTAAAAGCACCAAAAATAGAAAATTTGACATAGAAACAACACCTGAATCATATGCCAAACACAGCGCCATGCTTCCCGAGAAAACACAGGGGCCATGATCTCCACAAATCTAAAGACATTCAGAATAACCAAAAAATAAATTAGATACAGACTATGTAGCGAGGTATAAGGTGCAGTTGTGTCATAAATGAATGGCGTTTGTGTGAAGAAATGCATGCATCAGACACAGCACCTAGTTTGTTAAATGATAATGCTCTAGATATACATCCTCAAATTTTGCAGAAGTTTTCAGTCGAAATTCTCCAGTTTCTAACAGTAAAAATACCGGAGAACAGGCCATGCTGGTATGTAGAACAGGACTTCAAAAAACGTACAACTGCACAACATATGCCCTAATGTGGTATAATTAGAGCACACCTATGGCTTATAAAAACAATGGTGCACACTTACATAGGTCACATGCTTCGATAGATTTGAGAAATTTCTTAATAAAGTCACCTTCTTTGAACACATATAAATAAGAAATGTTGTAAATTCCTGCTATTAGAAACTTTGGAGGCATCCAACCTAAAACCAATTGGCAATAGGTGGAGTACCCTCTAGGCGGCTTAGAGTCATGTTCAAAATAATGGAGGCATCCATCCTAAAACCAATGGGCAACACTCCGACACAGACACACGCATATGTAATTATGTATACACACACACACACACACACACACACACACACACAGATATATATATATATATATATATATATATATATATATATATATATATATATATATATATATATATATATATATATATATGAGAGAGAGAGAGAGAGAGCTAGCTTACGCAGCACATGGAGGCAAATGTGGGTCACTGCACCAGCCTGGCCTCTCTTCTGTAACCCTGTCCACAAATCCAGAAATTGAGAACTTGAAACTCTGCAGAGACTGAGTGCTTTTGAAACAAGCCTTACATCAAAGCACATATAACACCACCACTGGTTACTTAGAGTCGGGGGGCATGTACTAGGTGTGGGTATTTGTCTAAGCAGTCGATGAGTCGATCTATCCAATTTCAAGTCAAAGGACACCATGAAAAAAAGTAAGCCGAGTTTAGTCCACATGTAAATCCATAACAGTACTTTAGTGTAACATGGAGCATTAAGAATGGGCACTTAATCATTTGTAAGCAACCATGGCAAAAAAGAACACAGTGGAGGACTTTTAGGTACAGTTATCCTACGAGTTGTCAGACATGCTTGGAAAGTGCAATGCCAACTGGGCATGCAATATGCACAGCCATCCCTTCCATGCCCAGGTTGTGTCCTGACTGTCCTGTGTATCTGTGTATGCATCGTCATACATACAGGATACCATGGGACTGTAATGTCATATAACCTGTTTACTTTATGGTTTGGGTGGGGAGTGTGTGGTAAGGATGGAGAGTCTGAGAGTGAAATCTAAAGCCTACTTGTGAACTTCTCTGTCACCTCTCCTTTTCGTCATCTGCCAAGTTAATCCATTGTTGGGCTCAAGACCTGGTTGAGAAATCTCCAAACCATATTTCTTGACCAGTTGAATATACCTGTAGATTGCATAGAGGAAAAGGATAAACAAATTTGGGATTTGGTGTTGCTTAAGAGAAGAATTAGAAAAAAAGAAAGAAGAAAAACTTACTTCTCAGCATTGAAGTGTTCAACTCCAAGATCTTCATCCCAGATGAAAATGTAGTCATAGGCTGCTACGATTTCAGGATGCAGAAACCTCTTTGCATACCACCTGCAAAAGATAAAAAACTTTCAGATGCAGGAAGCGACCAACTTTCACATGAGCAGGAAGTTGGGAACTCAATAAAAGTGGTAAGCAAATCTTATATGCAAGTTCCTTAAATCTACAGAAGGATGCAATATTATTTAAAAACAGATTTCTATTTTCTTGTCAGTTTTTTTCCTTGCAAAAGGGTATCATGATATCTCTCTTTCACAAGTTCCTATTTCGAACATGTTACGGTGGTAGTCTGGTAGAACACAAAAAAGTTGTAAAAAGCTGAATAATCTTACCATTTTGTTTGTTTCCTTACACTGACATGAACCGCCCTTTGTGACCACTCAAATTGGTCCCATTCACTGGTCCAGCCATCATAATGAAAAAGCAAAATTTGGAAATCCTCAGAAAACTGTCAAAAACTGAAAAAGAATAAGATACAGAACAAGCATACCACATAGTACATCCATGCAACAGAATGGTCCATTTGTGTTACCTTTTTAACTGCAGCGTCAATGTTGTTCCTTTGGTCCAATCCAACTGTGAACGTAACCAAGTACTTTGGTTTCTTTTTTAAATCCTGGAAATTTCAGAACATTTTTCAGGTTACAGCCAACAATCATGCGAAATTTGAGGCAATAGAAAGTAGGAGACCGATTCTTTTCGCACTTGTTTTAACCTGTCGTATTTCAAAATGTGGCGCCTGTGTTCACAAGTTGTCAGCATGCTCAGAACACAAGCAGTCAAAACATTTTCTAGGAGTAAAAGGTCCATTACCTTCTCATCACAAACAACACTAGGTTTTCAAAGGCCAGTGGAACTTCTAACCTTTAGCTTTATGCCTCAGATGAGAAATTTTTAACAACTGATCTCTCAGTTAAAATCAAGTAACATGTGTCATGATAATAGGAATATCATAGCTAAAGGGATAAAAAACAATCTTTTTGTTCTATTTGGACTTCCGAAGTCCTATGTCTTCATAGTCAGCTTGAGGGTTGAAATGAAACTAAAATATCTGAAAGGTACAGCTGATTCCAGCAATCTAAAACTTTTACTAAACAATTACAATTTACAAGCCCCAACATCACAAAATAGTTGTTTATCTTATAAACCATATACCTCACTAGGTTCACCCCATAACCTTCGCAGATACAAATCAGTCTCTGAGACTACGATTCCTGGAGGTAATGACTCTGCACCACGGGGATTCGTAGGAACATATATCTGGGAGGAAAACCAAATGCAAGCAAATTATTATTAACGCAAATAAAAATAAAATATTAGGTCTTACTTAGCTGGAAAGCACAATGTGCTTGAAGGGAGCCCATAACACGAGATTGCAGAGAATGACATAACTTAAGCCAAACATTATCTAAGAAGCTATCAGTTCTATGAAGCTGCAATCTCCCTTACTGATATCACCGCCTTGAGGATATTTGTAGAGATATGTCCTATGCTTCATGGACATGTCATAGCTATTCTCTTTTGATATACATGTCAAACAACATCTATACAACAGTTTCTTTGTGTTGAACTGCCAACACTTGAATTTGACACTTCTGTTTTTTGGCAGGTATCCCAAGCACTACTAATGACACTACAAGCATTAAGAACAATTAGAGCACATGAATAGGAACTTTTGTCATTTTCAAGGTACAAAAAAATTATGAGATATCAAGACAAACCAAGGGACTAGTAATACAGATTCCAACGAATCAGTGGGAAAGAAATCACTATCAGGCTTCAGATCCAGTGATTTAAAAAGCGCGCGAAGCGCAGCGCAGCTTCTGCACTTTGAAGAGTGGCACTATAGCAGAGAACATCAAGGCGCATGCTATGGCGCAAGGCGCACGCTATGGCGCAAGGCACAGAGGCGCACGCCTTTTGTTTCTGATCCAAAAATTGATCCAACTGTGCAGATTTTGCAGAAAACAGACGCAATGCACTGAATAATTTTGGCTTCTAAGTCTGATTTCAACCCTAATCGGCTAATCGATCAAAGACGATTCATACCCAGCACCAGCAGAGCAGCTTCAGCAACAGGCGATCGACGATCGATCGAGATTATAGCTTCAGGCTTCACTCTTCAGCGAGGTAACCTCCTCCAGTCCTCCTCCTCCTCCGACATCTTCTGGACCTCTGGTTCTTCTTCTTCTTCCTTCTTTTTTCTTTTTTCTTCAGAGGGAAGAAGAGTGCAGTCCTGGGCAAGTTTTTCCTTTTTCTTCCTCCTTTTTTTTTTCAGTCGACATAATCGACTGTTTCTTTTTTCTTTTCTTTTTTTCATCTTCTGGACCTCTTTTTTTTTCTTTTTCTTTTTTTTCAGTCTTGGGCAATTTTTTCTTTTTTTGTTTCTTTTTCTTCAGTTTTATTCGTTTTTTATTTTTACCAAGCCAGTGGTCTGTTCCACTGTTTGTTTGTATTTTTTTTTCCAGCAGCTATATGTGTTTATGTATTATTTTTACTTGTTAATTGTAAATGACATCTGAAAATTCTAGTAAAAAGGACCCTGGTTGGAAGTATTGCGAAAAAGGTTGATCCACACAATAATACCAAGTTGAAATGTATATTTTGTAACGAAGTGAAAAATGGGGGTGTGTCAAGAATCAAGCAACACCTTGCAGGAGGAGCTAAAAGGAATACGGCGGCATGTTGCCGATGCCCACCTGAGGTTAGAGAGGAGATGAGGGAGTTTATACGTAAAAGGGATGAAGCAAAGAGTCAAATTAAGTCTATACCAGATTTTGATGATGCAATGAATGATGATGATTATGACCTGGACCTGGGCGATGATATTATTGAATCCAATCCCCGTTAAAGAAATCTTCTACTCACGGAAGCACAACCTCCGCATCTATTCATTCTAAGCCTAAGAAACCAAGAACCATAGGGCCTCTCGACACTTACTACACTCCTGAACCAGAGGTGGTGGTGGAAAATAGAAAAGCCAAGGGCAAACAACCAAAAATTGATGAGAATGAACCATATAAGAAAATATTGAAAAACCGGGCTCATCAAGCTATTGCAAGGTAGATATATGATTGTGGGATACCTCTAAATGTTGTGAACAATGATAGTTTTGCGCCAATGATAGAGGCTATTGGGTAATACGGTTCGGGTTTGCCCCCACCAACTTATCATCAAGTGCGAGTTCCTCTCCTAAAAAAAGAGGTAGAACATGTTAACAAGTTGATGGAGGAGTACAAAAAAGACCAGGAACAATATGGGTGTACGCTAATGAGCGATGGGTGGACTATTAGGAAAAATAGAACATTGATGAATCTTTTGATAAATTCTCCGAGAGGGACCATGTTTCTTAAATCTATGGATGCGGCTAGAATTGTAAAGCATGCAGAAATGATATATGAATTGCTTGATGGGTGGGTGGAGTATATTGGAGAAGCAAACGTGGTTCAAGTTGTTATGGATAGTGTGGCGGCAAATGTGGCGGCAGGTGAGAATTGTAATTTGCTATTTGGTTGTGTTACTTACTTGAAGTTATGAACAATTAAAAATCACTTATTATTCTAGACTTCTAGTTCTAACTTCTAACACCACTTATTTATAACAATTACCAGGGAGGTTGTTGGAGGCAAAACGACCTCACTTGTTTTGGTCTCCGTGTGCTGCCCATTGCTTGGACTTGATGTTAGAAGACATTTTTAAGTTACCAAATTTGAAGACAACTTGGGAAAGGGCAATAATGATTCATGGTTATATTTATAATCGACCCTCTTTGTTGGATATGATGAGGCAATTTACCCAGAGGAAGGAGCTCGTTAAGCCGGCAAAAACTCGATTTGCAACCGCTTTTTTGACTTTGCAAAGAGTTTATGAACAAAAGGGAAACTTAAAGGAAGATGTTTACTTCAGAGAAGTGGAGCAATAGCAAATGGGCAAAAAAACAAAGAGGAAAACATGTAGAAAAAGTCATGTTGATGGCCTCATTTTGGAGGAATGTGCTCCTTGCCCTCAAGTTCGCATCCCCACTTGTTAAGGTACTTAGATTGGTTGATGGAGAAGTCAAGCCTCCAATGGGATACATTTATGAGGCTATGGATCGGGCTAAAGAAACTATTGCAAATTCCTTCAATCAAAATAAGGAGATGTATGATGAAGTCTTTAAGATAATCGACAAGAGGTGGGAATCCCAATTGCATCGGCCTTTGCATGTAGTTGGTTTTTACTTAAATCCTGAATTTTTTTACAAAGATCCAGAGGCTTGCAAAGTTCCAGAAGTCATTGGAGGCCTATACAAATGTATCACAAAGTTGATTCCCAATAATGATACACAAGACCTTGTTTGTGCCGACTTGATGAAATATGAGAGAGCTGAAGGACTCTTTGATAACCCAATGGCAATAAGACAAAGAAATACAAGGGCACCAGGTATCATCATGTTAACCTTAATCTAGTAACTAATTTAAGTCCTAAGAGTTGCACTTTTAAGAATGTTTTCCAATATCAATATGCTATGGTGTGAAGCTGACTGGTGGGCCTCATTTGGTCATGACACTCCTGACTTGCAAAAATTTGCCGTAAAAGTTCTTAGCTTTACTTGTAGTTCCTCGGGATGTGAGTGTAATTGGAGTGTCTTTGAGCATGTGAGTATATGATAATCAAGTTCATTCATTGACTTCCTTTAGTTATGTATGATCATGAATTTAAGTCCCTTGTATAATTAATTGTTAATGCAGATTCACAAAAAAGAAGAAGGAATAGACTAGCTCAAAAGCGTCTCAATGATTTGATATTTGTTAAGTACAATAGAGCATTGAGACGCCGATACCTCAAACGTGATCGCATTGATCCTATATCCTTGAAAGATATTGATGAGAGCAATGAATGGTTGGTTGGGAAGATGGAGGAAGAAGCTGTGTTTGAGGGTGATGATTTGAATTAAGAGGATGTTGCTTTAACTTCTGGAGATGAAGAACCAAGGAAAACAACTAGAGCATCAAGTTCAAAGTCAACAGACTCAACACCTATCACGAAAATGGCAAAACCAGCTCCAAAGGCTAAGGCTTCAAGAGGAAAGACATCTCTTATAGATGAGGTGATTAAAGAGGGAGAATGGGAGACGGATGATGAGGAGGAGGAAGATGTGGAAGGATATAAATCAGAATCATCATCAGATGATGATGAAATTGAAGATGAAGTTCTTGGTTCTGAGAATGATGATTAATGTCTATGCATGACTCTAAATTTTATTGCTTTTAATCCTTTTGTTACGTCTCTAAGGCTAAACATTATTATGTTAGCTTTTCATGGATGATATGTTATGCTTCGTGTTTGGTACTTTCGTTTAACCATTGACATGTTATGTTTTATGACATTTGAAAGTTTTACAAGTGTTTGTTTGTGTTGAAAACTTGTTCTAATAAAATTTGCCTCTTTGCGAAGGAATTTTTTTTTCTGCGTCGCGTCAATAAAGCGCGCGCCGCACCTTGTGCTAAAGCCCCAAGGGACTGTTGCGCCTCGGTGCGCCTTTCGCTATTTAAAACACTGTTCAGATCTAATTAAAAATAAGCAACTTGATGAAAACATGACAACCAAATCTAAAAATGCATTCATAACTAATCCTTAGCATTGATTGCCACAGAAAAACTTATGTAATGCGAATAACTTCATGGATCCGCTCATAATCTGGTGTCAAGATTTGACAGTATAATTACCAAATTTCTGTTTACATTTTTCTCGGAGCTACGAATCACTGGCCTAAAATGACAGCTGACTGCAGAATTAAGCAAAAGCAATAAAGAAATAGAAAATCTAAATCACTCAAGAAAGCTACCTTGGGTGGTGCAGTATCAGTCGAAGCACGAGTTTCAGGGATGTGGTCACTAACATGTCTATGCCAATTGTCATTGAATGCTACATCAAAAGATGATATAATGCTGGAAGGTAAACCAATCTGCAAGATTTCACAATGAATCAAACGGATGATACATGTATCATGCAAGACTGGTCTATGCAAATCATGAGGAAACATACCTTTGAAAGAGAAACAGATGGAAATGAAACTCCAATAAAATATCCAAAGATCATTCCCATGATGGTTATAATTATCAGTCGGACAGTGTCATTCGATATTTTAGAGAATCCACTGCAAACACAATGAGAAAATAAATTGCGATGGTTTCACATAACAGAAACCACTTACAAAAGTCAACTAGAAATTTATCAAAGTGAAGTTTGGGAGAAATTAATCATACATACCTGCGGTGTATTGTCCTCATCCTGGTAAAGTCACTCAAAATGGCAAGTCATGTACTATGGAAGTTCCAATTTCTTGAGCGACTTTATAATTAATCAATAAAGATCCCAGATTCAGAAAAGCAATAATGGTTCCCAATGCTAACTCCTGTTAACAATACCCCCAAACCAGTAAAATACCCACATACCAGTAATAATTGGCAGAGTTATATGCAGTTAATATACTGAATAAGAGAGTTTCCATTCCTTTTATTTTCCAGTTATAGCATTGCAGCTGGTCAGCAGACTCAGCACAACGAATAATAAAACCCTACCCTGAACAGGTCAGCTGGTGGATTAGGAGTGAACATGGTGTCTTCATTGTGGAGTAACTCCAAAGATCTCGTGTTCAAATCTCGCCAGGGGCACAAAAACACTCGGATTGAGGAAATATGTATGGTTACGGGTGATTGCAGATACTCTGATTTCATCAAAAAGGCCTATTGGGTGGCAGGGTGGGTCGATTGATATTGTCCGATGTCAAAAATTACAAACAAATAAAACCCAGGAAACCACATAAGAGTTGTTCTTTCTTCATTTTTGTCCTTTGTTTTTCCATTTGACAACTAAACACCCATTACTGTATGTAGCATGGACACTTTGTCGGAGCCTACGTACCCGTGTTGGACACTTTTCGGACACCGACACTCTTCGGACACGTGCCCAACACTCAAATCCGAAGTGCCCTATTTTTTTCTAAATATGTCACTTGTTGAAGCTTAGAAAAGTCTTTCTTCTTTGTGTGACGTATGATAGTTTATTGACTATAAATACCCATAAGTAATGAAATGCATTTTGTTGGAATAATTTTGTGACAATAATAAGATAAGAGGTGCATATATTGTTAGCTATTTCTATTCATATAATTGAACAGATCAACAATGTTTAAAATGTGACCCCAACGTGTGGTGTCCTTCATTTTTTTAAAATTTGCATGCCAGAGTGTCGGTGTCGTGTCTGTGCGACATTTTACAGTCATTTAGATGAAGCTCACATCAAGCTAAATATTATTTTACCTTTTATGCATTAAAAACAATGATCGTAGTCCGACAATCACATATGTGTCCACCTTTTATATATTAAAAACAATGATCGTTGTCCAACATTCACATCTGTGTCCTCTAATAACTTCAGAGAAGCATATCTACCTACAGACCTTCTCAATTGGGTTTTCTTCCCGGGGTAGCGTGCGTAGGCCCTGGGCAAAAGAAAAGAAAGGCACCGATTGAAAGCCCACACATACACACACACACCAAACCCCCAACAACAACAGCAAAAAAAGGGAAAAGTAAAAAGAAAAGAAGCGACAAGGGTGGGCCCCAATAGAAATTTTATTTTGTTTCTACAGTTTTGGTCTTTATTAGATGTCAGCACTAGATTGCGGTCCCAAGTCTTTTGAATCCAACACTATCTCCCTTAATTTTGTTTCCTTTTAAGTTTGGTCAGGCGAACCGAACCTTGATGTCAGTGCTTGATTGCAGCCTTAAGTTTTGGAGTCCAAAGATACTATGGCTTAATTGTGTTCCCCTTCTTAGTTTGACACCGGCCAAACCCAAACCTGTGCTCGAGAGAGATATCTGTTCATACTTCATACACTAACAAGGGATACAGCAATTCTGCATGCAGTAAAATTCAGAAGCAAAACTGTTCCCTTTGTGAAATAAGAATGAGGCGTTTTGAGATAGAATCCCCAAATTAAACCAAGAAAATTGACAGAAATTATGAATTTTTAATAAGTGAAATCCAAAATCAATTATTTTCCTTTTCAACAGATACGACTCCTTCTAACGACTGAAAATTCGGTGTCTGTTTACTTCAAAGGATAAAACAAGAAGAACTGTATGTCACAGTCTACCAAAAACATTAGCCAACTGCACCTTAAACAGAATTGCACAGTAATTTTGCATGAATAGATCAACATAAGACCAACCGAGTCTAACATAGAACTGGCTTACCAAGCAAGAATAACATAGAACTGCCCAAAGGCTTAGGGCTGAGATCCCTCCAAGTGACCTAGTTGGAGGTTCGATCTCCTCTCGAAGTGGTCAAGTTTTTGTCCACTCTGTATTTTTGTTTAATTTTCTCGAGTGATCCAATCCGGTTCCTAGAAAAGTTTGGTTCTTCTATTTACTGTAACTGTTCAAGCATCTAAATTCCTCATGGAAAACAACAAACGCAAAGAGAAACAAACTACTAGAGAGATAGAGAGAC
The DNA here is from genome assembly GCF_030253575.1 of Rhododendron vialii. NCBI lineage: Eukaryota > Viridiplantae > Streptophyta > Magnoliopsida > Ericales > Ericaceae > Rhododendron > Rhododendron vialii. The sequence continues at coordinate 10,782,301 of NC_080569.1, forward strand.
GACGAACAGAGTTAGAGAGAGAGAGAGAGAGAGAGAGAGAGAGAGAATTACCGGCTGTTATCGTTTCGGAGCGGCCGATCGTGGCCGGAGCAGCTGGAGCTTTGTTCGATTTGGACTAGTTGCTGATTCTGATGGAGTGTAGTAGGAGTAGTATTTTAGGGCTCGGCAGAAACATATATTCCCAGCCCAGGTTATGCGAATCTCTTACTCTTAACGCATTATTACGACTTTTAAATAATCACAGATTTTACCTACCTCCAAAATATACACACTCCATTTCAAATTCTTTGTCCGGTCTGTAAGATAGAATGTTAAAAATAATATAATTTTTATAAGAAAAAATTAAATTTTTTTTAATAACTTACTAGATATCAATAAGTATTTTTAATTTGTGATAAAATTTTGAATTTTTTTTTTAAAAAATTATATTATTTTTAACATTCTGTTTTGCGAACCGGATAAAAAATTCAGGACGGAGAGAGTAAAAAGTAGTACTCCTAGTACTAGTAACTTTGTTAACTTTCTCCTTTTTCGGGTGACGGTAAAGTACCGTCCTTTCCCATTTCAGTTGACCGACAGACGGACGCGTTTTTTTTTTTTTTTAAGCTAGGGTGACCGGTGAGTTCGCGCTATTGCGTAAACAGTATCTTCGATAGTCGTGGATCACAATTTTGGGGTTTTGTTCTAGAAAATGATTTTGTCATTTTTTTTTTATTAATGTCACTTTTCTATAAGTATATTTTTGCATAAAAAATACATTTGCAGGGGAGTGACGTTGAAAAAAAAGAGAATGGCAAAATCAGCAGCCTTTGTTCTTATTTAAATTTTTTTTTTGTATTTGTTAGTTTTGCGCCAAATTTTTATATAATATTGGTCCGTCTCAATGAGATATTTAAAAAATTAAAAAATTATAATTTTTACACAAATATTTTAAAAAATATCAAAGTAAAAGCTCAAAAAATCAGTTATTTGGATTTTTTTTCTTGGATATTTCTAAAATTACTTATGTAAATGTCATATTTTTTACTTTTTTCGATTCCTCTCATCGAGACGAACCAATATTACATAAAAATTCGGCGCAAAACTAATAAACGCAAATTTTTTGAATAAGGAAGAAATCAAAAAGTATTCTTTAGTGGAAACCTCAAATTTGCACCCGCCTACGAATAAGACGACGTTTTTCACAAATTTTATGAACAAAAGCTTATTTTCATGCCCATGCCTTGCCATAATTTTCCTACTCAGCAAAATATGGAGGCACTAATGGTAAAAACGGCCAATCTGATCTTTCATAATTAGGTGATAGACAAGGGCAGCTCCAGAATTTTAACGCAGCGTTGATAAAATTTTACAATGTGTTAGTTATAGAATACTCTTCGCAAAAAAATATATACTTTGACTTGGATATATAAATAATTGGATGTCCAGATTAGCTTGTGCGCACTTCGGCTAATTTTAAGACTTTGAAGTTAATGATCTAGCAAAACCCCAATAGCCACAATGTGTCGAATGTTCGGCCTCTATAGAATTTGAACATGCAATATTGAAAATACTTATTAGCTTTTTCAAATCCGCTTGACCAAAACCCTTTTAGGGTTAATTTGGCAATATATATTATTGCAAACAAGCAAACAAGTTGATACTAAGATATAAAGCCCTTAGTACCTGACAAAGTGACAATATCCCACTTATATGTTAAAACGATGAATTATATTATTCAATTATCCAAAATTAATTGGACTTTCACTTATTTAACTCCGCATGAGTAATCTAGTATCGACAATACTAAAGAAAAATTTCTTATATGTAAAAAAATATTTTCTTTTCCAGTGCATTTTTCGAACTTAGAGAATTCGCTTGAATCCCTGAAACAATAGTCAAGCCGCCCTTGGTCATTGACAAAACTGTCATGAAACACCTTATTAGTCGATTAATAGATCACTACTCAAAACAACTCATTTTCTCTAAAGTATATATTTTTGTTATTTCTAGTTGAAACAACTGATTTTGTTTGGCATTGGTGTGAAGAAAAAAAACCCAGAGTGAACCTACCCTTGGTTGACCTGCCGGCACCTTTGAATGGTCGCTTTGGTTGCCAGCCTAGTCCAAAACATCGTTCTAATGTTTATATGCAGGTTCCTTTTTTTTTTTTTTTTTTGTGGGGTAGGTTCCTTAAGCCACTATCCCACATCCCTATCCATGCCGGCCACAACATGGCATTGATGATAAGAATTTTTAAAAAACGAACAATTTCAATACTTGAAATGAGCCGGGTAAAAGACCCACAAAACGTCCCAACAAGACGGTTCAATCCCCAACCCTCCGTAAGAATTGGGGAGGATCTCATCCCTATTTAAGTCTTGAGAAATAGTTTCACTGGGAGTGTCATATATATAGATTATGAAGGTTCAACCAAGGCAACCTATATTGGATTAAAGGTCGAAACTTGCAACTTTCCTAAATCAAAGTCCTTGGCCAACTGGAACAATTTTCGGAAAGAAGAAAAGAAGTATGCAACAATTCAACAAGCGTGCACTACTACAATAATAGATATGTATCACACTAAGAAAATTCACAAAAATCACGGTTTTCAGTAAAAGTGTGATAAAAAGTGATGCTTAAATTTTTATATCGCAGTTTAACTCCAAAACTGAGATAAAAAGTTGGTTTTAACACGGAATAAAAGACCTCGCTCTTGAGGCGAGATAAAAGAAAAACAACCTCACCTTTGCGGCGTGATAAAAGATTTTAGGGCGAAAAAATGAGATAAAAGATCTCACTCTTGTGGCGAGATAAAAGAGAAAAAATCTCACCCTTGTGGCGTGAAAAAAGATTTTAGGGCAAAAAAGAATGAGATAAAAGATCTCGCTCTTGTAGCGAGATAAAAGACAAAAGACCTCACCCTTGTGGCGTGTTAAAAAAGAGAAAAGATCTCACCCTTATTGCGTGATAAAAGATTTTAGGGCGGAACAGAATGAGATAAAAGATCTTGCTCTTGTGGTGAGATAAAAAAGAAAAGATCTCACCCTTGTAGCGTGATAAAAAACTTAGCGCGGAAAAAAGTGAGATAAATATTCTCACTCTTGCGGCTAGATAAAAAACCTACCCATTTAGGCGGGCGGTTTGAATTTTCACGTGGGCGGACTGATACTCATTTAGACAGGCTTTGAAAAGTTATGTGAGGAAAACGATGTCGTTTAAGGACTTTGAAAAGTTTTTTTTTTTTTAAGGTAAGAAAATAAGCCCTAATTACAGTCATCCCAAAAAATCTTTACGTTTCATTTTCATCTTCACGCCCAAAAAGATATATAGAGAGAGAAGGCAAATTCCACGAATGGGTTTCACCAGTGCCAGTTGTTTCTTCAATGACGGTGAGTAGAGAATGGAGTTGGGTTTTGAGATTTTGGGGTCCGAAGTTTCTTGAGGGGCCTATTTGGCTCGAGATCGTCGTCGTCAATGGGTTTCTGAGGTTGTCTTATTTTTCAGCTAAAGAGATCGTTGGCCCTGTTTTCGATTGGATTTGGATAAAAATTAATCTTGATTTTGTGTTTAATTTTTTTTGGAGCCTATTTTAATGTGCCACCGGTTTTACTCTGTTTCATTCTAATCACAAGAGGATTAATTAGCAGAGAGAGAAAGAAGTATTCTTGGATTCTTGCCTCTTAATTAAGCAATGATGAATTGGTTAAGTTGAAACTATTTGCCAAGTAATTCCGCAATCTGTGTTACTGTGTATGCAAGGATGGAACCAGAGGGTTTAGTGGCGGCGGCCGCCCCATCAAGAATTTTAGAAAATGCAATTATTATATGTGACAATTTTTTTTATCTCCAACTTATATGGTCTCGCCACTGTTAGGTTTTTTTCCTTATTTTTTTATTATATTCTAGTCATAAATCTTCTATTTTTTTTTCAAGAAAGAAGACCCAAAAAAGTATTCCAAAACTAAATTTAATAGGCCAAAGTGAAATAATATAAATGATGATGTGTAATTAAGAAAAAGAATTCCACACTCTAACCCTAAAACAACTTAACCTAAAAAAATTAAGAGAATTTAATTATTATGCCATTATCGATGCCCAAAATTAAAATTAGTCCTTTTTCATACTCCATGTGTAAATGACAAACATCATTTAGTTTAGCTTTTGTTATGTTATTTTAATTTTTTCTGGAGCCGATAACTATTAATATTGTAATGCATTTTTGTATTGAGGATCAGTCTTTACGAACTTTATCTTGACTTTAATTGAATCCCCGCTAATAAGCGGTGGATGAGATCTATCTCCAAATTAGTCGTTCTATTAGGTTGGATATCGAGTCATGCAGAAAGATACCCCATTGAGTCTTCAAGCCAGCATAAGGAAATTAATGAGTACGAGGATATATATACACACACACACACACAGAGATTTTCCAGTGCTTAGGGAACACAACCACGTGGATATTCTTGTATTCTTAATTTATTTTACTTTTGCTTGAACCCAATCAAATCTACAACTACGACTATGCAACCAAAACTAATGAGCTAACTAAGATTAAGAGTGACCAATCTGATTCAAATATAGCCAGGTTCATTAAAAAACATTATTTGGAGACAGTTGCATTCTTTACTTTTTATAATCACTTATATCTCTGTGTCTCGTGCCACTTTTAATTAATTAGTTGGAGATAAATTCCTTAAATTGTCTTTCGAAATTATTCCAACTATAACATTCACGAGATCGAGAATTAAGAACCAGATCAGAAGTTACTATGGGAGGATTTCTTGACCTGGGAATTATCCTGTTGACAAGTACGTATGTGTACTATTCAAATAGTCTCGGTCTCTCTTTTGGTTTCGTTTAATTGAGAATGATGGTTTGGTGTCTAATGAGAGAATATTATCAACTTATTGTTTAACGAGGGAATCAAAAGGACTGAATGAAATTCATTTCCCATTGAATTAATAGGTCCCCACCTTATCAACTTATTGCTGACAAGTACGTACGTGGACTATTCAAATAGCCTTGGTCTCTCTTTTTGGTTTCATTTAATTGAGAATGATGGTTTGGTGTCTAATGAGAGAATATTATCAACTTATTGTTGAACGAGGGAATCAAAAGGACTGAATGAAATTCATTTCCCATTGAATTAATAGGTCCCCACTTTATTAGCTGGTGGCAAACAAGGGTCTCATACGTTGTTATTGAAGCTGACTGCAAAACTCTTCACTGAAAGTTTGCTAAAATAGACAAACGAAATGTCTCAATTGCACATTGAATGAGCTTATCCCCACACACGGTCATTCTTGTATTTGAGAAGGATTGTGTGTGAATTTTTTTTGCTCAAATCCAATATTGGAAGACTCCGCACTTCATTAATTTGTTTGTTTGTTTATTTGTTTGATTGAAGATTCGTCCATTTGGATTGGAGAAGCCAGTAAATGTTATTTTTTTGTTGTTGTGGAAATTAGTATTTTGCGAGACTTGATTTAAGTGAGAGTTTTGGTTAAGAGTTTCTGATTGCACTTTTGGTGAGAGAATTTATAATAAATGGTCATACAATATAATATTGCAGAATGAATGAGCATTGGATCCACATTATAATATTGCATCATTATAATGTATGACCTATAATGACTTGTGCCAGCTGACATGCTAACCAAGGATGGAACAAAGGAGGTCTAATGGCGGCGACTGCCACGACAAGAATTTTAGAAAATACAATTATTATATGTGACAATTTTTTTTTATCCCAAACTTATATAGTCTCATTACTGCTAGGTTTTTTTCCTTATTTTTTATTATATACTAGTCATAAATCTTCTATTTCTTTCATGAAAGAAGACCCAAAAAAGTATTCCAAAATTAAATTTAATGGGCCAAAGTGAAATAATATAAATGATGATGTGTAATTAAGAAAAAAAATATTCCACACTCTAACACTAAAACAACTTAACCTAAAAAAATTAAGGGAATTTAATTATTATGCCATTATCGATGGCCAAAATTAAAATTAGTCTTCGTTTGTACTCCATGTGTAAATGACAAACATCATTTAGTTTAGTTTTTGTTATGTTACTTTAATTTTTTCCGGAGCCGATGACTATTAATATTGTAATGTATTTTTTATTATTTTTTTAGTATACATTTCGCCACTGCTAGGGTAAAATTCTAGTTCCGTCCTTATGTGTACGGAATAGATAGGCATGCAATGTTATGTCAGTGGCATTTCCAAATCACTCACTTTCTCTAATTGGAAATCAATTCAGTGCTAAGCACATGACTATATTGATTGCATACGTAAACCTCTGGATTAGACCAAATGGGAAGTTTCAGCGTATGCATTTTTATATATATTTTAATATCATGTTAATTGCATTTCAAAAAATTCAGCAAATTTTAAAGAAAAAAAAGTTTTTTCACTTTAGGAAGTAAATATAAATATTTTTGTTTTCCTAATGTAACAGAAGTTCTTGGCTAGCTTAGTGGTAAGGACTTGAGAAATTAAACCAAGAGTGCGTGGGTTTGAAACTTGGCAATGACAAGAAAAGATGGTCTAATAGATTCAAAAAAAAGATCACGCGCAATAATTTTTCATCTCAGTTTATGGTGTGATTATTTTGAACTTTCAATCACGGTTACAGACCGTGATCTAAAGTGACATACAATCACTTTCAAAAAAGAGAAACAATCACGCCCAAGAGAAACAATCACAACTTATAATCATGATAAAAGAGAAACGATCACGCCTTTTGGCTGTGATTGTTTCTCTCCTTCAATCACGGTTTATAACCGTGATAAAAGAGAGTGATTTACAATCACACCCAGATCCATCACGGTAGCAGGAGCGTGATAAAAAACTTACAATCATGGCCAATAGCTGTGATGTTTATAGTTTATTGTAGTAGTGGTGTAAGGTTTGAAGGTTTCCAAAAGTCACAGTATTTTCCCAATATGTAGTTTAGCTGCATTAGCCTAGCTAGTCATATTGGGTTGTGTATGAACTAACCAACTTAGATTTCTTCAACTTAAGAAGGTAAATTTTCTTCAAGAGTGTCTGCAAGTGTTTTGAATTTCTTAGCACATCCCTTAAAACTAGTTGCGAGTAATTACACTAGTTATGAAATGAGCATTAGGCATTTGTGTCTCCTTTTAACCAAAGCTCTTGTGGAGGATAAATTTTTGGATGAGGAGTGGGTACCATGTGGCGGTACCTAGCTCACATCCTAGCCATCTAAACGTGTTTTGGACGATCCAAATTTCTCTACTCTCTCTCCCCTCACCCGACCACTCTCTCTCATCTTTCTCTCTTTCTAAAATTCCGACTGTCCAAAACACGTTTAGACGTATGGCTAAAATTGCCTATGGGGTAGCACGTGTGTGATACTCGCCCGGCACCCAAAAAATTCTCCTTGCCAAGGGTTTTTGAAGAGAGGAACATCCGATTTGGTGTACTTATTGGGTCGAATCACCTTCCCATAATTATCCTGATTGTGATTCTTTGCCAGCAAACTCTTGGGCTATCTCACTCCACTCGTAAATGTGTGAAACAGCTGTGGGATGAGCTGTAGGTATTTGTCTAAGGTACGAGCAAGTTGGCTCGGGATACCTTTCAATAGCAATAGAAAAAAGGAACTTTAACCTACACATGGTCCAAAATGCCCACATTATTCATGATTGTGCTCGCTATTACCTGACCTATTCAAAATGCAGGACTGGCTGGAACTTAATTTCCACCATGCTTACTGCATGTGTTTACCTGCCAGTTGAGAGGTTTTAACCGTAATCTCTTTTAAGTAAAGTGAAAAATTAGTCACGTTAAAAGGAATTATGAATCAAACGGAGGTGATTAACGTGATGATTTAATTTAACTGATTATGATTAAAGTTTGATTAGAAAGCCATTCGAAGGTAAAAGCTATAAAATCTAAAGAAGTATTGTATCCCATCTCAATGTGCTTTCCTTTTCGATCATTTGTGTTTGGTGATGACCCTATGTGCGGAGATGATTTTTACTTTTTTTTTTGGTTCGACAATCAAGAATGTCCGGGTCAACTTATGTGCACATCGATTAATTCTCACCCTGGTCCGTTTAAAAGTAGGCCATCCACACAGGGAGGGGATGACTTCCAATTGTGCTTTAGAATGTAAGAAATTCAAATTTGGAAATGAGAACTTTGGAACAGCCAGTAGAACCAATGTAGCATAATGGTTAATATTTTTAATATCAATCAAAATACATCAAGTAGAAAACTTGTCCATGAACAGAGAACTAAGCAACCACGATGCCTAAGACACAACCCAATGGCTATACTCCAAACCAGGCAAACTCTCTCACAAAAAACACACACTTCACCATAAAGCTTCGATTGAAACACACTCGAAAAAGTAAAGAGGAAAAAATCCCATAACATCACAAACCATCCTAATCCGCGATCACGGGTAGAACCACCATGACCACGACCACAAATTATGGATCTCCGACGACCTCGAGATGCTAACTAGAACCATAACCATGAATGCTCATCCACCAGCGACTATGCATTGACGACGATGGAGGAGGAGCGGCAGAGGTGGGATTGGTGACAAAGGAAAGCCGAGAAAAAAGAGAGAGGAGGTTAACCCAAATAAACGCTTATAGCATCTATATCACTCTCTTTAAATTTTGGATCAAATTACTCATTAAAAAGTCACTTTGTCACTTTAACTATTCACTTTTAAAATATCTACAGCATTAGGATCTCTATATTAAAGTTATTCTATTAAAAATATGGTTTCTTTATTTTTTTATTCCACGATTACAAAAAAATACCGTGTGAACAGTAAAATAACCCATCAATTGAATTTAAAAGCAAAGATCTATTGACTTTGTGAAAATAGTAAAATAATCAATACCGTGTGAACAGTGGCTCGTGATAGGAAACGAACAACTGTTGCAATTCAAAAATACAGGAATGGTTGAGCGAGGCTGATGCACATGAATTTTCAGAATTCAAGTCGTTGGTTTAGCTAAGAAGGACAAGTAGAGTTGGTTTGAGGTGGACTTGACATTTATCGCGAAGGTCAATCGTAAAAATGCAATCATGCTACTGAAACTCAAGCGAAGCAGAGCAAAAACAGAACATTGATCCTAAGAAAGGGGAGAGGTCTAATGGATTTTCTTCCATTACTCACGGCCACATTGAGAGAGAGAGAGAGAGAGAGAGAGAGAGAGAGAGAGAGAGAGAGAGAGAGAGAGAGAGAGAGAGAGTTTAACAGTGGCACTTATGGCTGCATTTCATCAGTAATGTAACCCAATTCTTACCAACAATACAAGGAGGAATCAGTGACTCACCTTTGTCTTCACTGTTTGCTCCATATCCATCCCAAAACATACATCATTAAGACCAACCCCACCAAGAAAAATTGAATACTTACTATTACAAGTATTTTGTTTTCAAGAAACAAAAGAATAACAATCATTCCTTAATTAACACCAACAGTATAAATCATCAGAATTTCGCGCACTGTGAAGGCAAACCCGTGCCGTGATCCACCATAACAGTCTCCGTCACTTCGCACTGCAGCACATCCTGTTTCAACTTGGCTCCAGCGGCCTTAAGCCCCTTCAAAGAAACAGCCTGATTGAAAAGGTTCAACGACGGCAGCTTCGAAGCAGGAGGCAACTTCCCACCTGGCAAATAATCCCTGAAATCCTCCTTCAACAAGGGCACCTCGAAATCACTCTTGTCATGCTGCACCACGTTGTCCTTGGCCGAGATATGCGCCCCCGGTTCCATATGGTTAGTCGAGAAACTCGCCTGGTTCGGGAAATTCGGGTACAGGCTCACGTACCCCCTTAAATACATCATGTCAATGAGGAATTTCTTCCAAGAAGCCTGCCACCCATTCGTTCTCGACTTCGGGATTTGAACCGGGTTTTTCTTGGCATCCTCGGTGAACCTCATGTTCATGTACACGTAGAATTCCTTCCACTGCTTCGGGAAAAAAACCGCCCCCCAACTACACGGCAACTGGTGGAGATACGGCGTGTTTGGGTGAATCCTCTTAAAGAACTCGGTCGCGTTCCATTTCGGCCTCTCCTTCACCACTTCCACCAAGCGCGGGGTGTAGAGAGAGATTGAGGAGAGCTCGGGGAGAGACGCTTGCGGGTCGTAATGGTACGCCAAGAGGGCGTACTTGATCCAGAGGTAGTAAAAAGGGGAGACCTCGATGTCATCCTCGAGTAAGAGGCCGAAATCGTTGTCCGAGGAGGGGTACCAGCTCTCGCTGACGGCTCGGATCAATCCGCCCTGGATGATTCTTCTCCGCAGGGTTTTGGGGCCGTGGGTCCAGTTGAAGGAGTTGACGAATTTTATGGTTGATGCGTCTACTTTGGTGTCCATGTTGAAAGTTATGGGGACATGGTCTCCGAGGTAGTAGGCGTTGGTTAGGGAATTGAGAAGGCGGGTTAAGGAATGAACGCGGTTTTGGGTGATGATGTTTATGGAAATCTGCATCTTGTTCCAATCTGCAGGTGAAAGGTGGATTGCTTAGGAAACAGATAGCAGTAACAAATGACTCCCGAAATACGTAACGGCACCGGTGATATGGTGAAAAATCAGCCAATACCAAATGATGTGCATAAGTAAATAACAATATCAAGGTCCGAAATTCTGTTGCCTAACGGCATATAAACCGTCTCCATTTGAAAAACCCTGCTCAGAAATATTTCCTTGGAATTTTTTGCCATGTTTCATTTCGCTATGAGGAGAATCATTGCAGAAAGGAATGTTTGTATCTCAATTCTTCTCTTCAAGATGGATTCCTAAGAAACTCAAAATTGAAAAAATAAAAAACGACAAAGAACGTAAAGTTAGGCTAATCTTTCGTCCTTTCATAGAATGTGGGTTCCATATATAAAAACGAATAATAACTGTTAATATGAGAAAATAGTTTGTGTAATAGTGATATCACGTGACATACTGATATTGTGTCATCGTTTATTCACGTTCGTCTGCATGTCCTTGAGGTGGACTCGAGACCCAGCTGACCGATCATTTAACATTGTCAACTCGGTCTCGGGCCCATCAAACAAATGTCACACAAATGGCTGGGCATAAATGTATCGGACACCACAAAATACTTGTTCTGTCAACACAGCATCATGCGTAATTTTCCGTGTTTGTCAAAAAAATATCTTGATGACCTTACTTAAAGGGGCTGAAAATTTTGTTCTAAAAAAAAAAGAGTTTCAGTTCGAGCATCAAGTGATAAATAGATTTTATTTTTTTAGCAAAATCAAATACCAAAACCAATTGATTCTTACTTGGTAAAGCAGTAGGCCGGAGATCTGCCATCCAAAGCGCCTTACCCACCGAATTCCTCGGCAAAAGCACCAGCGTCGTCCCATTCCCAGCCCCCTCCGCCGCCATCCTCAACGCCTTCCTCACACTCAAATCCACATCATCCACCGCCACCACCACACTCGGGTTATGAATCCTCATCAACCCTTTCAAGCTCGAGTAAACCCCCTGGATCACCGGCACCTCAGAATCCGACACCCCACCGGAAGCCGCCCCGATACCCAGATCGAATATCTTAAACCTCCTCTCCCTGCACACCCCCTTCGGCCAGCCGAGCGCCACGGCGGCGTCCTCGCACGGGCAGAAGCCGCCGCCGGAGACGGCGATGTAGGCCTTCTTGCCGACGGTGGAGCGGAACTTCTCGAGGAGAGGGGCAAGGGCCTTGACCTCGGAGAGGGAGTGGGCGTAGAAGACGGCGTCGACCTTCTGAGGGTAGAGCTTGGCCCACTGGGTTACGTAGCCCGTGGAGAAGGCCTTCCACCACTGGTCGTCGCGGACCTGGACTATGTCCTTGAAGATGACGGTGGTCTCGGAGACGTAGGCGAGGCGGTGCTCGCTGTCGCCCCATGTTTCCTTGTCCCTTGGGTCGACTGGTAGGACGTACGAGCCGGCGTTTCTGTATTTCTGAAGCTGGTAGCTGCAGAGTTTTTTTTTTTTTCGTGGGTGATTAATTGAAATTAGAAAAGTGGTAATCGGTTGCAAAAAAGAAAGCGTTCGGAATAGAAAATCAGGATGTAGAACAGAAAATGAACAAAGATTTGTCTTTCTTTATGTGTCCTCGATAAAAAATCTTATTTACGGAAGAGTCGTAAATAAAATTTATGGAGCTAAATCTCGATCGTTCAAAAATATTTTTAATTCGGATAATTCAAAACACTTTTGGACGATTGAAATTCCGTGAAGCCGTGACTAACTTATCACGGCGCCTCTCTTTCTGCAAAACTCATGAAATTTATGCCTTGTTCGGTTCATTTTTTGAAAAAAAAAATCAACTTAAAAAATACTCATTTCTCATACTTCCAATAATTATTCTTCACTCATTATCCTTATCTTTAATTATTATTCTCATTTCTTTCTCTATCTCTCTCCACTCATTACCCCTACTTTCAATCATTACTCTCTCCACTCATAAATCCAAAAAAATTTCAAAATTTTCTAAAAAATTTATCCAAACACAGCATTAATATTTCTTTTTGTGTCTAATTCTCTGTTTCTAGTCTGGTAAACGTTGTATGTATGACCTAGGCCTGGGGGGAGGTGAGAGATAGGGGTGAAATCCGTTCGGTCTGATCCAGTTTTTGACAAATTTTGCAACTAAACCGAATTCAGTTTTGGGTTTTGAAAATTAAAATCAGTCCAAATTAAAAAGTTTTGTTTTTTAATTTATTTAAATAATTTGGTTTGATCCAATTTATTCCGTTTATTTGATTTTGGGCTTACAAGTTACAACAAAATTCAACGTGTCAACAAATAAGAATAGACAAAATAACTCATTTCAGAAACCAATTTAACCCAATTTATGGATTTAATAATGCCAAGCAAAAATACTACTCACATAACAATCCAAACACAATACCAAATAACCGAACAAAGGGCCAGTAAGATTAGGAAAACAGGATCATAGACAATTTATCAAACCTTGTTTGAAAAAAACAAAAGTAGCGTCATGGGTAATGATTATTTATAAGTTTATATACTTGATTATTCTAGTCATTCCGTCTTATGTGCGTCAGTTCGGATCATTTTTTCACCCTTTTTTTTTTTTTTTGAGTTAAACCGAAAGGGAATTGATTTTAACACTCTATTTTTTATCATTTACACTTCTTTTTTTTCGTCTTTACTTAGGTGTAAATTTACTATAGTGCCCCTTCATTTATGGGAAAGGAGACTTACGAAAGGGTAACAAAATAAATTCACATGAATAATAAGAAAAAAGAGGGTACCGATGGTTAAAAAGGTAGTGTGAAAATTACTACTCAAACCGAAATCAAACAGGTTTTAATTTCTTCTCAAAACCCAACCGAACTAATAACTCGAAAAAACAACACCAGACCAAACCAATTTTTTGACCAATTAATTTTTTCCATTTGGATTTTTATCGATTTTTATTTCTCCCCTAGTGAGAGATGTAAGCCCTTGTGAGAAATTTGCGGTAAAGGTTTTGAAAAAGTTGGTAAATGATCGGATTGTTAGATCAACGAATTTGGATCAATATAATCAAGTAGAAAAAATATAAATACAACGGTTATTTATAACACTTTTCACATATAAAGTTTAACCTACGTATGCATATATGGGATCTAGCTAGTACCCCTTGTGAGAGAGGTGGGTTGCCTCCCATAAACAGAATTAAACAGGTTGTTAAACTTCTTCGAAATTAACAGTATGAAATTGAATCATTAGTACTAGCAAGAGTAAAATCATGAGGGAGAGAGGGATATATACACCTCTAGAAATAAATTTATTACTCCTATTAGTCCTATATATATATATATATATATATATATATATATATATATATATATATAGTCAGTCTCCAATGAGTGGGTCCTCGTTTTAGTTAAAATGTGAACTTCCTCATTTTTTCTATTTTCTGATCGAATTTTAATGATCCGAGCCGCACAATGTGTTTAGAACGTGATTTTAAGAGTCCCTCTAAGAAATCGGCAAAAAAAATAACCGGGAAGAGCTTAATTTGAGCAGTTTTTATTTGAACCGTTCGATAAAAAACAAACAAAAACTGCTTGGATGAAACCCTTCCCGGTCTTTTTTTTTTTTTTTTTGATTTCATGCAAGTACCCTTAAAATCACGTTCTGAACATATTGAGCGGCTCGGATCATCGAAATTCGATCGGAAAAGGGAGGTCTGCATTTTATTAAAATGAGGTGGTCCTTATGGGAGACGGACTCTCTCTCTCTCTCTCTATATATGTGTGTGTATGTTCCTACGTAGGGATACACCTCTAGAAGGTTCCTCCACAGATAGCTCAGATTAAAAAAAAGAGAGAGGAAATGGAGAAAATGACACACTTCTTAATTAGTTAAAAATGTTTTCCAAAACAATTTCGAATCTAGATCTGCATACGGATATTGGCGTAGTACTTGGGCATTTGTTTATCCATGGACCATGCATGCTTCCACTATTTCAACATTTTGCATGATCTTAATTGGCCAAGCATATGAACAATCACTTTGACACTACCTAACAGATTACATTAATCAGATACTACTTTCATTTGTAAATTTACTCATAACAGTTTAGGTTAGACTAGTGGCGAACTCAAGAATTAGATAGGGATTGGCGTTGTGCCATAGTAGTCCGACACTATGTGTTGCATGTTGTTCTTGAAAAATAAAAAGAGAAAGGTAAAACATAAAATTGAAAGCTTTTTCATGGGCTTTGTTTTTTTGGTAAAAAAAAGAAGCTTTGGTTCAACTATCTTGTCGTCTTCAGACAGATGAAAGTCATTCAGCTATTATTTTTTTGATCCAAACCGTTTTACTTTTAAAATTGATACTACTTTTGTTATTTTTGTGTAAAAAAATCAAATTGTTTTAGATACTGCATGATAAGTATTTAATCGACTTTCCTCGATGTAGATTAATTTCTTTTTTGGAACCGGGGGTAACTCTGTCCCTGGATTAGACAGACTCGTTTTTAATAACTCCAAGTAAGGGGAAGGAAAAAAAAAGAAAAGGAGAGCTTATCTAAGGCAACCCTCCCATAGTCTACAGACTCTACTTGATCTCTTCTTTTGTTCCTACGTTTAGTCTAGAATACTGAAGCAGGTGACCAACTCGAAAGCAATTGCATTTACTAGAGTTTATCAAACTGAAATAAATTTAACTAGAAACACCCTTCCTTGCACGGTAAACTTCATAATGGACTAAAATTACCATCTGGTTCTTGTTAATCTTATTTGATCAGGGTTTTAAATTGCAGCATGAGAAACGTAACGGTATCGGTGTATTTGTGATACAATCATATATCATCCGATACATAAATAAATGACAGTTTTCAAAGTCCGAAATCCTATTACGTAATGGCCAAGACGATACGTAACGGTTTAGAACCATGGATACGATGCATATTACTGTTAACAAGAAAAAAATGAACTACTCCGTAGTAACCAAACATTAAACGAACTATGATGCATCAACATACCTTAGGTGCAGATCTTCACCGGTCATGAAAGTTAATGGCTGTTCAATAAACAGAGTCCTCACTAGCTCCGCGGACAAGAACCAAGAGCTAGAAAGAAAATCCACCTCCACGATTCTACCGACCGTGATATCGTAAGCCGGATCCGGCAGATAGAGCCCCGCCTCTTTCGACCGAACCTTTCGATAACTCGGAAACGTAAAATCCTTCTGTCTAAACGGCAGAATCCTCCCAATGCTGCCCAAAACAGAGTTCTTGTACTTCTCTGTCCCCGCCACGTGCGATAGAATCTGCAACATCTTCCTACCGGGAATCATATCATCGTCGAGGACGTACACGAGATCGGCTTCCGTTTGTAGAGCCATTTGGAACCTCCCGTAGTACTTGAAATCGTAGGTTGAGGAAATGAAACTGATTCTCGAGTCGTTGTAGCTGTCCACTATCCTCTTCAGGGACAACTCGTTCGGGCTACCGAACGCTATTACCCAGACATGGTGGAAAGGGAGGGTCTGGTGAAGGAGCGATTCGAGCTGGGAGCAAAGGGTTTTTCTCTTGAAATGGTTCAGGATAACCGTGACTTTCGGGATGTTCGGATGGGGGGCTTTCAAATCCCACTTGGATTTCATCTTCATAAGCTCAGAGAGCGTCTCGGTGCCGAAGGACTTGCTCTGGAACTGGAGCACCTCATCGTAAAGCTCCCTCTTGAGCTTGATCATCATGGCGTCATCGGACTTCTTCTGCTGGAAATCTATCTTCTCGTTTTCGCAGACTTCACGCGGGGTGAAGTGGGCAACCGCCGGGGTTTCTTGAACGAGCGAGTTGGAGGAATCTTGGTACCGGCTCACTACGTGCGTGGGGATGATCAAGTTTCTCCAGTTCTGCGCGAATTTCGTCGCCCATGAAAAATCGGGCTTTGTTCTTAAATCTATGGCGGGGCTCAGGTAGTACAACAAGAACGTCGCGTAAATCGCGAAGGCGAATTGGAGGCAGGTGAGCATAGTGACCAGGCGGGCCGGGGGGCTCTTTGGTGGTTTTAACTTGGTTTTTCCACCAACAATGTCATTGAGCATTCCTTCCAAGTAGTCCCCGCTTCTCAGGTTCGGATTCCGGGCTAAACCCATTTCTGAGAGTGCAAATTCGGATAGTTTACCTACAAAATTAGGCCAAGAACACGCGAGTTTTTGTCAGAATTAGTCCCGGGAAAAAAGTGTGAACCGTCAAAATTCAGAGCATGATGATATGAAGAGTTGGAGATCAATCTTGCTGAACAATACCCGCAACCCAGATCAGCTACTGAACATTAAAAGATTGTGTTTACTCGATTGGGATCTCGGAATTTTTCTTCGTGAGAGAAGACTTGGGGTTCAAACTGGGGAAGACAGGGAACTACGGGAGAAGAAGGGTGGTTTTGTTGACCTTTGAAGAAGTGCAATGGGAACAATGGCAATGTGTATATATGTAATTGAAATTGACTATGGAGGCAAAGGAGTAATTAGTATTGAAGTGAAGTTGAAGAACCCCATGAGAAATGCAGCCTAGGGGGTCACATGGGGGGTTAAGTTAAAGCCTTTTAATTAAAGAAAACATATAAAGCGTTTGTATCTTGGCTACTACTACTTCTCACTCACCAAGGCCTAAATAAAGGCCGGCTTTGTTGCCGTAAAAGTGGGATGCCCCTGCGTTTTTGGCACTTCTATGGTAAACTCTCTCTCCAGTGCCCCAGGCCTTTCATATGGACTTGAAAAGGGGAAAAATACCTACCAGTATATTTCTATCCAGCTTCTTCAAAAAAAAAAAATCTATCGATGGGTAGCAGTAAGTCAATGACTCGCTTTCTTATGGGACGGACAGTTCGTGATGTTTACATCGATTTATGATGGGCCGCTACAACAAGTATTGGTTCAACCTCAAGCGATAAATACTATTATATATCTACAAAAAACACTTCATTCTTTTTCTTGAATTTTGTGTTCTGGGAAGTATATCTACAAACACTTCATCTTGACTACTGATTAAACTGGAAAAACACTGAAAAGAGCTCCCAGGATCGATACACTAAATTCTAGAAATTCGAAACTATTACTCCTATATTTTTGTCTTGCATATAACTCAAAAGTCCATCCAAACTCAAATCCCAAAACCACTAATCCATATTAAATCACAACTTTTCAAACAACGCAAATCCCATCTGTCGGTGCCTCAAGAAACTCGACAAAAACCCCCCAACAAGTACAACCAAAAAAAATATGCAAACAAAGTACATTGCTAAAACAAAATTCAGGAAACACAAGATAGAGAAGCAATACTCACAAGCTTGATAATATCGAAACAATCGCTTCGAAAAGAATCTTTTCTTCTTCACCAAGTCAAGCTAATTAAACCTGTTCCTCCAATTTGCAGCAAATTTCATGGATGACACACAGTCCAAAGGATTGAGTACATCGAGAGATTTAAGTAGTAGTAGTTGGTAAGGGTTGTGGGTTGACCTTGTTATTGTATATACACATGCGTATACATGTTCTCGTATATATATCAGTATATCACATGTGCATGGTAAACATTTCAGCAATCTTAGCTGTGTTAATGCATTTTGCCAAACTTTGGCAAATAGGAAGTTTCAATGTAAGGAATCCATCGACTAAATTTGCTTGCAAGAGGGAAAATTCAAATGGGTTGTGGTCCCCTTTTGAATTGAAATCTTCTTTTATTTGTTAGGCAAGTCATATTTACAGGGGACAGAGGATCCAAAAAATAATAGTAATAATAATTACAGGGACAGAGGACTAGTGATGCAAAGCAATAAAAACAAGGAAATTAGGTGATAAATAAGAGGTGATTAGGCCTAATTTTAATCATGTATGTAGAGCTTGATTATATTTGTAAATGAAGTGATGCAACTGCACTATATGATTACGTGCCTTTAAGAAATTGGGAAATGACACCATCAAATGTCGTTAGTGGATTCCCCCTTTTGTAACCACCAAACTCCTCACTTTCTCTCTCTACAAACAACACCCAAGGCTACGGCTCTCAGGTTTTGGTTGGGGGAGGGGCGGCTCCTCCCCCCTCCCTCTCTCTCTCTTTGTCGCTCGCTCCCTCCAATCTCTCTGTCATTTCTATTTACTGAATAAGTTTCCAACCATGTCCGTTGCCGCTCCCGCTCTCTATCTCCGGCCATCTCTATTTCCTACTCCGGCATTCGTGTCTCAAGTGTTTGAGGCCTCTTTCTCCAGCGATGTGCTCCGGTGACCCTGTATTTCGCCGCCAATCACCCATGCAATCTATTTTTTCCCTCTTCTCCGGTCACTTGGCCCCCCGTTCCTTTTTTCCCCTTCCCCATCCAAGTGACTGCTCTCTCTCTCTCTCTCTCTCTCTCTCTCTCTCTCTCTCTCGGGTTTCTCTCCTCTTTCCTGTCCGATCGGCTTGTTCTTCTTTCCTTCGATTGGATCGGACTTCCCGCCCCTTTTCTCCCCGTCCCCCATCCGATCCAATCCAATCGTAAGGTGTGCTTGAGTGGGGTTTGATTGGCTTTTACATGTGTTGTTGTTTGGAGCTTGGTGCTGTCTGACCGGAGCTTGGTTATGCCGGAGTCCTTGTGGTCTGTTTGTTGCGACGCTGTGGATGTAGGGGTGCTGTTGTTGGGGTTGTTACTGGGGTCTTCAGCTCTTTGATCTGTGGCCGCTGTATATATGGGCGCGATCTGGCTAGCGGTTTGGTCATCCTTGGCTGATAAGCGCCTAAGATTGTTTGATCGTGGTGCTTAAGTCTTTTAGTTAGTAGCGTTTTTATTTATAATTTGTCATTTTTATTCAATATTGCTCGTAAGGTAGTTTGTTGAGTGTTTTAGGTAAAACGCCATTAAAAGGCGTATTTTGATCACGAGGCTAATTCCTAAGGAAGTTCAAGTATCCACGCCTAGTGGAACTTCTGCCGGGATGGCCCAAGAGCGAAGACGTGAGGCGTTGGGCAAGCCAGTGAGCCGTCGGGTGCCAATCCTTGGAGGCTGGCCTGAAGACCTGGAGATAAGCAACGTGTATCGATACAACCTTATTTTGTATCGATACGCATTAGCTTCGTGGGAAGGCAGATAATGTTGTATCGATACGGCCTTAATCCGTATCGATACGGGATCACTACGGAGAAAATGATCATTTCAACTTAGCAGCGTGATATCGATACTTTGTTTAATCCGTATCGATACCACAAGTTTTCGGCCATATATTTGTTATTTTTTGGACTTTCCACTTATGGAATAGTTGCCTTTTTTAGGATATTTTTAGATATTTTGTGAGAGAGGAATCCACTTTGTATAAATAGGGGCTCCATCTCTCTTCTTTGTATCGAGCACATAATACCACTTTAGCTTTTTCTTCATTAAAGCTCCTTTCAAGCTTTTAAGTTAATTTCTTCAAGAACCTTGGTAAGTTTAAATAGTTGTAGCTACTTGTTGGATCTTCTTATTAATCAAGTTTATTTTCGGTTCTATCGGTTAAACATGTTTTTCATTTCTAGCATGCTTTCTAGTCTTTTCCTTATGTGTGAGTAGTCGATTAGGCTTGGCCACGGGGTGATTAACGCCATGTAACTTATGTTAATCTTGCCTTTCTCAACTAAATACTTGAGGTTTGGTATGGAAAATGGGAAAGGTTCGTCTTTATGTAACAAAACTTGTCGATGTTAATCTCCGGTGATCATGTGCTTGCTCACATGGTTCCGGAGCGATGTCTCGGTTCGTGTTTGCCAAGAGAACAAAAGAGCTCAATCGTTTTCCATACTACACTCCTATTCTTTCATTGGTTTCATAGCTAAATCTTTCGGTTGATAGCCTATGCCGTGCGATTCAACCGAGTTTTCATTGAGAATGGTTAGATGACTTAAGTTACAAGTGTTATGAACTTCTAAGCCTTGCCACTTGTTTAATCTAGTTAAAACTCATTTCTAGTCTATTTTATAAGAGCATTTTTCACCTTTCTTGGGCGTCTAAACGTCGTAAACCTTTACATCTAAAAATCCTAGCAAGCTATAAAGACTATCTCTGTGGGAACGATTTCGGACGTTCCGGTATTTATGCTGACATCGACCTAGCCCTACGCTCGGGGTAAATCAACCTTTTTCAACGGTGGGTTGAGGCGAAGCATTGGCTGGGAAGGTTGTTGGGGTTGTTGCTGGGGTCTTCGGCTCTCTGATTTGTGTCGGTCACTATTATGTATGGGCGCGATCTGACTAGCGGTTTGGTCGTCCTAGGCTACGGAGTGTTATAGTGGCTTGCTCGTGGCAGTGGTGGATGGTTGCGGTTGGGTTGTTTATTTTTTTATTTTTCTATCGTTTATGTATTTTTTTGTTCATGCATTCACATTGTGTTCTGTTCCTTAGGCCTTTGCATATCGCCGATGCCCTCTATCGCGATAGCACAATTGTGTGTTTTTGTTAAAACCCTTGTGCTCTTTCTTTTCATATATATATATATATATATATATATATATATATATATATATATATATATATAATGTTCTTTTTTGATGAAAATAAAAAAGAAATTATGTGGACAAATTGAAAGGGGAAGGATAAAATAACAAGACATTACAAAGAACAATACATTTAACAAATTATATTGTATAGTTGACGATCATTGCTGTTTTTCCTCCATTCCTCACTAATTTTTGTACATTCGCAAAAGACAGCTTGTTCGTTTTTGAATTTTGGGTAATAAGTAAATAGAGATAGAGAGTAATAATTGAGAAAAAATTTATTGGATACCATGCGTAGAGAGAAAAATCCAAAACCAAAATTCCCAACCGAACAAGCTCGTTTTTATGTTAGTAATTTTCACACTCCATTTTGTTTTACAAAGCACTTCAAAATATTTCATTTAGTGGTTAAATTACACATAGTGCTATTTCCAAATTAAACATGCTGAAAGACAAATTTTATACCGTGTTTATAAGAAGGAGTGTGAAATTGATTTACTACTATGTTCTTACCTTCAATAATATGTACTGGCATCAAAGATGAGCATCATATATATATAAGAAAGAAAGAGTACAAGGGTTTAATCAAACATAAAACAACCCAATTGTGCTATCGCCTAAGATAAAGGGCGCCGATGCTAGGCGAAGGCTATGAAGCCTAATAAACGGAACATAATGTGAAAGTATGAAATCTTTTCAAGGAATACTGCTTCGTCTCAACCTAACCGTCGAAATAGGTTGAATTACCCCGAGCGTAGGGCTAGGTCATTGTCAGCATAATATCCGGAAGTCCGGAATCGTTCCCACAGAGATGGTCTTTATAGCTTGCTAGGATTTTTAGATGTAAGGGTTTGCGGCGTTTAGACAGCCAATTTTTGGTTTTGCTTTGAATGGTGATAAACACTTATGAAAACGACTAGAGAATGAGTTAAACTTAATTTAACAAGCGGCAAGGCGTAGAAGTTCATAACGCCCGTAACTTAGGCCAACGAACCATTTTCAACGAAAACACGGTTGAATCGCACGGCATAGGCTATCAACCGGAAGATTTTGCTATGAAACCATTAAAGACTAGAAATTAAGTATGGAGAACTAGCGAGCTCTTTTATTCTCTTGGCAAACACGAGGCGAGACATAGCTCACGGAACCATATGTGCAAGCATATGGTCACCGGAGGTTAACATCGACAAGTTTTGTTACTTAAAAAGCGAACCACGCCCATTTTCCATACCGAACCTCAAGTATTTAGTTGAGAAAGGTAAGATTAACATAAGTCACATGACGTTAATCACTCTGTGGCCAAGCCTAATCAACTACTCATACATAACAAAAAGACTAGAAATTATGCTTCGAAAGGTAAACATGACTAACCGATAAAAACGGAAATAAACTTGGTTTATGAGTAGATCCAACAAGTAGCTATAACATTAACTCTTGAGAATTAAACATACAACCACTACTTACTTGAGTTGTTGAGGAATTAAAGACAAAGCTTGAAAGACAATAACTATGGAGCTCTCAAAAACAAAAAGACTTAAAGTGTAGAAAGTTGCATAATGGCCAAATATGACATAAAAGGCTATTTATAAGGCTAAACAATCAGTCATATAATGGACCAAAAGGCCCCCAAAATATCCCAAAAACATGCCTAAAGTAGAAACTTTTCATAAATAGAAGGTTGAAACATTCAGCACAAAAAGCTGGTCGAAGGGCATTGGTACCGGTACCTCAAAAACATGGTACCGGTACCAACTCAACTGTCTTCATATCAGCAAATATGGTACCAGTACCATATTTTTGAGGTACCGGTACCTCTGCCTTGAAACTGCAGAATAGCTTCAGCTTGGTTCACCAAGCCTTGTGGTGTCCCGACGGCCTTTCATTGCTTGATTTCTTGATCACCGAGACTTGGCGGACATATGCCATGGGCACTTGGACTCTCGGATACCCTTGAGAACCATCCTCGATGCATTAGGCTCGCTTGAACCACTTTGGCACGTTCCTTGCCAACCTTGACCTCCGGCCGATCTCCGAGGCTTCTTATGACACCGTTAGGCTTTGGTGGCAATGAAATGATTACCGGCAGGCATTTGGACACTTGGTTCATCCTGGAACGTTGATTGGTATTCAAAACCGCCTTAAAAACACGTTAACCTGAAATTCACCCAAAAATACCTTACGTGCGATATTGTATAGAAATAACAACTTTAAACAAATAAAAGCCACAAATTAGAGGATTAAAGCCCCAAGTTCATACGATCTTGGATGCTAATCGAATACAAACAGAAAATAATTTAAAACAGAACCGCAATCGTGCTTCACTGCCACGAGCAACTTGAACCCTCCTTAGCCCAGGACGACCAAATCGCTGGCCAGATCGCGCCCATTAATAATGGTGGCCGGCACAGATTAGTGAGCCAAACACTCATCATCAACCCCAGCAACGACTCCTCTACATCAACTGCAACCAAGATCCTTTCAACAGCACTACAAGGACTCCAACAGAACCAAAACTCCTCTTTTCATCACATGCAGAAACCCAAAAAAACTACATGCAATCATGCCCCACGATTGGATCGAACGGGCAAGGGAAGAATGGGGTGGGAACCCGACCCTATTGGAAAATCGTAGCCGCGTGTTCGACTCACAACGAACAAAACACTCAGGATACTATCATCACATAAAATAAACCAAAGAAAAGGAAGAGAAAGAGGAATAGAAAAACAGAATACACAGATATACGAGGTTCGGCAACTTGCCTACGTCTTCGGGAGCCACACCAGTCCACTATGAAGAAAACTAAAGATTACAAGTCTTCTCTTTCCTCTTTGAGAAATTTTTTCTCTTGCACTCTCCCTCTCTAGAATTCTCTCTATACGGCATCAAGAAATAAATGAATACAACAATTGATATTTATAGGTTACCCTAAGTGACAGCTGGAACCCTCTAACCGACTTAGTTCGTGAGACCTCTCCTGGTTGCAAGACCCCGCCGTGGGATACCCCCCGCCGCGGCATCCCTCCTGCCGCGAGACACCTCCTGCCGCGTGATCCTGTCGCGGAACCCCCTTTTGAGGAACCCTTTGCGCGGGTCATGGATCTCTATTGCTGAAAGTTGTCTGCATCTCCAACAGATCAAAATGGAGGAAAGAAAATAGAGAGAGAAAGAGAGAGTAGTCACTCGAACGGGGAAGGGAAAAAACTAATCGGGGGGTCGAGCGACTGAGAAAAGGAGAAAAATAGAAAACATTATGCATTGTGATTTGGGGCGAAGTATAGGGTCACCGGAGCACAACGCCGGAGAAAGAGACCTTGACCGCTTAAGAATCAACCGCCGAAGCAGGAAACAGAGCTCACCGGAAGTGGAGAGTGGCAACAGATATACGATTGGAGATTATTCAAGACAGGAAAGAAAAGGGGGCATGGAGAGAAAGAGGGAGAGAGACAGAGAGGCTCTAACCTCTCTCTAGAAAACCCCGGCCCCTTCTTCCCTAACCTAGGCCTCCGACTAGGTTTCCCCTTCTTTTTTAGAATGACCCACATCATAAAATCTTTAAATCTACACATTTCAATCACTTTTCGGGACATTTTTGTGTAAATGTTCGGTGTACTCATATTTTGTATCTCGCACCATAAAAAGTACTAGATATTCGAAATGATAAAAAAAAAATGGCAATTGTTGCACACGCAAATGCATGTGCAAAGTGCAATTAGAATATCCTATGGCAGTTAAAACTTAGGGTAAATTTCAGATATACCCATTGTATTTTGACCGATTTTTAACTACACCCCCTCCACTTTATTTTGAAACACTCACATTCCTTGTACTTCAGACTAGTTTGGAACCGTTAGGAATTCCGTTAAAAGTAATGAAAAGCAGCTAATAGCCTAATGGCGGGAACCTTTCCTCCTAAAACATATTCTGTAAGACCAGTTTGCCCCTAAGAACTATTTACATCCTATATATCCTATTTTTCCAACAGGCACGACTAAAAAACAGAGCACCAATGCCCACGCCGCAACCCTTACCCATCCTTTGCCATCCTCTCATCTTCTCCATCTGTCGACGTTCTAATTTCAGAAATCACTGCCGAGATCTTTATTATAGTCATAAATTCATAATACATAAGTACTTTCCGTTTAATTATCCCTAAAGATGAAAAAGGGTAGAAGTATGAGTCGGGATTGAAACCAATTTGTAGTTATGAATTATGATACTGGAAAACCGTGTTGATTTAATGTGTTGTGGAGAGGTTTCTAGGGGGTGTTTCATAAATGGAAGGAATGCTCATTTAGTCATTTGTAAAACTAACTTTAGGCCTTCGGAAAGTTGACAGTCGGTGTGGAGGCAAACTCGACTAAAAAACTCCTTCAACCCCTTCTCGATTTCGTCCCTCTTTTCTGGTGCAACCTCGACACAGGAAACCTTGTCGCCTTGTTAAAGCACTCCAAATCGACCAAAAAAAAAAAGTAAGATGGTAGACTTTCCACTCGATCGAAAGATGTGTTTTCGCGTGAGTTCGTCATGTTCAAGACTAGCGATTGGCATTGGAGTATTCTTTGATGGCCAATTTGGGGGGTTTTGCGTGAAATTTTGTTTCTAACTAGGAATATATGTACAAAAAAAAATTTAGGAATACATGTTGCATGAAATCATTTTATGTTGTGGTTTGAAGCAAATGTTGGGATTACTGTGAATTACACCGTTAAGCATTGAAATTGTTTGTGCTAATGTTAAATTAGTGCAATGTGAAGCATTTACTTGAATGATGGAACAACCACCGTTAGTCTAAAATGAATTGTGAATCCTTCTCCTTTATGTGAATTCCTCCTTCAACTCTTGCTGCTTCTTTCGGTTTTGAAAAAAAAGCCCAGCGATTTTGGAACAGATCAGAAAGAGAAGAAATGTGAACAAAGACAAAGGGGAGAGAGAAACGGGTTGAATGGGTAATTCTATTTTTTGTGCAACTGAGAAGAGCTTTTTCCAAAGACGATGGAAGGGAAAAGTACAGTAGAAAAGAAAGCGAAACCAACAAGGAGTTAAATTGGACTTCACGTATGTTTCCAGGAGGTTTTTGTAGAAACAGTAGCTTGGATTGAAATACAAGTGGGTATTTGAGTCTTTTCGTTACTTTTAACGGAATTTCTAACAGTTCCAAATTAGTCTGAAGTACAAGAGGTGTAAATGTTTAAAAATGAAGTGGAGTAGGTGTAGTTGAAAATTGGTCAAAGTACAAGGGGTGTATCTGAAATTTACCCTAAAACTTAACAGGGCATTTAGGTGGAATATTGTGACTTTTAAACGGGTAGTTCTTGATAGTGTAAACTGTGAGGCCGCGCGCCTCAATTTTGAATTTTGTTGCTCTCTCTTTATAAATAGAATAGACGTACATTAATTTTCCAAATCCTTCATATATGCTTGAAATTAAAGTTATTCTCTACTTTTAGGCTTGGAATGAATATTGTAAATTTTTCGATTTCTTATGGAAATATCAGATTATGACAAATAAGTACTTCTGGTATATATTTTGCAGATCTTTCCCGCGGTACTTTTTTTTTTTGGTTTTAATTTGAAGTTACCTACTAATTCCTAGTCCTTCGAAAATTGTTTCCTTTGGTGTTCAAAAAGTGAGGTTTTTTTCTTCCTCCCCCTTTATCTTGAGAAATTCCAACAGCATGCACATGAAGCCGATGCAGTAGTTTACTTAACAAGAGTGAGGAAAAAGCAACAAAAAATTGAAATAATATATATTTTTTGGTCATTCGCTAACCCTAATCTATTTTATCCTAGGGGACTTGGGGAAGAGGATAGGTACTTATGCGAATTGAATCCTGTCCATGTGCACGAGAGTATAGGGAAGGCACCAACTGCACTTGCGAAATACTAAAAAATTGAAAACACAAAAAGAGAGCGTTTTCCATTGGTATCTTCAGTGACATAAAAAAACAATAGTGAGCAGGCAAGCTAGGCTTAATTAAGTTGCAAACATGCTACGGAGTATAATACTCGAACAGTATAATCATGTGATTTCAAATATTTAATAATATCTTGTGGTTTAATTTGCATATGCTTACGTATGTGGTCAACCACATCAATTAAAACTGAGCAGTTTGTTGATCTTAAGATTTTTGTCGAATGAAGAAGTCGAGAAGATGACCTCGCTACAGGGACCCGGCTCCCAAACGCACGAGAACTTGAGCCCCAAACCTAATCTAGACCGTGCCGATGGGCTCTAGCTCAATTGACATGATCTCCTGGTCCTCCCCATGTGGGAGGCCAGGGTTTGAGTTCCGTCTTAAACGTTTGGAATTCAAGATTATGAATAACCTCTGAAATTCCTTGTGTATATATTTGGTTTGCTATTCTAAACATATAAGTAGCTGTGATCGATTTGAATTGATCTTTACCATAAATGTTGACATTATAATTTGCTTCAATTTCATCCCCCACACCCTCTCCAACCAGTCATGATCTTTCCAATCCTACACCTTTAAATAGGGAGTGAAAAAGTGAGTTAGAATTGAGGGAACCTAAAACGAGAACACATGCCTGGTTTTCTTCAATCTCCAAAAGAAGCCTGAAGAAGTCATCTTTGATTTATAGGCCATTCATATGGAAACAATTACACATTTTTTGTCATGCATTGTACGTAATTCGGATTAGAGCTAGCGTACTTGCAATTAAATAAATATGGAGGCACGAAAATTGGTAAAATATTCGAAATATGTAACAATTCTATGATATGAATTCTGAAGCAATCGCAAGTTTTAACTCATATCCATCTCATCAAGCTTACATTTTCAAACTGGCCCCCAGAAAAATTGCGTCTAGGAAATAAGGCATAAAGTGTGGATTCAACACCATTTACCAACTGTAGGCCATAATTACTTCAACATTTTACCGTTTCAAAAAAACTTCAACATGTTAATTTTGGGTGCGCTTAGAAATGTATAATTGATACAACATAGTCGAAGAAGCTAGAATTAATTAACCCTAGCTAAGGGGTTGATTTGGTGGTCTTGGCCTGGAACTTGTAAGGGATTAATTTGCTCATTCATAACATTTTGGGTTCGATTTTCTTTGCCCGCGATTCTTAATTAAGGTCATCTTACCTCCATGTGTAAGCGTGTGAAATGATTGTGGCCGGGAAGAAAGTCTGGGTAATCTTGATTATGCATTTATGCGCCCACTGGAAAAAAACATCTTCCAACTCATAGTTATGGTTCTGGTCCGGCACTTCTCAGTTCTCACCTGCCATGCAGTCCATGCACGTGAGATCCGGAAGACATCCACGTGCCCTCACGCACCATTAGCGAATGATGACGAAGATCAACCAGATTAATTACTAATCCCACTTAATTAATTTTCCCTTCCACTGAATTACTAAAGTTCAAGGTCAAAGCCCAAAGCCCCAAACCCATCAAAAGTCTACCTCTCGCATCTTCTGATTAATATTTTTCTTTGATCGAGGTATTACTGCTAACAGTACTCATAGGTTTTACAGATCAAAATAATCACCGTTAAAACACTTAGCAAATTTGACTGACACGTGGCAGGCTACGACTGGCCGAACAGTTGACGGAGTGCTTAAGAAGATCACGTGTCAGCCACGTAAGCAATATGGACATGCAGAAACTTGGTTGTAGTACAAGTTTTAATTGGCCGCCTAACTATAAAGAAAGAAAGTCTTGAGGTACTGTCCATGTGCCAACCTTTCCTCCCATTGATTCCGCCTTTTAGTTTATTTATAAGTGGAGTTGGGCCTAAATAGATTTGGTCGAGGCATTCCACATGGTTTTAGACTGAGAGAAATTTGACTAGTACGTTTATTTCAAATCATATTTTGTGTGCTCAAATTCAAATTGAGGACATATATGCTGATCAAATTGGTAACGTATTACTAGTTCATGATCCCTTTAGATTTGTAACACCTTAAGAGCAATTAGAAACATTTTATCTTCAGAGAAATTATTCCTCGATCGATCTTTTGATAGCACAGAGATGGCTTCAGATAATTCAAATCGTCAATGGTTATAAGTTTTAAAAATGGTGGTTGTATATCCCAGTTTAGTCAACTTAATTAGTAGCATTTTAGGTCTTAAAGCAAATTGGAGTAACAATTAATGTAGACAATCCTCAATCTACGGCTAGAGAAATGACATAATTGACAAATAGTACTCGAGCTGTTGCTTTTGTGTGATCATCGGTTTGTAAGAAATATTTTTTAAGGCCCACTTAGTCACATAGGTGATTAAGGGATTGCCCACTTACATTATGTTTGTAATGGTGGTTTCAAAGATTTTGGCTTTCCACTATCCCCATTATTTATAAGTTTAGTTTCCATGATGGAAGGAAACTAGTATAAGGTTTCTTGAGGAAGATAAAGGGTCTCTAAACTAGCATTTGTATAAGCCTATGATATCCATCACTCAAGGCACTTAAGACATGCATAGGTTAGAAGACACCTAAATCTTATGCATGTGTGTTCTGTGTTTAACTTGAACAACAATGGCTAGAGGTTGGTACTAATTTTCGCTGCGCATACCGGTATGTGATTGATTTATCTTACACGGTTATCAGTTGGTCATTCGTTTGATTTCGTCACTCATTCTTCACAATTCTTGTAACTTAAAAAATCGATATGCCTAGATGCACGATTAAAATAGATCTTATGAAAGCTTACGACTCCTTGGATTGGGAATTTTCGTTTGATGTTATGGAGAGCAGGGATTTCCCTGGGCAGTTTATTGGCTGGATACAACAATTTGTTACTACCCCTAGTTTTTCAGTTCCCTTAAATGGTGTGCTTTGGGAGGTTATTTTCCGGGGGCTAGGGGCCTAAGACAAGGGATTCTATTTGCCCATATCTCTTTCTAATAGCTATGGAATTAAGCTTTCTCTGCAATTCTAAAGCACAATGTGGCCGACAATGGCAGCTTCAAGTTCCATCCCAAATATCAACAATTGGGCATCACCCATTTAGCATTTGCTGATGATCTCTTTGTGATGTGTAGTGCTGATCGATGTGGGGTCTTTTCTGGTAGTTAAACGGTCTCTGTAGACTGTAGGAGTTTCATTCTTTTTCATGGCTTGCAACCTAAAATGGCCAAGAGTGCTGTTTATTTTCTTGGAGTGGATGAGGGTTTGAAGAGGCAGCTAGTAAGTGTGTTAGCCATTCCGGGGGCACTCTTCCAGTAAAAATAGTACTTGGGGGTTCCTTATTTTAATTTTCTCCGGGCTTAGTTCTGCTTATAGCAATATTTTGAGAGACAAGATTTTAAAGAGAATTAGAACTGGTCCGGTAAATCTCTGTCTCATGAGGGGAGAATGCAGCTAATACAGTCGATTTTGTTTAGTATTCAAGTGTTTTGGAGCCCAAAGTTTGTCCTTCCTCAAGGAATCCTTAAAGAAATTGAGATAGTTCTAATAGCTTTCCTATGGACTGGAACTGAGATGAAGGCCAAAGTGAGTTGGTTCAGTCTCTGTGTGAGCCAAAGTGTGAAGGTGGTTTGGGAGATTGGAACAAAGCTGCTATCATGAAGCTCTTATATAAGGGCTCTAAGTAATATAAGGGCTCTAAGTAATTAAGAAGACTGATTCTCTATGGATTAAATGGGTCCATACCTATATTACTAAAGGGAATAGTTTGTGGGGGATGGGTATTCCAGAGGATGTTTATTGGGTCATGCGGAAACTCTTGAAGCTAAGGCCTTTTATGTCAGTCTCTTCTCAAGTATGTAGTACGAGATGGTAATGAAGTTTTTTGTGATTGGACAATTGACATCCACTAGGCCCCCTTTATGAGAGGTTTGGGGATCGAGTGGCCCATAATATGGGCAGGGCTCTCAAGGCGAAGGGTCTTCTATTATTGGTCAGTTACAATTAGTGGTATTATTATTATTATTGTTGTTGTTGTTGTTGTTGTTGTTGTGTGCGGTGGAGTGGTATTAATTTGCTGATCCACGGGGCAGATTCTTATTGAATTGTAAGTCAACAAATTTTGCCTGACAATGTTGTGCCAGCAGCTACCAGCCAGATATGCTAAGAGCCTGGGTTCGGCCTTTGGGCTTGCAAAATGAGGTGATCCAAGCCTAGCCCAATTTCACTGGGAGCCCGATAGACGTGGGCCAAGCTTTCCCGAGCATAAAGAAGAATGTCCCAGGCCGGGCTTTTATTTACCCATAGTTTCTCATATGCCAAAGTGCAGAGACAGAACATCATTCTTAATTTATATATTGTTATAAAAATATCTTGTAATAATTATAATATTAGAATTAATAATTTGAAATTAATATCGAATAATATAAAATCGAATTAATTACGAATAATTGCTCCTTTACTTGGAAAGAGTACTTCTGTCCACAAAACTCATCTTCTTGCAGGTCAAGTTGCCAATAATTCCCCAATCATATATTCCCAAAGTATCGAACTCAAGACCGGTGGGAGAGGACCAACTTATGTTTGTTGTTCCAACCACTTGCATTACCACCTGGTGGTAGACAGGACATTTTTCGGTTCCTACATATTTTTGAGAATTAAATATGACAAACTCAAAAAATGAAATTGGAATATTTTTACTGATTCCGGGGCCTGCTTGCTTGTTAGAGTCTTTCTTTGATACCATCATAATTAATACTCCAAAATTGGATCTAATTAGTTATAAATTTCCAGCCAAACTTGAGAAAGCTTTGTTCGATTCACAAGATCAGATTGCTAACAATGGAACTCAGAATCTCGCGAAAAAGCCGTGAAATTCTACTCTATTAGGATTCCGATTCGTCTTCTTTTCCTTCTACTTGAAGAACCGAAATGGATCATCAATTAGAAGAACAAACTACCTTCCAAATGAAGTCGAAGACAAAAGTTGATGAGCCAAGATTTTAATTAAAGTACTCTACACAGAAATAAAGTGAAAAACGAATTTCCTACACATGGAGAAGGGAACCTTCAAATCTCCTAAAATTAGTAGTCCCTTCCATTGCAGTAATAAGTTCAGTTCGCGATCATCACTTCACCTCGCGATATCCAACTTCGGGGGGTAACCTAGTTGTTCCGTCTCCCAGTTCACCTTCGAAGCAACTCTTTCATGTCGCGGAATATAATCCTGAGGGAACGCAAAGACGAATTGTTCTTCAAAGTAACCGAAAAGGGGTATAAACAGAGAGAAAGTTTCACCAAAAAAAAGAACTTCATTGTCATCAAGATCACTGAACTTTTTCTTACCTCCAATTTCTTGACTAACTCCCTTGGGGTGGGGGCTGATACGATGATATGGCGCGCGCTGGGACTAATGAAGCCTTCCTCGACCGCTTTGTCGATGAAACACAACAGAGAGTTGTAGTACCCATCCACATTCAACAATCCCACCTGTGCACATTCATTCATTTTATGAAAAAAAAAATTACATAGAAACAAAGTCTCACAGAGTTTCATTTTTTTTAACGATTTGTAGATTAGTATTAGTAAGTCCTTTGGATTAAGGAATGACGATTACCGGTTTATCATGGATACCGAGCTGGGCCCATGTTATGACTTCGAGAAGCTCTTCAAGAGTCCCGTATCCACCTTCATGAAAAGAAAATTGACGCGAAATAAAAAAAGAAGGAAAATTTTAGATAGAATCATAAGGAATGATGGGAGAAAATTATATAATTACCATGAAACTGGGAAAATTAAGGATTAACTACCAAGTAAATAAGCATAGGAAAGAGAAAATAGGCGAAGAAATGTGGAGGAGAATGAACAAACCAGGCAATGCAATGAAGGCATCGGAATTTCTAGCCATTTCTGCCTTCCTTTGGTGCATGTCTGCCACTGCCTTCACTTCCCCAACTGTTTCTCCAGTTATCTATAAGTACCAAATTACACAAGGCAGACCAAGTTAATTAACCCCACAACTCAAAACTTCAAAATCAGTCGAGACGATTCTAGTAATCAGAACTTTGGAATCGATTTCTTCCTTCAAAATGAGGAGGTGTTCCACTTTCTTTGAAAAAGAAATTTTTAAAAAAGAAGGTAATTTCAAGCTAAAAAATCATGTGTTTACGAAAATAATTTTCCTAATAATATAAATCTTGTTTGATAGATCTCATTGAGATCTTTTAAAGAAAAAAAAATTTTTTTTAAAATTTTTTCGTTATATTTAAATTTGAAATTACCCTCTTTTTAACAAAAAAAAGTTTAAAAATAAAGTGAAACGGGCCAGCTTTTAAGTAGTTTTAAAATTTATTCTTATTTCTTAGTGCAAAAGCAGAAGAAGAAGTTGACACCGACAGTCCTTCTGAGACGTTGAAATCTAAAAGTGTCTCACTGCTTCTAGATGCCAGAATCTTAAAAGGACCCGTTCGTTTTGAGATTTTCAACTTGGGACTTTTTCTCTGTGCATGGTTTTTAATCAATTTTCTCTCCATTATTACTCTCATTTCTCTTTATCTCTTTCCTCATTATCAAAAATCCAAATCCTAAAACGAATGGGGTCAAAGTGTCTCGTCGTCTCAAACTATTGCAAAAACGCTTGTAGAATGATGAGTGCTGTAAGGGATTGAGGATCAAGATTCAAGGATTCATTCAGCAATTCCATCCAGCAGTACAAAACTTGCGGATATATGAACAAAGCAAAGTAGGAGACAGACAGTTTCAAGAAAAATACATAAAACCTATAATCCTACGACCAAGAATAAAAGCTAGCTTGGCACAGTGGGGCTGTCCAGAAAGGCCAAATGAGGACTTGGGCATACTGTCAAGAGA